>NC_142607.1:26717922-27036388 GCF_041222555.1 Hakea prostrata | reverse complement strand
TATCAAGAATTTAACATAATCCAATGGTCCATTTAGAAATCCCCAAATTGACATATCAAGGTTAAGAGTTGTAGATCATGGCATTGGCTACATCTTAATGCAAATTGGGGGAGAACATGGGGGATTAGGTAGGGAATCATTTAGAAGTAACATTGAACTCATATGCAAGATATAGATTAGGTTAATCATAAGCTTCATCTCAGTTTTGGTAAATAAAGCAAGTTGGTGAGCTATAAATCATGGAAATGTGTAATTAGTGATCATGAGGTGAATCAATCATAGTCATATCGGTGAAAACATCATTGTATGGGGTTTAGAAGGTTCATGGCAAGGTGTTTGCAAGGTTGCAGCACCTTGGCCATGGTCCCAACTGTAAAACCCAGCCCTAACCTTGACCCGGGAACCTTGTTATTTGTAGGTCCGATGACCCGGAGTAAAGTAAGAAGTCAGCTTTGGGCCATCCCAGTGGAGGACTTGATGTCTGGCTTTGAATCCATGAGAGTTGATGATGAAGTTCTATTTATGGAAACTGAATCTTTATGAAGATCGGATTAGTTGATGGACTTGGAGTGCTCTCTATCTTGGTTTGAAGGCATTTCTACCTATTAGGTAAGTCACTTGACTTGTGTGCAAAACCCCTTTAGGATTGGATTTGATATGGGCCTTCAATTCCCTGTTTTGGATTTGCTGTCAGCATTGGTCGACTGGGCCAGTCGACCAATCCACTCGACCAATGAGTGTTGTCTTTGGCAATTAGGTTTTTCTTGCTCTATTTAAGTCCAATCTCGAGTCCACTTCGTATTTGCTGCCTCCAAACTCTTTGGAACGAACCAATGACCTCTGCAAGTCATCTCCCTTGCATCCTTGGTGTTTTCTTGACGGATCTTCGTCGAAACTCTTCCTTTTGCATCAAAAGGTATGTCTACTCTCTCTTCTTCTCCTCCATCTTTGTATTTTCTTTCCTTTTTGAGTTGAGACAGTTGAGGAGATGCTGCATTCTCTGTTGCAAACATCTCTGGACTTGTTCTCATGATCATTCTAAGGATTAGAGGCTAGAACAATGATCTTAACCAAGATCATTGCAAGCTTTTGAAGGAATCATGATCAAACCATGATCTAACCTTGTTGAACTTCTGATTTGAATTATGATCTCCTTGGATCTTCTATTTTGATCATGTTAGTAGTTAATTACTGTGTTTTCTTTTCATAATCCATGATCTATCAATCTCTAGTTGTTCTCTTCTACCATACTATGTGTTCTTCATGAAGCATGGTAGTTACATATATGGTAGGTTTTATTTCCTTATTTAGATTTATGCTTCTAAGCCTATTTCCTTGAAGATCTAAGTATGTTTTCATGATACCTTTACCTGAAGCAATGATCCATCCTCCTATTGTTCTTGTCTTTGATTTCTATTTCGAATTCATCAAGATCCATGGTTGATCTAATTATGGTAACTTTTTGTTTCCTAATTTGGATCTTGATGTCTTGTTGGATTAGTGTTTTGAGGTCCCCTATATGTTAGAATACTACTGATGTAGTTTACCCCTTGATTAGTACCCTTTTGAACCACCAAATTCGGATTTCATATCTTAAAACTCTGTTTTTTTAGGCTATTGTCTGCATTGGTCGACTGATTGGTCAACTGGACCAGTCGACCAATCCACTCGACCAATGAGTTCAGCAACTCTAGAATTGGTCTGTGTTGGATATTTTGGTATCTTTTCTGTTAGGGATCTTTCCTAATATGTTGTATATATTTGTTTAGGACCTTCTTCTCAAGTTTGCCGAGATCTTACTTGACTTCTTAGGATTCCTTTGCGAGTTATAAAAGGTAAGGATGGTTATTTCCTTAATTACATAGATAGCATGAATCTAGTTTCTATATTTGAATATCATTGATATGTTTCCTAAATTAGATTCTTACAATGATATACTACTGTTGCATAACTTTGATTACAGTAGCATTACTTATTCATATTAAATTGATTCATGTATGATTTACTTACCAATTATATACAAGTTGATTGTACTTATTGATTTCTTTCCATATATGAAGTTACCATATATGTGATGATATGAATTGATGCATGTGTATGCTTAAGTATGGTTTTGAAAGGAGAGGTGTCCTTTTGACACTTCTGTCCTTGGACTACTACGGGAATATTATGGGATGTTTCCGGAGATGCCCTCTGGACACCTTCCTAAACTGTTGGATGACATATCTAGGACTGTCTAGTAGTGTTGGGCTAGGATGTCCCGTTATGTCGAGACCCTAATCGGAGGGGTATTGAGACCGAACGACCCGTGGTAGCAATGGGGATTCATGGGCGCTCAAGACCGGTAACCAACCCGTGAGAGGACAGGAATCACATTGTGGGGGCCATTTATTGGTAGGGTTGCATATGGTTAGACTTGGGCTCACGGGCGCTTAAGACCGGTAACCAACCCGTGAGAGGACGTGAGAGCTTCCCGTTTACCATATGTGGATGATCAATAGGGTTGATGAGTCCGTAGTCAGGGACTATGAGGACTCTAGTGTGAAGGATACCGGAAAGGATCGTCGGGGACGAGGAATGGACGTATCTGGATCCGACTTGATGTAACTAAGTAGAAGACTTGCATTTGGCTAGGTTTTACCCCGACATGCGCCAAGTACTTATACCAAATGGTTGTGAGAGAGTGTGTTGACTTAACCCCCGCCATGGTTTGTCCCGAGGGATGAAGGACCCATTACCAATCGGCTGCTCAAGACCGGTGAAATGATCCGTGAGAGAATCCAAGATATCTTAAATGGTTGAGGATGTGAGCGGACCTTCCTAAAGAAGTACGGTGCTATGACTTAAAGCGTGTCTGCCAATAGAGACCAGCATACATAGAGTTAGATTCATTCATTCATTGCTTGTCTCATATCATATTGCATTTATGTTTGATCTCGAAATTCTGCCATTTATGTTATTATGGATTTTAATCGCCTTACTTGAGTTTCTTTGAAACTCATTCCTTTATTGTACAATGTTTGTTAGACTATCCTGCAAGTACTGAATACTATGACGGTCCCTATGAAGAAGCGCAAGGCGAGGAGGCATATCTCCAGGAAGGTGATTGCGGTTACCACAATTACATTGAAGATCCCGCAAGTGGTTATGCTCCGTACGATGCTTAGTCCGACCATTGAGTGGAAGCGTCCTTGTGCCATTTATGAGATTTACACTTATAAGGATGTTGTCTATAAAGTGGAGAACAATTTAGTTACCCATTGTACTTGCTACTGGGATTAGATTTTACCTAGTTTATTATCTTTAGAGCTACTTTCCGCTGGTTGTAGAGTGGGATTTTTGCCTCACTTTACTTATCTGTTTGACACTCTGATTATATCTATTATTCTGATTTATTTATGATTCATTCTTTCCTTATTGGATCTATGGTTTATCTTCCGCACTTTTATTATGATTGTTCATGATTATGTTATTGTTTATGTGGGAGGTTGATCACTCGATACCTGATCTTCGGGCTGTGGATCACACTCTCGGGTATGCCGATAGGGTATCGGGCTGGGAGGACGTGATGATTGGTATCGAGCCCAAGGTTCGAGGAGATCCTAACCACAAAAGACAATGACTGAACATTCCTGAGTCATTGATCTAAAATGACTCTTCTACTCTTAGAAGTGAATAATAGAACACTGAATTAGAAACTTAACCTTTGAGGCATAACAGAACATTTCAGAATAACATACCATAATTATACTTGAACAAATGTCACTAATGCAAGGAAAAGAAAGGTGCATAATATACAATAATTAAGTGAAACAAAATGAACTTTATTAATTTCAAAAGTTTTTACAACGATTACATCTGAAATGCATAAATGGAAATCCTAAGGTACGGTCTATCTAGGTGATCTTCTCGATCTCTGTATGCTTTGAACTCCTCCGCTAGCTGAGTCACCGATGCTCTATCCTATCCCGTCGTGACTCCATCGTCTCGTACATCTGCTCTGTCCGACCTCCATCCTCTCTAGCATGGAAGTCATCGATCTCATCTGTGCTCCAAGATCTGAAGTCTCCGGAACTGCATGTGAAGGGCCACCCGCCTCGAAGTGTGATGAAGGAAACTCGTGATGCACGGAGCTTAGCCTCGTGCATATCTGCATCATCTCTGGCCCGATCATCACTATCGAACCGATATCCTCTCCTCCATCCTCCGACCCCTGATCCTCATCCTCCGATTCATCATCATCCTCACCCTCCGGACCAAGAGATCTCTCTCGATCGCTGTAGTCTCATCCGACGAATGGTCCGAGTCCCAATAGAGTATCCCCGTGAACCGGTGTCCACCGGTGTATCCTCGAAACTCACCCCGAAATGCCCGAAGATCAAAGTCGGTAGCCTCCCATAGCAAAGGTTCCGCATGCTAGGTCGCAGAACTAAGTCCAGCATGACCTGCTGAATAATGTAGGAGAGATCGATTTCAAAGCCCATGTAGATGCGGTAGATGACTAAGGCCTCCATCACTGTGACCCGATGGTGATGTCCGGCTTTCGGCATAATGTTTCGGCCGACTATGCGACCGATAATCCGTGCAGAGTCAGTCATCCGTCCGCTGGTCCACGGAGTGAAGCATCGACGGCTATCCCATAGCGTAGAGCATATCTCGCGAAGCTCGTACGGCATCGGATGGCTGTCCCGGATCTGCTCCTGCAGTATCCACACACACTGCTTGTGGATAGTAAGGAACCTGCAAGATCTCAGCCGGTGTCCGGGTGGAGAAGCGAATCTGAGTCCGGAAGACCCTGATCCTGAGGACAAGTCTAAGCGGATGTCCTTGGCCTCGAGCCTCCTCTGTGTAGGTAAGGTTGCTAAAGAACAACCTCACTAGTTCCGGGTATACCGGCAGATCCTCGGTGAAGAGATGAGTCCACTGCAATGTGTCGAATCTCTGCCGAATCCTAAAGGCTCTGAGCTGGTGTAAGTGAAGTTGATGTCCCATCTCGATATTGCAAGATGGCGAAGTAGGCCTCGTACGGAACTCGGCCCGAGGTGTGTCAAACATGTCCGGTCTCCTAACCTCCCGTCTAGGCTCTGAAGGAACCTGACCTCTGCCCCTAAGAGCACCTACAATGCGACCACGACCTCTACCTCGTCCTCGCCCTCCCCTCTGCATAGTGGATATTTGAGACGAGACAATTCCAATTAGTGCTACCTTAAGATTTGAGCCAAAAGGGTATTTTCGTAATTTTTCGGAAAACTTCAAATTTGGGGGAAATTTGATTTGAACATACTAGCATGTGCGCAATACTTGGAATTTCATGTCTATGAAGTTCGTTTGATGAAAATCGATCGAAAATTTGGAAAACTTGGATTAAAGCGAAAAATTCAGCAAGAAGGAAATTTGGGGATTTTGCAATTTAGGTCAAAATTGGATTTTTGAAAAGTTGAAATTGGTTTAATCAAATTGTATGGACCTATCTACAATGTCATCTTGAGCATGTAGCATTTGATCTCGTGCGAAAATTTCAAGCGGTTTGAGAGAAAACGGAATTTTTCTAAAGATATCGATTTCGGTATAAAAACATTGCGAGATGAACACCAATATGTTAAAACTTGTTGTCTATGCATGGCATTGTGTTTAAAACCTAGGGAATATGTTTCTAAGCATTCCTAAGCATGATTTCTAGCATTGGATACAAGTAAAGCATGGTTTTAATTGAAATGCAAGCATGAGAAGATGAAAATGGAAGAAAGAATGAGAGATTTACCTTGTTTGTGAAGATTGTGTGTTGTGGTGTTGTTGTTGAAGCACCAAATCACCTCAAGAACACTTGTGAGAACTCTTGGAGACTTTCCCTAGAGCTCTCTCACCTTTGGAAGAAGTTAGAATGAGGTTGGAATGTGAAAATGAGGCTTATAATGCGAATTTTCACATTCCATCGCATTGGTCGACTCATTGGTCGACTGGGTCGATCGACCAATCACTCGACCAATGGTCACGAGACCTCATTTGCTGTTGAATTTTTGGGAAATGTGATTTTTGCCTTATGGATTATTGTTTGATGACTATATGGATATATTTGAGCATGATTTAAGTTTTCAAATCATTTGGACTTGTGGTTTATGTTGAAACTTCAAATTCGGTATTTTGATGTTCTCGGTTTTGCGAGAATGGTTACTCCGAGAAGTGGGCGTGGTGAATCCAAGTGGTCAAGGAGGTGGTGAAATACCTCGGGGAGGTGGTGAAATACCTCATGGAGGTGGTGAGATACCAAATGTTGATCGGGGTACTCATGAGATACCCGGTGCCCCGAATGTTGGAAGTTTCCGAGATATTGCCAATATTATGGGCAATATGATGCAGCAGCAAGCAGCTCGGTTCAACCAGATGTTGGTGGGTTTCATGACTCGGCATAATGAGACCCGGGCTGGTGCTAATGTGAATCCTCATGCCGCAGTCCCGAATGCGGGAGGTTTAGCTGGAACTCCTCATACTCCCTCGATGGAGAGTTTTACCGAAGATGCAAGTACCCACTTTCACCGGAGTTACCAAGGACCCCTTGTTCCCTAACAAGTGGCTTAGTGAGTTGGAGAAGGCTTTCCGACATCCGCAATGCTCGGAAGCTCGAAAGATTCCGTTTGCTTGAACAGAAGTTACAACAAGAAGCCGATGCATGGTGGATCTCCACTCGGCTGTTTTGGAAGGTTTGCATGCAGGAGTTGTAACTTGGGAGTTGTTCAAAGAGGCTTTTTGTATGAACTACTTTCCCGAGGCGGTGAAAGATGCGAAGGAAGTTGAGTTCATGATTCTTACTCAAGGAACTCGTCTCGTGTTGGAGTACCAACGAAGTTCGAGGAGCTTCATTTCTTTGCTCCGCATTCTCTCGAAGGATGACCTCGCCAAAGCAAAGAAGTTCTTCAAAGGACTGCGCCCTACCATTAAAGCTTACCTCACAGTCCAGCCTATAGTGAGCTATGCTCAAGTGGTGCGAGAACTCGAAGAAGTTAGAAGAAACGAGAGAAGGAAAGTGCTCGTGTGCAAAAGCCCCTGGCGATCAAGGAATTCTGGTTTGGTGGATCGTAATGACCGTTGTTTTGTGAGACCTACACCCTACCCCACTCCTACCTTTCGGGCTAAGAGTGTAGGTCGAACACGGGTTTTCAGCAGCCCGGCCGGTTTAGACAAGTATGGCGGAAACCGACCACCAGCAAGTGCAAGTGCAAGTGCAAGTGCTGCAAGTGCAAGTGCAAGGCCTTTTGTTCGAAGCCCTCTGTTGCAGCCACCCTTGTTGGATCCAGCAATCCCGTTTGCTTCTTCTACGCAAGCAAGCTGGTCATTTCGCTCGTGCTCGTCCGAAGCGGCCTGCCCAGCAGCCTGCCCAAGTGGTGAAGAGTGCTCCTGCTCCTCCCTCTCGGTAGAGTTTTCGGTATTTCCAGTCTTGAGCAGGATCCAAGCCATGAAGTGATTACGGGTACATTGTTAGTTGCTTCTATTTCTGCATTTGTCTTATTTGATACGGGTGCATCTCATTCGTTCATGTCATTTGCATTCATCAAGAAGACTAACCTAATCCCCGAGAAGTTGTCTAGTTGTTTATTGATTAGTACACCTACTGGTCCTGTTGTGAAACTAGATAAGGGGTTATCTAAATGTCCTGTGTTGATTGGTGAGAAGAACTTGGAAGCCAATTTTGTAATTCTTGACATGAAGGATTTCGATGTTATTTTGGGAATTGATTGGTTGACAGCCCACAAAGTTGTGTTCCTTTGTTCCTCAAAGAAGATTCAGTTCCATATTTGTGGAAGTTCTGTCTTAGAATTTCAGGGTGAAAAGAGAAGGGTTTGTAAGAAGGTGCTGTCTGCACTGATGCAAGTCTATGCCCTAGTGGATGATGCTTCATCTGAAGGCAAGGGTATAGTGGAGAAAAGAGTCGATGAAGTCAGAGTTGTCTGCGACTTTGTTGATGTCTTCCCTGATGATCTATCAGGAGTGCCTCCGGACAGGGATGTCGAGTTTACTATTGATCTCGTCCCTGGTGCCGCTCCGGTATCTAAAGCTCCGTATAGGATGGCTCCTACTGAGTTGAAAGAGTTGCAAAATCAGTTGAATGAGCTCATTGATAGAGGTTTCATACAGCCTAGTGTGTCACCTTGGGGAGCTCCGGTCTTGTTTGTCAAGAAGAAAGATGGTAGTATGCGCTTGTGCATCGACTACCATGAGTTGAATAAGTTGACTATCAAGAATAGATATCCGCTGCCCATAATTGATGATCTCTTCGATCAGTTGAAGGGTGCAGTTGTGTTCTCAAAGATTGACTTAAGGTCCGGATATCACCAATTGAAAGTGAAGTCTAGTGATATCTTCAAGACAGCTTTCCGAACGCGGTATGGTCACTACGAGTTTAGAGTCATGCCCTTCGGATTGACCAATGCTCCTGCGGTGTTCATGGACCTCATGAACCGAGTATTTCATGATGTGCTTGATAAGTTTGTGATTGTTTTCATTGATGACATCTTGATCTATTCGAAGAGCGAAGAAGAGCATGTGAGTCATCTAAGTTTCACTTTGCAAAGGTTGCGAGAAAAGAAGTTGTTCGCTAAGTTTAGCAAGTGTGATTTTTGGCTTAAGAGAGTGGTATTCCTTGGTCATGTAGTTTCAGCCGAAGGTATTCGTGTCGATCCTGAAAAGGTCCAAGCTGTGGCTGATTGGGAAAGACCGAAGTCAGTAACGGAAATAAGAAGTTTTCTTGGATTGGCGGGTTACTACCGAAGGTTTATTGAGAACTTTTCTCGGTTGGCTGCTCCTATGACTAAGTTGACCAGGAAAGAAGAAAAGTTTGTTTGGTCCGACGCTTTGTGAGAAGAATTTCCAAGAGTTGAAAGATAGATTGACAAGTGCCCCGGTTTTGACTATACTTGATAGTTCCGGTGGTATGACAGTTTATACCGATGCGTCAAAGATTGGTTTGGGTTGCGTACTGATGCAACATGGCAAGGTCGTAGCCTATGCTTCTCGGCAATTGAAGGATTATGAGCGGAATTACCCCACTCACGATCTAGAACTTGCCGTCGTTGTCTTTGCTTTGAAGATTTGGAGACATTACCTTTACGGTGAGAAGATTGCCATTTTCACGGATCATAAGAGTTTGAAATACTTCTTTACCCAAAAGGAGTTGAACATGAGACAAAGGAGATGGTTGGAACTAGTCTCCGATTATGATTGTGATATTCAGGTATCATCACCCCGGGAAAGCAAACGTTGTTGCTGATGCTCTTAGTAGGAAGAACCAGAAGAAGACTTTGGATTTGAATGCTTTGAGTTTACCATTGTGGTCTTCTATTGAGAGTTTTGATTTGGAAATCGTCCCCGAGAATTCTGATTTTATTCTTTCGCCATGACGGCAAGATCTGGTCTTAGAGATAAGATTGATTGTTGCTCACGGAGTTCCGATCAAGAGTTTTTGATCAAAGTTGAGAAGATTTCTTCGAATCTCGAGTCGGACCCCGACTTTGGTATATCCATGGATGGTGCTTTGTTGTTTAGAGGAAGACTGTGTGCCTGCAAATGAAGAAGTTAAGAAAGAAATATTGAAGGAAGCACACCAGTCGGTCTTTACTATACACCCGGAAGCACCAAGATGTACAAGGACTTGAAGGAACATTTTTGGTGGATTGGTCCGAAGGCGGATGTTGATGATTTTGTTGCCAAGTGTGAGACTTGCCAACGTGTGAAAGCCGTTCGACAACCTCCATCTGGATTACTTCAGCCTCTTCCTATTCCTAGTTGGAAGTGGGAGGATATCTCCATGGACTTTGTGACTAGCTTGCCTCGGACAAGTAAAGGCAATGACACTGTGTGGGTGATTGTTGATAGGTTGACCAAATCAGCCCACTTCATTCCTATGAAGATCACTCATACTCTGGATAAGCTAGCAAGGCTTTATGTGGATAATGTGGTTCGTCTGCATGGTGTGCCATTGAGTATTGTTTCGGATCGTGATCCTAGGTTCACCTCAAGGTTTTGGAATAGTTTGCGAAGGCCTTGGGAACCCAATTGAACTTGAGTACAGCTCATCATCCACGGTCGATGGACAATCTGAGCGGACAATTCAGACATTGGAAGACATGCTCAGATCTTGTGTGGTGGATATGGGTGGTAATTGGGATGAACACCTAGCTTTGGTTGAGTTTGCCTATAACAACAGTTATCAAGCAACAATAGGCATGGCTCCATTCAAGGCTTTTCTTAGGTCCTGAAATGATTGAAGCTACGAGTGCTATGGTAGATATGATAAGAGAAAGGATTAAGTCTGCCGATCAAGACAGAAATCTTATGCTGATAAGAGAAGGACCGATTTGGAATTTCAAGTTGGAGAGAAAGTATTTCTGAAGGTTTCACCAATGAAGGGTGTGATGAGATTCAATGTTAAGGGAAAGCTTAGCCCTCGTTACATTGGACCTTTCGAGATTTTGGAAAAGGTTGGACCTGTTGCGTATCGATTAGCATTACCTCCGCCTCTTGCTGGTGTTCACAATGTGTTTCATATTTCGATGCTCCGAAAATACATAGAGAATCCGGAACACATCTTGTAGCAAGCACCTGAAGGACTTAGTGCTGATTTGACCTACGATGAAGAACCGGCCGAAATCTTGGATAGGAAGGACAAGCAGCTGCGGAATCGCACCATCCCTTTGGTGAAGATTCGGTGGAAGAACCATACCCCTGAAGAAGCTTCTTGGGAGAAGGAAGAAGACATGAAGGAGAAGTTTCCTTACCTCTTTGGAAGCACAGGTACGCTTTCAATTTCGAGGACAAAATTTCTTTAAGGGGGGGAGAATGTAAAACCCAGCCCTAACCTTGACCCGGGAACCTTGTTATTTGTAGGTCCGATGACCCGGAGTAAAGTAAGAAGTCAGCTTTGGGCCATCCCAGTGGAGGACTTGGTGTCTGGCTTTGAATCCATGAGAGTTGATGATGAAGTTCTATTTATGGAAACTGAATCTTGATGAAGATCGGATTAGTTGATGGACTTGGAGTGCTCTCTATCTTGGTTTGAAGGCATTTCTACCTATTAGGTAAGTCACTTGACTTGTGTGCAAAACCCCTTTAGGATTGGATTTGATATGGGCCTTCAATTCCCTGTTTTGGATTTGCTGTCAGCATTGGTCGACTGGGCCAGTCGACCAATCCACTCGACCAATGAGTGCTGTCTTTGGCAATTAGGTTTTTCTTGCTCTATTTAAGTCCAATCTCGAGTCCACTTCATATTTGCTGCCTCCAAACTCTTTGGAACGAACCAAAGACCTCTGCAAGTCATCTCCCTTGCATCCTTGGTGTTTTCTTGACGGATCTTCGTTGAAACTCTTCCTTTTGCATCAAAAGGTATGTCTACTCTCTCTTCTTCTCCTCCATCTTTGTATTTTCTTTCCTTTTTGAGTTGAGACAGTTGAGGAGATGCTGCATTCTCTGTTGCAAACATCTCTGGACTTGTTCTCATGATCATCCTAAGGATTAGAGGCTAGAACAATGATCTTAACCAAGATCATTGCAAGCTTTTGAAGGAATCATGATCAAACCATGATCTAACCTTGTTGAACTTCTGATTTGAATTCTGATCTCCTTGGATCTTCTATTTTGATCATGTTAGTAGTTAATTACTGTGTTTTCTTTTCATAATCCATGATCTATCAATCTCTAGTTATTCTCTTCTACCATACTATGTGTTCTTCATGAAGCATGGTAGTTACATATATGGTAGGTTTTATTTCCTTATTTAGATTTATGCTTCTAAGCCTATTTCCTTGAAGATCTAAGTATGTTTTCATGATACCTTTACCTGAAGCAATGATCCTCCTATTGTTCTTGTCTTTGATTTCTATTTCGAATTCATCAAGATCCATGGTTGATCTAATTATGGTAACTTTTTGTTTCCTAATTTGGATCTTGATGTCTTGTTGGATTAGTGTTTTGAGGTCCCCTATATGTTAGAATACTACTGATGTAGTTTACCCCTTGATTAGTACCCTTTTGAACCACCAAATTCGGATTTCATATCTTAAAACTCTGTTTTTTTTAGGCTACTGTCTGCATTGGTCGACTGATTGGTCAACTGGACCAGTCGACCAATCCACTCGACCAATGAGTTTAGCAACTCCAGAATTGGTCTGTGTTGGATGTTTTGGTATCTTTTCTGTTAGGGATCTTTCCTAATATGTTGTATATACTTGTTTAGGACCTTCTTCTCAAGTTTGCCGAGATCTTACTTGACTTCTTAGGATTCCTTTGCGAGTTATAAAAGGTAAGGATGGTTATTTCCTTAATTACATAGATAGCATGAATCTAGTTTCTATATTTGAATATCATTGATATGTTTCCTAAATTAGATTCTTACAATGATATACTACTATTGCATAACTTTGATTACAGTAGCATTACTTATTCATATTAAATTGATTCATGTATGATTTACTTACCAATTATATACAAGTTGATTGTACTTATTGATTTCTTTCCATATATGAAGTTACCATATATGTGATGATATGAATTGATGCATGTGTATGCTTAAGTATGGTTTTGAAAGGAGAGGTGTCCTTTTGACACTTCTGTCCTTGGACTACTACGGGAATATTATGGGATGTTTCCGGAGATGCCCTCTGGACACCTTCCTAAACTGTTGGATGACATATCTAGGACTGTCTAGTAGTGTTGGGCTAGGATGTCCCGTTATGTCAGACCCTAATCGGAGGGGTATTGAGACCGAACGACCCGTGGTAGCAATGGGGATTCATGGGCGCTCAAGACCGGTAACCAACCCGTGAGAGGACAGGAATCACATTGTGGGGGCCATTTATTGGTAGGGTTGCATATGGTTAGACTTGGGCTCACGGGCGCTTAAGACCGGTAACCAACCCGTGAGAGGACGTGAGAGCTTCCCGTTTACCATATGTGGATGATCAATAGGGTTGATGAGTCCGTAGTCAGGGACTATGAGGACTCTAGTGTGAAGGATACCGGAAAGGATCGTCAGGGACGAGGAATGGACGTATCTGGATCTGACTTGATGTAACTAAGTAGAAGACTTGCATTTGGCTAGGTTTCCACCCTGACATGCGCCAGTACTTATACCAAATGGTTGTGAGAGAGTGTGTTGACTTAACCCCCTGCCATGGTTTGTCCTGAGGGATGAAGGACCCATTACCAATCGGCTGCTCAAGACCGGTGAAATGATCCGTGAGAGAATCCAAGATATCTTAAATGGTTGAGGATGTGAGCGGACCTTCCTAAAGAAGTACGGTGCTATGACTTAAAGCGTGTCTGCCAATAGAGACCAGCATACATAGAGTTAGATTCATTCATTCATTGCTTGTCTCATATCATATTGCATTTATGTTTGATCTGAAATTCTGCCATTTATGTTATTATGGATTTTAACTGCCTTACTGAGTTTCTTTGAAACTCATTCCTTTATTGTACAATGTTTGTTAGACTATCCTGCAGGTACTGAATACTATGACGGTCCCTATGAAGAAGCGCAAGGCGAGGAGGCATATCTCCAGGAAGGTGATTGCGGTTACCACAATTACATTGAAGATCCCGCAAGTGGTTATGCTCCGTACGATGCTTAGTCCGACCATTGAGTGGAAGCGTCCTTGTGCCATTTATGAGATTTACACTTATAAGGATGTTGTCTATAAAGTGGAGAACAATTTAGTTACCCATTGTACTTGCTACTGGGATTAGATTTTACCTAGTTTATTATCTTTAGAGCTACTTTCCGCTGGTTGTAGAGTGGGATTTTTGCCTCACTTTACTTATCTGTTTGACACTCTGATTATATCTATTATTCTGATTTATTTATGATTCATTCTTTCCTTATTGGATCTATGGTTTATCTTCCGCACTTTTATTATGATTGTTCATGATTATGTTATTGTTTATGTGGGAGGTTGATCACTCGATACCTGATCTTCGGGCTGTGGATCACACTCTCGGGTATGCCAGATAGGGTATCGGCTGGGAGGACGTGACAGATAGTAAAATAGAGAAAAGATGAGTGAGAAAGTGATTGGGAGAGAGAGTCATACCTTGAGAGTGGAACAAGAAGGTAGGAATGAGTGGTTGGCAATGATTGATGAAGAAGATGTTTCACCACTACCAAGGAGAAGCCCTTGAGAGGCTCTCCCACGTTCCCAGATTTTGAAAACGCTAGAATAGGGCTCCAGTCTCGAGGAATAATAAATAGAAAAGAATATTCCAGAGAATCTTTAAATCTTGGTTCAGTAAACGTATTGGTCGATAGTATCGACCAATAGTATCGACCAAAACATGTTTCTGCAGAATTTTACAAAATAGTTCAGCAACTTTAGGTGTGGACTTGGAGGGCTATACAAGGTCAAATTTCATGGGGTTTTCTCCTACAGTTCACTCAAGAGGTCTAGTTTTAGGAAGTACCTTCGGATTATGCATAGGAGTCCGTTTGATATCTCAACTGTCTCACTCTTCATCAGTGCGCAGATTCTAACTTAACACTGATAATGTGCTCAAGGAAGGAGCAGCATCATCAATGTCCATGTACTGGAGTTCTAACACCAAGTCCTCAACTAGCAGGGCCCACAAGTCCCTCCTACCACCACTTCGGGTCTTCGGACCTACAAACACAACAATGACCGGGTCGGGTCAAGGTTAGGTAAAAGCTGGATTTTACACTCTCTGTATTGGTTTGAAAGCATTTCTACCTACTAGGTATGTCACTTTAGGTATGTGCAAAACCCCTTGATGTTTGGACTTGATCTGAGCCTTCAATTCCCTATTTTGAAGTTGCTGTTCTGATTGGTCGACTCATTGGTCGACTGACCAGTCGACCAATCAATCGACCAATTGATTCTGTTTTTGAATTTTAAATCGTGGCTACTCTATTTAAGTCTAGTCTCGAGAATACTCTGCTTCATCTGCCTCCTAAGCCTCTGGAACAAGTTAGAACCTTATTCTAATCGATTCCCTTGCATCCTTGGTTGATGTCTCGCAAGAACTCAAGCAATCTTCATCCTCTTGCATCAAAGGTATGTGTATGATCTCTTTCCTCTCTATCTCTGATTTTCTTTTCTTGAATTTGTTCTTGATTGAGATCAGGAAGATGATGCTGCATTCTTGCAACCATCTATTCCATGATGAGCTGCCTGCGGCGTATGGAATTTGTCGAGCCGAAGTACCTCTGCTCTCGGCTGAGCTGAAACTAGACCTCTGCCTCGCCTAGCACCAACTATCCAGCCTTGACTGCGTCCTCCTCTCTGCATGATGAATGTCTGTGGAAAAGACAAAAGGACATTGCTTGTTAATGTTGTTGATGTGAGTAATACTTGGAATTGCATGATTATGAATTTTATTTGAAGAAAATCGATCGAAATCTTGGTTTAAAGTTCAAAATTCAGCAAGAAGAATTTGGGGATTTTGCATTCTAGGTCAAAATTGAATTTTTGAAAATTCTGAAATTGGTGGAATCAAACTACATGTACACATCCACAATATCATTTCAAGCATGTAGCATTTGATTTCGTGCGAAAACTCCAAGGGTTTGTTAGAAATCGAAAATTTTCTAAAGTTTCGCAATTTCGGTTGCGTTAACGATGTGAAAATGCAAGATTGTGTTAGAACTTGTTCATTGTGCTAAAAAATATGGAACGTGTTTTTAAGTGTTCCTAAGCATGATTTCTAACGATAGACACAAGTAAAACATGGATGTTGATGAAATGCAAGCATGAGAAGATGAATTTGAGAGTGAATATAATGGTTTACCTTGTGTGATGATGAATGAGTGTTGTAGTGTTGTTGTTGAAGCACCAAAATACTTGGAAATCACTTAGAAAGACCTTAGCCCTTCTCCCCCAGAGCTCCCTCTCAACTTTGCAAGGTTTGGAATGAGTTTGATTGGGGCTTTTGCACTTAAAACCCTGATTTTCGCGTGCTGACTTGATTGGTCGACTAATTGGTCGACTGGGTCAATCGACCAATGGACCCAGTAGCTCCAATTTCTGTTGAATTTTTGAAAAATGTGATTTTTGTCCCATGGTTAATTTTTTGATGACTAAATGGATGTATTTGAGCATAATTTAAGATTCTTAATCAGTTGGACTTGTGGATTATGATGAAACTTCGAAACTCGGTGTTTTTGACATTTTGATTTTTGCAGAATGGTTACGTTAAGAAGTGGGCGTGGTGAACCCAGTGGTCATGATCAGCAAACCAACACTGGTGACCAAGATACCCCTGATGTACCCAGTGCCCCGAACGTCAGAAGTTTCTGCAAATTGCCAACATTATGGGCAATATGATGCAGCAACAAGCAGCCCAGTTCAATTAGATGCTGACAGGTTTCATGACTCTACACAATGAGACTTGTGCCGGTGCCAACGGAAATCCTCATACCGCAATTCTGAATGCGGAAAGGTTAGCCGGAATTCCTCATACCGCAATTCTGAATGCGGAAAGGTTAGCCGGAATTCCTCATACCTGTTTGATGGAGAGTTTCCTGAAGCTGCAAGTGTCCAACTTCACCGGAGTATCCAAGGATGCCTTGTTTCCTAACAAGTGGCTACGTGAGTTGGAGAAAGCTTCCTGACACCTGCAATGTACTAAGGCCCAGAAAATTCTATTTGCTGAGCAGAAGCTGCAACATGAAGCTGACGCTTGGTGGACTTCCACCCAGCTTATTTTGGAAGGTTTGCATGCGGGCGTTGTGTCGTGGGATTTGTTCAAGGAGGCTTTCTACAAGAACTATTTCCTGGAAGCAATGAAGGATGCGAAGGAGAAAGAATTTATGGCTCTTAGGCAAGGATCTTTGTCTATGTTGGAGTACCAACAGAAGTTTCAGGAGCTTCACTTCTTTGCTCCTGACTCCTTGAAGCTTGACATTGCATGAATAAGTTCTTCAAGGGATTACGACCTGTAATCAGGGCATATCTCACTATTCAGCCTATTGAAAGTTTTGCCCAAGTGGTGCAGAATGCCAAGAAGCTGAGAAGCTGAGAAACCGAGAAGGAGAATGCTAGAGTGCAGAGACCTTGGCAGTCAAGGGATCCTGGATTTGTGGACCGTATTGATCGGCACTTTGTGAGACCTACACCATACCCTACTCCTACTTTTCAGCCTGAGAGTGTAGGTCAGAGTTCTGGATTTCAGCAACCAGGCCAGTATAGTCAATATGGCGGGAGTCGACCACCGATGAATGCGAATGCTAGGCCTATGAATGCTATTCCTAGGCCTTTGGTTTAGAAGCCACCAGTTGCACCTATTCCTGTTGGACCTAGTAACCATGTTTACTTCTACTGTAAGCAGACTGGTAACTTTGCTCGTGCCTGTCCTAAGAAGCCAGTTCAACAGCCGGCTCTGATGGTGAAGAGTACTCCTGTCCCTCCTTCTAGTAGAGTATTCAGTATATCTGGTGAACAAGATGCGAATCATGAAGTGGTTATAGGTACTTTAAGTGTTGTTTCTATTCCTGCATTTGTGTTATTTGATACGGGTGCTTCCCATTCATTCATATCATCTGCATTCATTAAGAAGACTGACTTAGCACCAAAGAATTTATCTAGTCGTTTATTGATTTGTAAACCTACTAGACCTATTGTGATACTAGATAAATGATTAGTTAAGTGTCTTGTTTTGATTGGTGGGAAGAATTTGGAAGCCAATTTGGTACTTCTGAATATGAAGGATTTTGATATCATTTTGGGTATTGATTGGTTGACTACCCATAATGTTGTAATTTTTTATTCTTCAAAGAGAATTCAGTTTCAGATTTGTGGAAGTTCAGTTTTTGAATTTCAAGGTGAAAGAGGAAGAATTGGTAAGAAGATGTTGACCGCACTGATGCAAGTCTATGCATTAGTAGAAGGGATGCCATCTGAAGGAAAGGTTAAGGAAGGAAAGAAAGTAGAAGAAGTCAAGATTGTATGTGACTTCATTAATGTCTTTCTGGAGGATCTATCAGGAGTGCCACCTGATAGAGAAGTGGAATTTTCAATTGATCTAATCCCTGGAGCTGCCCCAGTATCTAGTGCTCCATATAGAATGGCTCCTACCAAGTTGGAAGAGTTGCAAAAGCAATTGAAAGAACTCTTAGATTGAAGTTTCGATCAACCTAGTGTATCACCTTGGGGTGCCCCGATCTTGTTTGTCAAGAAGAAAGATGGTAGTATGCGTCTGTGCATTGATTACTGTGAGTTGAACAAGCTGACCATCAAGAATAGATACCCGCTGCCCAAAATTGATGGTATTTTTGATCAGTTGAAGGGTGCAGCAATGTTCTCAAAGATTGATTTGAGGTCTGGATATCACCAATTGAAAGTGAAGTCAAGTGATATTTTCAAGACGGCATTTAGAACAAGGTATGGGCAATATGAATTTCGAGTCATGCCTTTCGGTTTGACTAATGCTCCTGTTGTGTTCATGGACCTCATGAACCGGGTATTTCATGATGTGCTTGATAAATTTGTGATAGTTTTCATCGATGACACCTTGATTTACTTGAAGAATGAAGAAGAGCATGCAAGGCATCTAGATTTCACTTTGCAAAGACTGCGAGAAAAGAAGCTTTACGCTAAGTTTAGTAAGTGTGATTTCTGGCTCAAGAGAGTAGTATTTCTCGGCCAGGTGGTTTCATCTGAAGGTATTTGTGTTGACCCCGAAAAGGTACAATCAGTTGCCGATTGGGAAAGACCGAAGATTGTGACGCAAATAAGGAGTTTCCTTGGTTTGGCAGGGTACTACAGAAGGTTTATCGAGAACTTTTCTAGGTTGGCTGCTCCCATGACTAAGCTAACTAGAAATGAAGAGAAGTTTGTTTGGTCTGACACATGTGAGAAGAATTTCCAAGAATTTTAGGATAGATTGACAAGTGCCCCGATTTTGACTATACCTAATAGTTCCGACGGTTTGACAGTGTACACCGACGTGTCGAAGATTGGTTTGGGTTGCATGCTGATGCACCATGGTAAGGTTGTAGCCTATGCTTCTCGGCAACTGAAAGATTATGAGCGGAATTACCCCACTCACGATTTAGAGCTTGCCGTTGTTGTCTTCGCTCTGAAGATTTGAAGACATTACCTCTATGGTGAGAAAATTTCTATTTTCACGGATCATAAAAGTTTGAAATACTTCTTTACCCAAAAGAAGTTAAATATGAGACAAAGAAGATGGTTGGAATTGGTCTCTGATTATGACTGTGACATTCATTATCACCCTGGTAAGGCGAATGTGGTTGTTGACGCTCTTAGCGAAATAGTCCAGAAGAAAGTACTAGACTTTAATGCTCTAAGTCAACCTCTGTTGTCTTTGATTGTAAGTTTTGATTTGCAAGTGGTCCTTGAAGGTTCCGATTTTGTTCTTTCTGCCATGACAGCAAGATCCACCCTTAGAGACAGAATTGTTGCTCTGTAAGGTTCTGATCAAGAAATTAAGGAAAATATTGAGAAGCTTTCTTCGAATCCTGATTTCGACCTTGACTTTGGTATATCTATGGATGGTGCCCTATTGTTTAGAGGTAGACTTTGTGTGCCAGCTAATGAATAAATCAAGAAAGAGATATTGAAGTAAGCACACCAGTCGATCTTTACAATACACCCTGGAAGCACCAAGATGTATAAGGACTTAAGAGAACATTTTTGGTGGATTGGTTTGAAGGCCGATGTAGAGGATTTTGTTGCCAAGTGTGAGACTTGCTAGCGTGTGAAAGCCGTTCATCAACCCCCGTCTGGATTACTTCAGCCTCTTCCTATTTCTAGTTGGAAGTGGGAAGATATCTCTATGGACTTCGTGACTAGCCTACCCCGGAGAAGCAAAGGTAATGACATTGTATGGGTAATTGTCGATAGGTTGACCAAATCAGCCCATTTCATTCCTATGAAGATCACTCATACTTTGGATAAGCTAGCTCGGCTATATGTGGATAATGTAGTTCGTCTGCACGGAGTGCCAGTGAGTATTGTTTCTGATCGTGATCCTAGGTTCACCTCAAGGTTTTGGAACAGTTTGCAAAAGGCCTTGGGAACCCAATTAAACTTGAGTACAGCTCATCATCCACAGTCTGATGGACAATCTGAGCGGACGATTCAAACCTTGGAAGATATGCTTAGATCTTGTGTAGTGGATATGGGTGGAAATTGGGATGAACACTTAGCTTTGGTTGAGTTTGCCTATAATAACAGTTATCAAGCAACAATAGGCATGGCTCCATTCAAGGCTTTGTATGGTAACACTTGTAGGACACCCTTGTATTGGATTGAGACTAGTGAAAGAAATGTCTTAGGTCGAGAAATGATTGAAGCTACAAACGCAATGGTCGACTTGATTAGAGAAAGGATTAAGTCTGCTCAGTCAAGACAGAAATCCTATGCTAATAAGAGAAGGACCGATTTGGAATTCCAAATTGGGGAGAAAGTTTTCTTGAAGGTTTCACCTATGAATGGTGTAATGAGATTCAATGTAAAAGGAAAGCTTAGCCCTCGTTACATTCGACCCTTCGAGATTCTAGAAAAGGTTGGACCTGCTGCATATCTTTTGGCTTTGCCTCCATCTCTTGCTGCAGTGCATAGTGTTTCATGTTTTGATGCTATGGAAATACATAGAGAATCCGGAACACATACTACAGCAAGCGCCCGAAGGACTTAGTGCTGATCTTACCTATGATGAAGAGCCAGCTGAAGTCTTAGATAAGAAGGACAAGCAACTACGGAATCGCACCATCCCTTTGGTGAAGATTCGGTGGAAGTACCATACCCCCGAAGAAGCTTCTTGGGAGAAGGAAGAAGATATGAAGGAGAAGTTTCCTCACCTTTTTGGAAGTTCAGGTACGCTTTCAATTTCGAGGACGAAATTTCTTTTAAGGGGGGAGAATGTGAAACCCAGCCCTAACCTTGACCCGGAAACCTTGTTGTTTGTAGGTCCGATGACCCGGAGTAAAGGAAGAAGTCAACTGTGGGCCATCTCAATGGAAGATATGAAGTTTGGCTCAGAACCCATGGATGTTGATGTTGGTGTTCCAATTATGGAAACTTGCTTTGAACTAGAAAGGAAACTGCACCTGACTGAAGATGAGATTAGTTGAAAGACTTGGAGTATTATCTGACTTGGTTCGAAGGCGTTTCTACACCCTAGGTATGTCACTTGATGTGTATGTAAAAGCCCTTTAGGTTTGGTGTTCATTTGATCCTCCATTTCCCTGTTTGGACTTTACTGACCTGATTGGTTGACTGGGCCAGATGACCAACTGTGTGTTAAATTCGAGAAAATCCAATTTTAGGGTACCAGCTAGGGGGATGTGACATCTTGTGTTCTTGGAAAACATCAAAGACTTCGGACAAGTCACTAATGTGATCCTTCTGCTAGGCTCTCTTGACCAACATGTCATCTACATAGACTTCCATGTTAAGCCCTGTTTGCTTGCAGAAGATTTTGTTCATTGCGCGCTGGTAAGTGGCCCCAGCATTCTTTAGACCAAAGGGCATGACTTTGTAGTAGTAGCTCTCCCGGCTGGTCATAAAGGCAGTATGAACTTCATCTTCTGGTTTCATCATGATTTGATTATACCGAGAGTAAGCATCCATGAAACTCAGCGCTTCATGTCCTGCCGTGGCACCGATTAGCAGATCAATGTAGGGCAAAGGATAACAATCCTTAGGGCAAGCTTTATTGAGATCTATGTAGTCCGTACACATTCTCCACTTCTCGTTTTCCTTTTTCACCATTACTACATTGGCCAACCATTTTGGACATTCAATTGATCTGATGAAGCTAGACATCTCAAGCTTTTCTACCTCAACTTCGATGGGTTCATGTTTATCAGCAAAAAAATTCCTTCTTCTTTGAACGATTGGAGTTGCTCCCGTGTTGATCTAGAGGCTATTGTCACATCCACCCAGTCGGTACCCCATCGGGCATACCCGGGTATGTGATCCACAGTCCCGAAGATCAAGTATCAAGCAACCATGCCTCCCACATACGCGATAACACAATCGTGAACAATAATAATCAAGGTACAAGCATATAATAAAGAATCATGAATAAGATAACACAGATAATCAGAGTGCAGAATAAAGATGATACCAAGTGTATAGATATAATTCAAAAGGGAGAGAGAGTGATCAGAAGTCACGTCCTCACATGGCAGCGGAAAGTAGATAATTCAAGTTAAGTTACAAAATCAACATCTAAGGAGTATATCAAAGAAAGTTAAATTACAGATCCGGTCCTAAAGAAGAATTCAAAATATAACACTAAATAAATGTTTCCTCAGTCACATAAAGTACGTCCTCATAACTATAGAAGTCCAAAGTCCAGCACAGCTACTCCTGCACCAGTGTCGGGCTAATCCTAGTGCGTAGCATAGTCCTCTTCGGTACCCTCAAAGGATCTTCATAGTAGCCACTACCCTGAGTGTGAAATCCGGCCAAATCCTAACCTTGCTGCTGTGCCAAATCCATACCTACCATATACATTGTTCAGTTTATTCTCTATCGTATGAGTTGCCTAGTTTCATTTGGTAGAAGTTTACCCCGAAGCTGATCTATTTTCCCTACGATTTCTTCTTGTGCCTTCTATTCCCTTTGATAGGAAGCTGGTCTTAAGTCATTCCCATGACTGATCCTCCTATCCTTGCTATTCTAGAGTGGATCTCCATACACTCTATAACCTTGTGAACTCTCCACATGATGATTTCAAAGAGAAATCAAGTGTGATCTTCATGATTTGTTACTCCTCCTAATTGTTTCAAGACTTCAAGCTTTCCATCTCCTGTTCCTCAATCAAAGGTTAATAATCTCTCTTGTGTTGTATTGATCTACTCTTACTATGTTTTATTCTTTATGATTGAGACTTAGAAGAAGATGCCGCATTCTTGCAACCATCTCTTCTACAATCTCCTGTCATTCTTATGGTTTTATGATCTTCATATTGATCCTCGCCATGATCCTTGTGAAGTCTTCATGAAACCATGATCATATTTTCGATTTGATTTCAAAGCATGTTAGATTTATTCCTTGTTTTCTTACAAAAGATTTATTGTAATTTGTTTTCCAAAGATTTTGGGAGAAGAAATGTCAAGGTAAAAGTGATGTACCTTCATCTCTTTAGAAGCCTAGTACTCTCCCAATTTCGAGGATGAAATTATTTTAAGGGTGGGAGAATGTAACATCTAGCCCATACCTGGCCCGGACACCCTATTTATTTTGGGATAAAGAAAGACTGGTTCAATGTTAGACCTTAAAAGTTGGACTTTAATTTCAATATTATTATCTTTGAAAACCTTAGGAAGCCATGTCAGACCTTTCCCTTAGGGTAAATCTGTAATGTTTGGCCTTATCCTACCTTGGCCCGGCCCGGGACCTGTTATGTTTGTAGGTCCAAAAGCCCAAAGTGGGGGAAATGAGACTTGTGGACCCTTTTGATTGTTGATTTGGCGTCGGAGCCCAAGCCCTTGGACATTGACGATGATGCCCCTCACTTGAGAGCATTGCCAGTGTTAGTTTTGAATCTGCGCACAGAAGAGGGGTGAATTAGTTGAAATACCAAATGAACTCCTGTACCCAATCCAATTATATTTCCCGAAACTAGACTTCTTGATGGACTTGTAGGAGAAAACCCCACTCAATTTGACCCCATATAGCCCTCCAAATCCTTGTCCGAAGTTGTTGAACTATGTCTGGCAAATCCTGCTTGTGCATCAAAGAAGGTGAGCTTAGTTGGTGACCTAATGAACTCTCATGCTTGATACAAAAGTATTTCTGGAAACTAGACTTCTTGATTGACTTGTAGGAGAAAACCTCACTCAATTTGACCTTGTATAGCCCTCTGAATCCCTGTTTGAAGTTGCTGAACTATTTCTGGATTTTCTGCTGATCCTTTTGGTCGATGCCATCAACCAAGAACCATCGACCAAAGTTGCCCAGAATCGAGAAAAAGATGCTTTTTGGATATTCCTTCATCTATTTAAGTGAAACCTCGAACCTAGAACGATATTTCACTCATTTCAACACCTGAGAACGTGGGAAGGCTCCTCTTAGGCTCCTCCTTGGCTTGGGTGATGATCTTCTACAAAAATCATTGTCTCTCTTCTCTAATCTCTTCTCAAAGGTATGTAATCTCTCACTCTCTCTCTAATCTACTTCTACCTCATCTTGTTCTTGCTACTGAGTTCGTGAAGAAGGTGCTGCAACCTTGCAACCACCTCTTCTACAAGCTCTTTTGCTTTGATTAAACCTCTCTTCACCTTTTCCATGCTATGATTCTCATACATGATGTTCTTGCTTTCTTATTTTGATTTTTCTCTTCTTTACAACATGAATTCATCTCTTAATCTGATTTTCTCTTTCAATTAGTTCTGATTATATGTTAGTATGTATCTCTAATCTACTGCCCATCATTCCCTTCATTGAATTCCTAAGTTCTTTTGCAATTGCAATCGATTTCATTGATGAACATGATTCTTGCAAGTTTGAACCTAAGGCTTCAAATTGGGGGTTTTCAATTTGACCATTGGATCATGTTGATTCTTGCTACATAGTCTCCTGCTACTATTCCTAACCTATTCCCCAACTAATTCTCTAGCTTCCCTTTCAATTTCATCAATTTCTCATGAATGCTAGGATTCTTGTCTTTAGAACATAGGACCTCAATTTGGGGGTTTTCATTTGGACCATTGGATTGTGATAATACTTTCTAGGTAGTGTTCTTACATTGTTATTAATCATCCCTCCAAGTTTCAGATCGATCCGAGCCCCGGAAGACCCATTTCGGACCAAAATCCCCAAAATCAACTATTCTATCCCGAAGACAATTTTGGTCGATCCTTTTGGTCAATACCATCGACCAAGACCATCGACCAAACTTGTTGCTGACAGCAACCTTGCTCCATTTTGATCCGTTCGACCTCCGATTTTCCCGATTTCTTTTCTAACCTTTCATTTATGTTTGTCTAGGGTCTTATTACCATCTTTGGATCATTCTTTTGAGATTGTTGGATTATCATCATCGTGACTTAAGGTAAGGACGGTTATTGCCATATAACATAGACTGTATGACTTTTACACTGTTGTTGGTAACTTAGTAGACATAACTTATTAGTGATTTCAGACATCATATGACTACTGTAGTTACCTTATGACAGTAGCACCATGCTTAATTACTTGGTTTATCATGTTTACTTATTCTTGTCATTTATTTATACATTGTATTATTAGATGTTATGACATGTTTTCAATATGATAATGTATTGTTGATATGTAATGGATGGAAATAAGCATGTGATTGCTTAGGTATGATTTGGGATTGGGGAGTGCCCTACTGGTACTTCTGTAAAATCCAGCTTTTACCTAACCTTTACCCGACCCGGTCATTGTTATGTTTGTAGGTCCGAAGACCCGAAGTGGTGGTAGGAGGGACTTATGGGCCCTACTGGTTGATGACGTAATGTCGGGATTCCAGTTTATGGACATTGATGATGTTGCTCCTTCCTTGAGCACATTACCAGTGTTAAGTTAGAATCTGCGCACTGATGAAGAGCGAGACAGTTGAAATAGCAAACGAACTCCTGTGCATAATCCGAAGGTACTCCCTAAAACTAGACCTCTTGAGTGAACTGTAGGAGAAAACCCCATGCAATTTGACCATGTATAGCCCTCCAAGTCTGCACCTAAAGTTGCTGAACTATTCTGTAAAATTCTGCAGAGATTGTTTTGGTCGATACCATCGACCAAAGGTATCGACCAACAAGTCTGTTGAGCCCAGATTTAAAGATTCTTGGAATATTCTTTTCTATTTATTTATTCCTCGAGACTGGAGCCCTATTCTCGCATTTTTAACATCTGGGAACGTGAGAGAGCCTCCCAAAAACTCCTCCTTGGTAGTGGTGAAGCATCTTCTTCATCAATCATTGCCAACCACTCATTCCTACTTTCTTGTTCCACTTTAAAGGTATGACTCTCTCTCCTAATCACTTTCTCACTCATCTTTTCTCTATTTTACTGTTGGGACCATGGCCAAGGTGCTGCAACCTTGCATACACCTTGCCATGAACCTTCTAAACCCCATACAATGATGTTTTCACCGATATGACTATGATTGATTCGCCTCATGATCATTGACTACACATTTCCATGATTTATTGCTTACCAACTTGCTTTATTTATCAAAACTGAGATGAAGCTCATGACTAACCTAATCTATATCTTGCATATGTGCTCCATGTTACTTCTAAACGATTCCCTACCTAATCCCCCATGTTTTCCCCTAATTTGCATTGAGATATAGCCAATGCCATGATCTACAACTCTTAACCTTAATATGTCAATTTGGGGATTTCCAAATGGACCATTGGATTATGAAAGTTTCTTGATAATTAGCTTCCCCATGTTGTGCTTAGTCTATCCTCCAAGTTTCATGTCAATCCGAGACCCGGAAGACCAAATCTGGGCAAGAATCCAGAAAGCCAGCTTGCTGTCCTGGAATTTGTTTTGGTCGATACTATTGGTCGATACTATCGACCAATAGAGTTGCTGTCAACAACTTTTGCCTAGTTCTGATTCGTTTGATCTCCGATTGTTCTGATTTCTTCTCTAACCTTTCATATATGCTTGTTTAGGACTTTAAGACTATTTGGGCCACTTGCTTGTGATCTTGGACCATTCTCTTCTCCGATTCAAGGTAAGGATAGTTATCGATGTAATTACCTAGGATATGGAAATCTTGACTTGGTATTCCTAACCTAGTAAATATAGTTTCTATTTCATATTCTTATCATGTTAGACTTGCTACATATGTCTTTCAACAGTAGCTTTGTGTTTACATTATATTACTTCAATGTTTTATCATGTTTATCAATTTCAATATATGATGACTTATGTCAATGTCATGAATTGAATGTTTATTATGACGTTGTATCTTGTGAACTGATATGATGAACTTGGGCATGTGATTGCTTAAGTATAACTCGGGATTGAGGGGTACCCTACTGGTGCTTCTGTCCTTGGACATCGGAGGGAATAGTATGGGATATTCTCCGAAGGTGTCCATTGACGCTTTCCGGGTTATTGAACGACATGCATAGGACTTGTCTAGATGTATGGCTAGGATGTCCCTATCATATCAAACCCGATTCGGAAGGGCATTGAGACCGAACAACCCGTGGTAGTAGTGTGGATTTGTGGGCACTCAAGACCGGTATCCACTCCGTGAGAGGACATAAATTGCATTACGGTTACCCGAAAGGGGCCATTTATTGGTAGAGTTACAAATGGTTAGACTTGGGCTCACGGGCACTCAAAACCGGTGAAATGATCCGTGAGAGGGACGTGAGAGCTTCCCGTTTACCATTTGTGGATGACCAATAGGGTTGATGAGTCCGGTGAGTAATATCCGTGACTCTAGTGTGAAGGATACCGGAAAGGATCCCGAGAGGGGAGGAATGGAAGTATCTGGAACTGGCATGATATGATTAAGTAGATGACTTGCATTGGGCTAGGCTATACCTTGACATGCGCCAATACTTAGACCAAACGGTGATGTGAGAGAGCGGTGACTAAAACCCCCAACCATGGATTTGTCCGAGAGGGATGCAGGACCCAATTCCCCCCGGTGATGAGTGACTGAGACTACCTAAAGAAGTATGGTGCTATGACTTAAAGCATGTCTACCATAGATGACCAGCATACTTAGAATAAAATCATATTGCATTATATGCCTCATATCATCTGCATCATTTTATGATTATCTTGTGGTTTATGTGTGGTGGAATAACTTCCTTGCTGAGTTCTCTTGAACTCATTCCTTTTCTGTTGCAATATTTTGTTAGGCTATTCTACAGGTGATTACTCTGATGGCACCCTCCCTGGGGCGGACCCGGATACCTCATACTACCATCCGGAGGCTGGCTACGTTGAAGACTTCGGTGACCATACCGAAGAAGATCACCAGGCGTACCAGGGTTAGCCCCGGAGTTGTATGGGAGCAGTCATGTTGGGTCTCCATGGTCCTCAACTTTGAAGAAGATATATTTATTGTGGAGGAGACTTATGAGTAGTTACCTCTTCTTTTGTGACAGTATACTTAGAAGAATTCTAATAACTTTAACTTACTTTTATAACTTGAGACTTGTACTTAACTAAATTTTGACCTCACTTCCGTTTGGTGAAGGAGTGGATTCCGCCCACTGCCTTCTTAATTTATCTGATTTGATATTTATTCCCGCACTCTGATTATGTCTGATATCTTATTTCTGAATTCCATGATCATTCATTATTAGTTTATGATTATTATCTGTTCATGATTGTATTATCGTCGATGTGGATTATGTGGTCCCTGAACTATGGATCTTCGGGGCTGTGGATCACATCCCGGGTATGCCAGATAGGGTACCGGCTGGGTGGATGTGACAACTTCTGTCCTTGGACATTGGAGGGAATAGTATGGGATGTTCTCCGAAGATGCCCATCGACGCTCTCTTGGATCATTGGATGACATACATAGGACTTGTCTAGATGTATGGCTAGGATATCCCTGTCGTATCAGACCCGAATCGGAAGGGCATTGAGACCAAACGACCCGTGGTAGTGTATGGTTTGATGAGCGCTCTAGGCTGGTAACCAATCCGGTAGGGGACATAAACCATGCTACAGATACCTGAAAGGGGCCATTTATTGGTAGGGTTGCAAATGGCTAGACTTGGGCTCACGGGCGCTCAAGACCGGTAACCAATCCGTGAGAGGACGTGAGAGCTTCCCGTTTACTATTTGTGGATGACTAATAGGGTTGATGAGTCCGTAATCCGGGATTACGCTGACTCTAGTGTGAAGGATACCGGAAAGGATCGCCGGGGGCGAGGAATGGACGTATCTGGAACTAAGTTGATACGAATGAGTAGATGACTTGCATTGGGCTAGGCTTTTCTGTGACATGCGCCAGTACTTATACCAAACGGTGATGTGAGAGAGCGGTGACCGATTCCCCTACCACGGTTCTTTTTTGAGATGACTTTACCGAACTTCCCCGGGCAGACCCAAGATATCTTGTATGATTGAGGGGGAGTGACTGACAACCCAAAGAAGTATGATGCTATGACTTAAAGCATGTCTACCCTAGAGACTAGCATACATAGAGTTAGAATCACAATTGCATCATGTGTTTCATATCATATTGCATCATACTATGTTTTGTATCATGTATCTATGTTATTGTGGATTAATCTGCCTTGCTGAGTTCTTTTGAACTCACTCCTTTTTGCAACATATTTTGTTAGACTTTTCTGCAGGTACTACCACTATTGACTATGGCAGTCAACCCTCTGGAGGCCAAATTGAAGACTTGTATCATACTGGTGGCGATGAACCAGTTGATAAAGACGAGTAGACCAAGATCGGGACTTGTTTGTAGCAGTTCAGTTTTATATTTGTGTGTTAGGGATGGGATGTCGCCTCATTCCCTTTTTAACCTTTTATTTGAATTGTCAGGACTATAGCTTAGTTGTTTCACTTGTTATTTGGTGAATCAGTTGTAACCTTTACTTTTAGTCGTTTCATCTTTCGCTAATATTATATGACGGGTTTCCTCCCTCCTTTTCACACTTGATTGTTTATTCTAATGAAATCCTTTCCGCACTCTGATGTTATTCGTGAATCCTTCTGAGGTACTTTCTCGACTTTTATTATTAAATTATTTGGATACAAGGAATTGTTCTTGCTTTTGATTATATTATTGTGCTAAGTGACTATGATAAACTTGATCGGCGGGACTGTAATTCACTCCCCGGGTAATCAAGATAGGGTATCCCCTTGGTGGATTTAGGGTGGGATGTGACACTGAGGGTAGTATGGCTCATCATATGGTGCTTCAAAGGACATGCCATCAGTCTCTTCAAAACCTGTGGAATAGTCTAACAAAGCAAATGCACAAAAAGGAATGAGTTCAAAAGAACTTAGGAAGACAGTTAATCCATAATACATAAACCATGTGATACAAGTCATAACATGATGCGAATGATATGAGACAGATGATGCAAATATGATTCTAACTCTACATATACTAGTCTCTATGGTAGACATGCTTTAAGTCATAGCACCATAGTTCCTTGGGTAGGTCTCAAATCACTCTTCCCTCAACCATCCAGGTATCTTGGGGTCTCCGGTGGGACTTGGGTCCTGCATCCCTCTTGGACAATTCCATGGCTGGGGTTTTAGTCACCGCTCTCTTACATCACCATTGGTATAAGTATTGGTGCATGTCACAGTAAAGCCTAGCCCAATGCAAATCATCTACTCAGTCAAATCATGTCAAATCCAGATACGTCCATTCCTCGCCCCGGGCGATCCTTTCTGGTATCCTTCACACTAGAGTCACGGATATTACTCACCGGACTCATCAACCCCATTTGTCATCCACAATAGTAGACGGGAAACTCTCACGTCCTCTCATGGTTATGACTCACCAATCTTCGAGCGCCCGTGAGCCCAAGTCTGACTTTTTGCAACCCTACTGATATGGAGAGTTTATGATCTGACCGGGTTCATACCTGGTCCGACCCTCGACCCCGGTCGAGACGGAGAAAACCGAATCGCTCCCGAGCGAACCGGAGCCGAAAGATGGCTTGCTGAAGAAGAAAGATTATTCTGCTGCAAGCGTGCCCTAATCTTACTTATGGATTAGGGTAATCACCCTGATGACAGCAGACTCAAACTGACGGCTGCAGATAATCATCATCAAAGGGATAACTATCGCATAACCTAACGGTTATCTCAGGAGTCCTCTACTAGCCCAAACTAGTAGAAGTCTATCGCTCAACGGATCTTATTGATAAGATCCAACGACTACCTGAAGAAGGCTCGAGTGCATCCAACGAAGGAGATTCGAAGGTACACTCTATATAAACCTCACTACCATACAAGGTGAGGGACGGATCAATCGATCAAGAAGAATACTATCTGAGACTCAGGTTCAGATACAGACTGATAGATCCAAATTATCGGCGTCCCCGCTATCTAGATCACCTTTCCCGTTTCTTCATTCATTAGCTCGTGCTTCTAGCAGAGCCGTTTGTGATTAAGTTCATCAATCGACTTAGCCTTCGGAGGTGGACTCCCGACCCCGGTGGTCGGGCCACATCTGACGCTTTCATTTTGTAGGACATCACGTGGAGATCCAAGGGCTGAGCAGATTTTGGACGCATCATTTGGCGCCGTCTGTGAGAAAGACTTGAAAAAGCCATGGTGACTCTAGATCAGCAGCCGCTGCACAACGCAATACCGCTGTCAGAAGAACCGTTCGGGGTGAATCGAATCCAGCTTTCCCCAGAAAGGAGCAAACGTTCGTGAAGGACGGGCTGTTCGTGATGATCGAGTAGCACGTGATGATCGTGTTAATCGAGGTCGTGATCGTATTGTTGAAGATCACCCGACGCCAGTATTGGTCGTGAATTGGCCAACATCAATGAGAAGTTAGGGCAATTGGCTAAGGGAAGAATAACGCGAGGATATTTACTCGGTCATTCGGAAGACTCCTTTGCTTGCGAGCCAATTGCGGGATATTGGTTTCCCCATAACTTCCGTTTGCCTACCTTCTCAACATTCGATGGCTCCGGAGATCCAACAGCTCACATCGGCTATTACCAACGAGACCATGACGGTTATCGAGGTCGGTAATTGATGAAATTTTATGCGGGGTTTTCGGTTCATCTTTAACTCGAGCGGCACAAAAGTGGTTTTCTAACCTCCCCTCGGGAAGGATCGTAAACTTTGACGAATTGGCGCGCCAATTCATAGGGCGATTCCGAGTGGGATACGAGGTCAAGAAAACGGAAGAAACCTTGTTTATCGTCAAACAAGGAAAGAACGAATCGATCGGAGAGTTTCGAAAAGATTCAACAAAGTGACGATGGAGATAGAAAACTTGGATGAACAAGTAGCAGAACCGCTCTATTCACGGGACTCACAAATCGGAAACTCCTGGAGTTATTACTACGGGATATACCCACGACTTATGCTTTGAGTTGGTACAGAGATGCCGAAGCGGTGAAGTCATGGAGATTCTAGATGCGCGCCAAGGAGATAATAAAGTCTCCAATAAGGAACAAAAGGCTCCCGAGCGAAGGCGAAGCCAAAGAAGAATGTTCGTGATCGGGTTGGAAGATCCCAACCTTGGCGCCAAAGATCCCCTGGTAGAAGTGAGTACACTCCATTGAATGCTCCTTGGGCTGATATTTTGAATATCCTCAAAAGAAAAAATATTTTGAAGTGGCCGCCTAAAATTCTTTTGAAACCCGGAGAGCAGCAGGATCGGGAAAAATATTGCCGATTCCACAAGGACTATGGTCATTATACTAATGACTATCGTCATCTGAAGGCAGATATTGAAAGATTGATATCTCAGGGACATCTGTCCAGTTTTGTTAGCAGGAGAAGGGAGGAGCCACGTGGGCCACGTGCGGCTGCCCCTAAAAGGAATCGTTCGGTTAGTTCAGAACGATCGAGGGAGGCCCCGAAGTCTAAAAAAGGCAAGGAGGTGATTGAAGCTGCTACTCGGTCACCGATCCTTACCATCTTCGGGGGTCCAGAGCCCGAATCATTCCGGAGTTTAAAAACCAAATCCAAATTTGATGGAGCCGGAGAGACGCAGAAGCGGATGAAGCTGAATGGTGAAGATTCTATCACCTTTAGCGAAGAAGACGAAAGAGATGTTTGTTTACCTCATGATGATGCTATAGTCATCAAGGTAGAGATTGCACGGCGGGAAGTGCATAGAGTATTGATTGATACGAGTGGTCCTGCAGCTTGACCTAATTTCCTACGAAGTGTATCAAAAATTGAAGGTGGATCAAGACTTGATGAAACCTTCATCTACACACCTATATGGCTTTGCAGGGTCATCTGCAATAGCGGAAGGATCGGTTCAGTTGGATCTTTCCATTGGAAGTTTTCCCAAAGAAACAATTGTCCGAATCAATTTTTTGGTGGTTCGAGAACTACCAGCCTATAATATGATTCTCGGGCAACCATCTTTATCCAAGATAGGTGCTATTGTTTCGACAAAGCACCTGAAGATAAAATTCCCGACTGATATGGGAATCGGTCAAGTCTCCTCGACCGAAGATCTCTCGGCGGTGTTATGTTGCCTATTTAAAAGACAAGGAGGGTCCGAAGAAGGTTACTGCCCTCCCCATGGAAGTTCAAGATGATCGGGAAGAGACGAGAGATGCAAAGGCCCGAACCGGTGGAAAAAGCTGGAGCAAATCCAGGCGTGTACCGAGGATGAGAAAAAGATTACTTATGTCGGGTCCGAACAGTGGGAAGAGTTTAAAGATGAGTTGAAGTTATTTCTTCAACGGAATAAGGATGTATTCGCATGGTCTGCCGAGGACATGCCGGGGATCGATCGGGCCATTGCGGAGCACAAACTCGGATAGACCCTAAGGCGAAACCAGTGATACAGAAAAGAAGAAATTTCTCTATTGAAAAGTATGAAGCCGTTCGGAACGAAGTTGAAAAACTTAAGAATTCTGGTTTCATAGAACCAATCGAGTGCCCAACTTGGTTGGCCAACGTGGTGATGGTGAAAAAGGCGAATGGGAAGTGGAGGATGTGTACGGACTACACGGATCTAAACAAAGCTTGCCCAAAAGATTGCTACCCGTTGCCTCGGATTGACCTCTTGATAGATGCTATGCTTGGATATGAAACTTTAAGTTTCATGGATGCCTACTCGGGGTATAATCAGATCCTTATGAATAAGGAGGATGAGAAGTATACGGCTTTCATGACTGATCGTGAAAGCTATTATTACAAGGTCATGCCTTTTGGCCTAAAGAATGCGGGAGCAACATATCGAGAGGGCCGTCAACAAGATTTTCAAAGAGCTGATAGGAAAGAATGTTGAAGCATATGTTGACGACATGCTTTGGTGAAAAGCTTTACAAAAGCAAATCACATTGCAGATTTGACTGAAGTTTTCTCGATCGAGGAAACATCAAATGAAGTTGAACCCCGAAAAATGTGCCTTTGGAGTCTCCTCGGGCAAATTCTTGGGTTTCATGGTATCACGAGAGGGGAATTGAGGCAAATCCTGCCAAAATACAAGCTCGATTGATATGGAGGCTCCCAAAACCGTTCGGGATGTACAATGTTTGACGGGAGAGTTGCTTGCCTTAAATCGATTTATCTCCAAGTCGGGAGAAAAATGTTTGCCTTTCTTCAAGGCACTTAAAGACCTGAAGGGCGGTAGGGAAGCAAAGTGGACTGAAGAGTGCCGAGAAAGCTTTCGAGGAATTAAAAGAAGCACTTGGACAACCACCGATCCTGTCCGGACCGGAGAAGGGGGAAATATTACAGCTATATCTAGCGACATCCCTTTCGGCGGTCAGTGCAGTACTTGTTCGGGAGAAAGATAAGAAACAGTGGCCGATTTACTATGTAAGCCACGTGTTGCTAGATGCGGAGACGAGTTATTCGCAGATTGAGAAGCAGGCTCTGGCTCTCATGATGGCCGCCAAGAAGCTAAGGCCATATTTTCAGGCTCATCCAATTGAGGTATTTACAACTTTTCCTTTTAGTAAAGTTCTTAACAAACCTGATTTGTGTCACGCCCTCCCAGCCGGTACCCTATCTGGCATACCCGAGAGTGTGATCCACAGCCCGAAGATCAGGTATCGAGTGATCAACCTCCCACATAAACAATAACATAATCATGAACAACCATAACAAGAGTGCGGAAGATAAATCATAGATCCAATAATGAAAGAATGAATCATAAACGAAACGGAATAATAGATATAATCAGAGTGTCAAACAGATAAGTAAAGTGAAGCAAAAATCCCACTTTACACCCAGCGGAAAAGTAGCTCTAAAGAATAAACTAGATAAAAGCTAATCCCAGTAGCAAGTACATTGGGTAACTAAATTATTCTCCACTTTGTAGACGACATCCTTGTAGGTGTAGATCTCATAGATAGCACAAGGACGCTTCCACTCAATGGTCGGACTAAGCATCGTACGGAGCATAACCACCCGCGGGATCTTCGAGTAATTGTGGTAACCGCAATCACCTTCCCCGGAGATATGTCTCTTCGCCTTGCGCTTCCTCATAGGGACCGTCATAGTATTCCGTACTGCAGGGATAGTCTAACAACATTGTACAATAAAGGAATGAGTTTCAAAGAAACTCGATGAAGGCGATTAAAATCCATAATAACATAAATGGCGGGATTCCAGGAACAATCATAAATGCAATATGATATGAGACAAACAATGAATGAATGAATCTAACTCTAAGTATCCTGGTCTCTATTGGCGGACATGCTTTAAGTCATAGCACAAGTACTTCTTTAGGAAAGTCCACTCACATCCTCAACCATTTAAGATATCTTGGATTCTCTCACGGATCATTTCACCGGTCTTGAGCAGCCGATTGGTAATGGGTCCTTCATCCCTCGGGACAAACCTTGGCGGGGGTTAAGTCAACACACTCTCTCACAACCATTTGGTATAAGTACTTGGCGCATGTCGGGGTAATACCTAGCCAAATGCAAGTCTTCTACTTGGTTACATCAAGTCGAGATCCGGATACTTCCATTCCTCGTCCCTGACGATCCTTTCCGGTATCCTTCACACTAGAGTCGGCGTATCCTATGGCACCGAGCCAACTCGGACTACGGACTCATCAACCCTATTGGTTATCCACATATGGTAAACGGGAAGCTCTCACGTCCTCTCACGGGTTGGTTACCGGTCTTAAGCGCCCGTGAGCCCAAGTCTAACCATATGCAACCCTACCAACAAATGGCCCCCACAATGTGATTCCTGTCCTCTCACGGGTTGGTTACCGGTCTTGAGCGCCCATGAATCCCCATTGCTACCACGGGTCGTTCGGTCTCAATACCCCTCCGATTAGGGTCGACATAACATGACATCCTAGCCAAACACTACTAGACAATCCTATATATGTCATCCAACGGTTTAGGAAGGTGTCCGGAGAGGGCATCTCCGGAAATATCCCATAATATTCCCGTAGTAGTCCAAGGACAGAAGTGTCAAAAGGACACCTCTCCTTTCCAAACCATACGTAAGCATACACATGCATCAATTCATATCATCACATATATGGTAACTCCATATATGGAAAGAAATCAGTATAACAATCACTTGTATAACATTAGTAAGTAAATCATACACGAATCAATTCAATATGAATAAGTAATGCTACTGTAATCAAAGTTATGCAACAGTAGAATATCATTGTAAAAATCTAATTTAGGAAACATATTAATGATATTCAAATATAGAAACTAGATTCATGCTATCTATGTAATTAAGGAAATAACCATCCTTACCTTTTATAACTCGCAAAGAATCCAAAGAAATCAAGTAAGATCTTGGCAAACTTGAGAAGAAGGTCCTAAACAAGTATATACAACATATTAGGAAAGATCCCTAACAGAAAAGATACCAAAACATCCGAAACAGACCAATTCAGGTTCTTTGTACTCATTGGTCGAGTGGATTGGTCGAGTGGTCCGGTCGACCAATCGATCGACCAATGCGACGATAACTTAGAAAATCAGAGTTTTGAGATATGAAACCCGAATTTGGTGGTTCAAAAGGGTACTAATCAAGGGGTAGACCACATCAGTAGTATTCTAACATAAAGGGGACCTCAAAACACTAATCAAATCAAGGTATCAAGATCCAAATTAGGAAACAAAAAGTTACCATAAATAAATCAAACATGGATCTTGATGAATTTTGAAATAGAAAACAAAGATAAGAACTATAGGAGGATGGATCATTGCTTTTGGTAATGAAAACATGAAAACATGCATAGGTCTTCATGGAATAAGGCTTAGAAGCATAAATCTAAATAAGGAAATAAAACCTACCATATATGTACTATCATGCATCATGAAGAACACATAGTAAGGTAGAAGAGAGCAACTAGAATTCTATGGATTATGGATCATAGAAAGAAAACACAACCATTAACCACTAACATGATCAATGAAAGAAGATCCAAAGAGATCAGAATTCAGATTAGGAAATTAACAGAGATTAAATCATGGTTTGATCATGAATCCTTCAAAAGCTTGCAATGATCATGGTTAAGATCATTGTTCTAGCCTTAAATCCTTAGGATGATCATGAGAACATGTTCGAGAGATGTTTGCAACAGAGGATGCAGCATCTCTTCCACTGTCTCAACTCAAAAGGAAAGAAAAACAAAGATGTAGGAGAAGAAGAGAGAGTAGACATACCTTTTGATGCAAAAAGAAGAGTTCCGACGAAGATCCGCCAAGGAAACTCCAAGGATGCAAGAGAGATGACTTGCGAGAGGTCTTTGGTTCGTTCCGAGAGGGTTTGGAGGCAGCAAATACGAAGTGGACTCGAGGTTAGACTTAAATAGAGAAAGAATCAACCTAATTGCCAAAGACAGCACCCATTGGTCGAGTGGATTGGTCGACTGGCCCGGTCGACCAATCGGTCGACCAATGCGGCGACACAAGGCCAAAACGAGGGAATTGAAGGCCCGATCAAATCCAAACCTAAAGGGGTTTTGTACACAAGTCAAGTGACTTACCTAGTAGGTAGAAATGCCTTCAAACCAAGATAGAGAGCACTCCAAGTCCATCAACTACTTAGATCTTCATCGGGATTCTGTTTCCATAAATAGAACCTCATCATCAACCTTCATGGATTCAAAGCCGGACACCAAGTCCTCTCTTTGGGATGGCCCAAAGCTGACTTCTTACTTTACTTCGGGTCATCGGACCTACAAATAACAAGGTTTCCGGGTCAAGGTTAGGGCTGGGTTTCACATTCTCCCCCCCTTAAAGAAATTTCGTCCCCGAAATTGAAAGCGTACTGTGCTTCCAAAGAGGTAAGGAAACTTCTCCTTCATGTCTTCTTCCTTCTCCCAAGAAGCTTCTTCAGGGGTATGGTTCTTCCACCGAATCTTCACCAAAGGAATGGCGTGATTCCGCAGTTGCTTGTCCTTCCTATCCAGGATTTCGGCCGGTTCTTCATCATAGGTCAAATCAGCACTAAGTCCTTCAGGTGCTTGCTGCAAAATGTGTTCGGATTCTCTATGTATTTTCGGAGCATCGAAATATGAAACACATTGTGCACACCAGCAAGAGACGGAGGTAATGCTAATCGATACGCAACGGGTCCAACCTTTTCCAAAATCTCGAAAGGTCCAATGTAACGAGGGCTAAGCTTTCCCTTAACATTGAATCTCATCACACCCTTCATTGGTGAGACCTTGAGAAAGACTTTCTCTCCAACTTGAAATTCCAAATCGGTCCTTCTCTTATCGGCATAAGATTTACTGTCTCATTGAGGACTTAATCCTTTCTCTTATCATATCTACCATAGCACTTGTAGCTTCAATCATCTCGGGACCTAAGACTTTTCTTTCACTGTCTCGATCCAGTACAAAGGTGTCCTACAAGTACTACCATACAAAGCCTTGAATGGAGCCATGCCTATTGTTGCTTGATAAGCTGTTGTTATAGGCAAACTCAACCAAAGCTAGGTGTTCATCCCAATTTCCACCCATATCCACCACACAAGATCCGAGCATGTCTTCCAATGTCCGAATTGTCCGCTCAGATTGTCCATCGATCGTGGATGATGAGCTGTACTCAAGTTCAATTGGGTTCCCAAGGCCTTCCGCAAACTGGTTCCAAAACCTTGAGGTGAACCTAGGATCACGATCCGAGACAATACTCAATGGCACACCATGCGGGCGAACCACATTATCCACATAAAGCCCGGCTAGCTTATCCGAGTATGAGTGATCTTCATAGGAATGAAATGGGCTGATTTGCCCCCCAACAAAAAAAAAAAAAACCACAACCTTCCTTTCTTTACCCAAAAGGGGGCAAGCAAACCAAAAACAAAAACCACACCCCCCCCCCACCAAAAAAAGGGGGGGGGGGGGGGGGGGAGAGGGGGGGGGGGGGGGGCGGCCCCCCCCCCCCCCCCCCCCCCCCCCCCCCACCACAACAAAAACAACCCCCCCCAACCAAACCCCCCAACAAAAATGTTCCCTCCCCCCCCTCCTCCGGGGGCCCCCCCCCCCCCCCCCCGCCCCCCCCCCCCCCCCCCGGGGGGGGCCCCCCCCCCCCCCAGCCCCGGCCCCGGGGGCCCCCCCCCCCAAAAGCAATAACATAATCACGAACAACCATAACAAGAGTGCGGAAGATAAATCATAGATTCAATAAAGAAAGAATGAATCATAAATGAAACGGAATAATAGATATATAATCGAGTGTCAACGAGATAAGTAAAGTGAAGCAAAAATCCCACTTTACATCCAGCGGAAAAGTAGCTCGAAAGAATAAACTAGATAAAAGCTAATCCCGATAGCAAGTACATTGGGTAACTAAATTATTCTCCACTTTGTAGACGACATCCTTGTAGGTGTAGATCTCATAAATAGCACAAGGACGCTTCCACTCAATGGTCGGACTAAGCATTGTACGGAGCATAACCACCCGCGGAATCTTGAGTAATTGTGGTAACCGCAATCACCTTCCTGGAGATATGCCTCTTCGCCTTGCGCTTCCTCGTAGGGACCGTCATAGTATTCCGTACTGCGGGGATAGTCTAACAACATTGTACAATAAAGGAATGAGTTTCAAAGAAACTCGGTAAAGCGATTAAAATCCATAATAACATATATGGCGAGAATTCCGAGAACAATCATAAATGCAATATGATATGAGACAAACAATGAATGAATGATTCTAACTCTATGTATGCTGGTCTCTATTGGCGGACATGCTTTAAGTCATAGCACCGTACTTCTGAGGAAAGTCTCAATCACTCATCATCAGTTGGTAATGGGTCCGGCATCCCTCGGGACAAACCTTGGCGAGGGGTTAAGTCAACACACTCTCTCACAACCATTTGGTATAAATCTTGGCGCATGTCGGGGTAATACCTAGCCAAATGCAAGTCTTCTACTTGGTTACATCAAGTCGAGATCCGGATACTTCCATTCCTCGTCCACGACGATCCTTTCCGGTATCCTTCACACTAGAGTCCTCATAGTCACGACTACGGACTCACCAACCCTATTGATCATCCACATATGGTAAACGGGAAGCTCTCACGTCCTTTCACGGGTTGGTTACCGGTCTTAAGCGCCCGTGAGCCCAAGTCTAACCATATGCAACCCTACCAATAAATGGCCCCCACAATGTGATTCCTGTCCTCTCACGGGTTGGTTACCGGTCTTGAGCGCCCATGAATCCCCATTGCTACCACGGGTCGTTCGGTCTCAATACCCCTCCGATTAGGGTCGACATAACAGGGACATCCTAGCCAAACACTACTAGACAATCCTAGATATGTCATCCAACGGTTTAGGAAGGTGTCCGAGAGGGCATCTCCGGAAACATCCCATAATATTCCCGTAGTAGTCCAAGGACAGAAATGTCAAAAGGACACCTCTCCTTCCCAAACCATACGTAAGCATACACATGCATCAATTCATATCATCACATATATGGTAACTCCATATATGGAAAGAAATCAATATTTACAAACATTTGTATAACATTGGTAAGTAAATCATACATGAATCAATTCAATATGAATAAGTAATGCTACTGTAATCAAAGTTATGCAACAGTAGTATATCATTGTAAGAATCTAATTTAGGAAACATATTAATGATATTCAAATATAGAAACTAGATTCATGCTATCTATGTAATTAAGGAAATAACCATCCTTACCTTTTATAACTCGCAAAGAATCCTAAGAAATCAAGTAAGATCTTGGCAAACTTGAGAAGAAGGTCCTAAACAAGTATATACACATATTAGGAAAGATCCCTAACAGAAAATATAGCAAAGCATCCGAAAGCAGACCAATTACAGGGTTGCTTTGTACTCATTGGTCGAGTGGATTGGTCGAGTGGTCCGATCGACCAATCGGTCGACCAATGCGAGACGATAACTTAGAAAATCAGAGTTTTGAGATATGAAATCCGAATTTGATGGTTCAAGAGGGTACTAATCAAGGGGTAGACTACATCAGTAGTATTCTAGCATATAGGGGACCTCAAAACACTAATCAAATCAAGGTATCAAGATCCAAATTAGGAAACAAAAAGTTACCATAAATAAATCAAACATGGATCTTGATGAAGTTTGAAATAGAAAACAAGGACAAGAACAATAGGAAGATGGATCATTGCTTTCGGTAATGAAAACATGAAAACATGCATAGGTCTTCATGGTATAAGGCTTAGAAGCATAAATCTAAATAAGGAAATAAAACCTACCATATATGTACTATCATGCATCATGAAGAACACATAGCAAGGTAGAAGAGAACAACTAGAATTCTATGGATTATGGATCAAAGAAAGAAAACACAACCATTAACCACTAACATGATCAATGAAAGAAGATCCAAAGAGATCGAGAATTCAGATTAGGAAATTAACGAGAGATTAAATCATGGTTTGATCATGAATCCTTCAAAAGCTTGCAATGATCATGGTTAAGATCATTGTTCTAGCCTTTAATCCTTAGGATGATCATGAGAACATGTTCGAGAGATGTTTGCAACGAGAGGATGCAGCATCTCTTCTCTGTCTCAACTCAAAAAGGAAAGAAAAACAAAGATGTAGGAGAAGAAGAGAGAGTAGACATACCTTTTGATGCAAAAAGAAGAGTTCCGACGAAGATCCGCCAAGAAAACTCCAAGGATGCAAGAGAGATGACTTGCGAGAGGTCTTTGGTTCGTTCCGAGAGGGTTTGGAGGCAGCAAATACGAAGTGGACTCGAGGTTAGGCTTAAATAGAGCAAGAATCAACCTAATTGCCAAAGACGGCACCCATTGGTCGAGTGGATTGGTCGGCTGGCCCGGTCGACCAATCGGTCGACCAATGCGGACAACAAGGCCAAAACGAGGGAATTGAAGGCCCAGATCAAATCCAAACCTAAAGGGGTTTTGCACACAAGTCAAGTGACTTACCTAGTAGGTAGAAATGCCTTCAAACCAAGATAGAGATCACTCCAAGTCCATCAACTAATTAGATCTTCATCGGGATTCTGTTTCCATAAATAGCACCTCATCATCAACCTTCATGGATTCAAAGCCGGACACCAAGTCCTCTCTTGGGATGGCCCAAAGCTGACTTCTTACTTTACTTCGGGTCATCGGACCTACAAATAACAAGGTTTCCGGGTCAAGGTTAGGGCTGGGTTTCACATTCTCCCCCCCTTAAAGAAATTTCGTCCCCGAAATTGAAAGCGTACCTGTGCTTCCAAAGAGGTAAGGAAACTTCTCCTTCATGTCTTCTTCCTTCTCCCAAGAAGCTTCTTCGGGGGGTATGGTTCTTCCACCGAATCTTCACCAAAGGAATGGCGCGATTCCGCAGCTGCTTGTCCTTCCTATCCGGGATTTCGGCCGGTTCTTCATCATAGGTCAAATCAGCACTAAGTCCTTCGGTGCTTGCTGCAAAATGTGTTCCGGATTCTCTATGTATTTTCGGAGCATCGAAATATGGAACACATTGTGCACACCAGCAAGAGGCGGAGGTAATGCTAATCGATACGCAACGGGTCCAACCTTTTCCAAAATCTCGAAAGGTCCAATGTAACGAGGGCTAAGCTTTCCCTTAACATTGAATCTCATCACACCCTTCATTGGTGAGACCTTGAGAAAAACTTTCTCTCCAACTTGAAATTCCAAATCGGTCCTTCTCTTATCGGCATAAGATTTACTGTCTCGTGCTGAGGCGGACTTAATCCTTTCTCTTATCATATCTACCATAGCACTTGTAGCTTCAATCATCTCGGGACCTAAGACTTTTCTTTCACTGTCTCGATCCGGTACAAAGGTGTCCTACAAGTACTACCATACAAAGCCTTGAATGGAGCCATGCCTATTGTTGCTTGATAAGCTGTTGTTATAGGCAAACTCAACCAAAGCTAGGTGTTCATCCCAATTACCACCCATATCCACCACACAAGATCGAGCATGTCTTCCAATGTCTGAATTGTCCGCTCGGATTGTCCATCGAGCTGTGGATGATGAGCTGTACTCAAGTTCAATTGGGTTCCCAAGGCCTTCTGCAAACTATTCCAAAACCTTGAGGTGAACCTAGGATCACGATCCGAGACAATACTCAATGGCACACCATGCGGACGAACCACATTATCCACATAAAGCCTGGCTAGCTTATCCAGTATGAGTGATCTTCATAGGAATGAAATGGGCTGATTTGGTCAACCTATCAACAATCACCCACACGGTGTCATTGCCTTTACTTGTCCGAGGCAAGCTAGTCACAAAGTCCATGGAAATATCTTCCCACTTCCAACTAGGAATAGGAAGGGGTTGAAGTAATCCAGGATGGAGGTTGTCGAACGGCTTTCACACGTTGGCAAGTCTCACACTTGGCAACAAAATCGTCAACATCCGCCTTTAGACCAATCCACCAAAAATGTTCCTTCAAGTCCTTGTACATCTTGGTGCTTCCCGGGTGTCTGATAAAAGCGACTGGTGTGCTTCCTTCAATATTTCTTTCTTAACTTCATCGTTTGCGAGGCACACACGGTCTTCCTCTAAACAACAAAGCACCATCCATGGATATACCAAAGTCGGGGTCCGACTCGGGATTCGAAGAAATCTTCTCAACTTTGGTCAAAAACTCTTGATCGAAACTCTGTGAGCAACAATCTTATCTCTAAGACCAGATCTTGCCGTCATGGCGAAAGAATAAAATCAGAATTCTCGGGAACGATTTCCAAATCAAAATTCTCAATAGAAGACCACAATGGTAAACTCAAAGCATTCAAATCCAAAGTCTTCTTCGGTTCTTCCTACTAAGAGCATCGGCTACAACATTTGCTTTCCCGGGATGATCTTGAATATCACAATCATAATCGGAGACGAGTTCCAACCATCTCCTTTGTCTCATGTTCAACTCCTTTTGGGTAAAGAAGTACTTCAAACTCTTATGATCCGTGAAAATGGCAATCTTCTCACCGTAAAGATAATGTCTCCAAATCTTCAAAGCAAAGACAACGGCGGCAAGTTCTAGATCGTGAGTGGGGTAATTCCGCTCATAATCCTTCAATTGCCGAGAAGCATAGGCTACGACCTTGCCATGTTGCATCGGTACACAACCCAAACCAATCTTTGGCGCATCGGTATAAGCTGTCATACCACCGGAACTATCGGGTATAGTCAAAACCGGGGCACTTGTCAATCTATCCTTCAACTCTTGGAAATTCTTCTCACGGGCGTCGGACCAAACAAACTTCTCTTCTTTCCTGGTCAACTTAGTCATAGGAGCAGCCAACCGAGAAAAGTTCTCAATAAACCTTCGGTAGTAACCCGCCAATCCAAGAAAACTTCTTATTTCCGTTCTGCGACTTCGGTCTCTCCCAATCAGCCACGACTTGGACCTTTTCGGGATCGACACGAATACCTTCGGCTGAAACTACATGACCAAGGAAAACTACTCTCTTAAGCCGAGAAATCACACTTGCTAAACTTAGCAAACAACTTCTTTTCTCGCAACCTTTGCAAAGTGAAACTTAGATGACTCGCATGCTCTTCTTCGCTCTTCGAATAGATCAAGATGTCATCAATGAAAACAATCACAAACTTATCAAGCACATCATGAAATACTCGGTTCATGAGGTCCATGAACACCGCGGGAGCATTGGTCAATCCGAAAGGCATGACTCTAAACTCGTAGTGACCATACCGCGTTCGGAAAGCTGTCTTGAAGATATCACTAGACTTCACTTTCAATTGGTGATATCCGGACCTTAAGTCAATCTTTGAGAACACAACTGCACCCTTCAAGCGATCGAAGAGATCATCGATTACGGGCAGCGGATATCTATTCTTGATAGTCAACTTATTCAACTCACGGTAGTCAATGCACAAGCGCATACTACCGTCTTTCTTCTTGACGAACAAGACCGGAGCTCCCCAAGGTGACACACTAGGCTGTCCGAAACCTCTATCAATGAGCTCATTCAACTGATTTTGCAACTCTTTCAACTCGGTAGGAGCCATCCTATACGGAGCTTTAGATACGGGAGCGGCACCGGGGACGAGATCAATAGAGAATTCGACATCTCTGTCCGGAGGCACTCTCGATAGATCATCGGGGAAGACATCAACAAAGTCGCAGACAACTCGACTTCATCGACTCTTTTCTCCACTATACCCTTGCCTTCGGATGAAGCATCATCCACTAGGGCATAGACTTGCATCGGTGCGAGACGGCACCTTCTTACAAACCCTTCTCTTTTCACCTTGAAATTCAAAGACCGGACTTCCACATATATGGACCTGAATCTTCTTTGAGGAACAAAGGAACACGGCTTTGTGGGCTGTCAGCCAGATCAATTCCCAAAATAACATCGAAGTCCTTCATGTCAAGAATCACAAAATTGGCTTCCAAGTTCTTTTCACCAATCAACACGGGACATTTAGATAACCCCTTATCTAGTTTCACAATGAGGACCGGTGGGTGTACTAATCAATAAACAACTAGACAACTTCTCGGGGATTAGGTTAGTCTTCTTGATGAATGCGAGATGACATGAGCGAATGAGATGCACCCGTATCAAATAAGACAAATGCGAAATAGAAGCGACTAACAATGTACACTGTAATCACATCATGGCTTGGATCTTGCTCGATCTTGGAAATACTGAAAACTCTACCGAGAGGGAGGAGCGGGAGCACTCTTCACCATTTGGGGGCGGGCTGCTTTGGGCGGGCCGCCCGGACACGAGCACGAGCAAAATGACCAGCTTGCTTGCGGTAGAAGCAAACGGGATTCTTTGGATCCAACGGGGGTGGCTGCAACGAGAGGACTTCCGAACAAAAGGCCTTGCACTCGCACTTGCACTTGCACTTGCATTTGCTGGTGATCGGTTTCCGCCATCTTTTTAAAGCGGCCGGGCTGCTTGAAAACCCGTGTTCGACCTACACTCTTAGCACGAAGGTAGGAGTGGGGTAGGGTGTAGGTCTCACATAACGACGGTCATTGCGATCCACCAAACCAGAATTCCTTGATGCGCAAGGCTTTTGCACACGAGCACTTTCCTTCTCTGTTTCTTCCAACTTCTTCGAGTTAGCGCACCACTTGAGCATAGCTCACAATAGGCTGGACCGTGAGGTAAGCTTTAATGGCGGGCGCGATCCTTTGAAGAACTTCTTTGCTTTGGCGAGGTCTTCCTTCAAAGAATGCGGAGCAAAGAAATGAAGCTCCTCGAACTTCTGTTGGTACTCCAACACGGACAAAGTTCCTTGAGTCGAGAATCATAAACTCCGCTTCCTTTGCATCCTTCACCGCCTCGGGAAAGTAGTTCATACAAAAAGCCTCTTTGAATAACTCCCAAGTTACAACTCCTGCATGCAAACCTTCCAAAAACGGGACCAGTGGAGATCCACCATGCATCGGCTTCTTGTTGCAACTTACGCTCGGCAAACAAAATCTTCGAGCTTCCGAGCATTGCGGATGCCGGAAAGCCTTCTCCAACTCACGAAGCCACTTGTTAGGAAACAAGGGGTCCTTGGTAACTCCGGTAAAAGTGGGTACTTGCATCTTGAGAAAACTCTCCATCGGGGCGAGTATGAGGAGTTCCGACTAAACCTCCCGCATTCGGGAGCTGCGGCATGAGGATTCACATTAGCACCAGCCGGGTCTCATTATGCGAGTCATGAAACCCACCAACATCTGGTTGAGCAGAGCTTCTTGCTTTGCATCATATTGCCCATGATATTGGCAATATCTACGAAACTTCCAACATTCGGGGCACCGGGGATCTCATGAGTACCACTGATCAGCATTTGGTATCTCACCACCTCCATGAGGTACTTCACCACCTCCCTGAGGTACTTCACCACCACCATGACCACTTGGATTCACCACGCCCACTTCTCGGAGTAACCATTACTGCAAAACCGAGAACATCAAAATACCGAATTTCGAAGATTCAACATAAACCACAAGTCCAAATGATTTGAAAACTTAAATCATGATCAAATATATCCATATAGTCATCAAACAATATTCCATAAGGCAAAAATCACATTTTCCAAAAATTCAACAGCAAATGAGGTCAACTTGTGACCATTGGTCGAGTGGTTGGTCGAGTGACCCGGTCGACCAATCGGTCGACCAATGAAAAGCGAGAATCTGAAAATTCGCATTATAAGCCTCATTTCCACATTCCAACCTCATTCTAACTTCTTCCAAAGGTGAGAGAGCTCTAGGGAAAATATCCAAGTGTTCCCACAAGTGTTCTTGAGGTGATTTAGTGCTTCAACAACAACACCACAACACACCATCTTCAAAAACAAGGTAAATCTCTCATTCTTTCTTCCATTTTCATCTTCTCATGCTTGCATTTCAATAAAACCATGCTTTACTTGTATCCAATGCTAGAAATCATGCTTAGGAATGCTTAGAAACATATTCCCTAGGTTTTAAACACAATGCCATGCATAGACAACAAGTTTTAACACATTTGGTGCTCATCTCGCAAAGTTTTATACCGAAATCGATATCTTTAGAAAAATTTCGTTTTCTCTCAAACCGCTTGAAATTTTCACTCGAGATCAAATGCTACATGCTCAAGATGACATTGTAGATAGGTCCATACAATTTGATTTAACCAATTTCAACTTTTCAAAAATCCAATTTTGACCTAAATTGCAAAATCCCCAAATTTCTTCTTGCTGAATTTTTCGCTTTAATCCAAGTTTTCGATCGATTTTCATCAAAACAACTTCATAGACATGAAATTCCAAGTATTGTGCACATGCTAGTATGTTCAAATCAAATTTCCCCCAAATTTGAAATTTTCCGAAAAATTACGAAAATACCCTTTTGGCTCAAATCTTGAAATAGCACTAATTGGAAATGTCTCTTGTCTCTTTCACGGATACATCATGCGAGAGGGGAGGACGAGGAGGAGGTAGAGGTAGAGGGTCGCATCGTAGGTGCTCTCGGGGGGCGGGGTCGGGTTCCTTTCGAGCCCCGAGAGGAGGTTAGGAGGCCGGACCTGTTTGACACACCTCGGGCCGAGTTTTGCATGCGAGGCCTACTTCAGCTCTTGTAACATCGAGATGGGGCGTCTACTTCACTTACGCCAGCTCGGAGCCTTCGGGATCCGACGGAGGTTCGACACTTTACGGTGGACTCACCTCTTCACCGAGGATTTGCCGGTATACCGGAGCTAGTGAGGTTGTTCTTCGGCAACCTTACTTACACGAGAGGAGGCTCGGGGCCGGGGACATCCACTCGGACTTGTCCTCGGGAGCGGGGTCCATCGGACACGGATTCGTTTCTCCACCCGGACAACGGCTGAGATCCTGCGGGTCCCTTACTACCCACATCGGTGTGTGTGGATACCTGCCGGGCGGACACGGACGGCCATCGATGCCGTACGAGCTTCGCGAGATATGCTCTACGCTATGGGATAGCCGCCGATGCTTCACACCGAGGACTAGCGGACTGATGACGGGTTACGCACGTATTATCGGTCGCATAGTCGGCCGAAACATCATGCCAAAGCCGGACATCACCATCGGGTCACGGTGATGGAGGCCTTGGTCATTTACCGCATCTACATGGGCTTCGAGATCGATCTTTCCTACATCATTCAGCGGGTCATGCTTGGACTTGGTTCTGCGGCCTAGCATGCGGAACCTTTGCTATGGGAGGCTTCGACTTTGATCTTCGGGCATTTCGGGGTGAGTTTCGAGGATACTCCGATGGACACTAGATCACGGGGATACCCCATTGGGACTCGGACCATTCGACGGATGAGACTACATCGGTTAGAGAGATCTCCTGGTCCGGAGGGTGAGGATGATGATGAATCGAGAGGATGAGGATGAGGGATCCGAGGATGGAGGAGAGGATATCGGTCTCGATAGTGATGATCGGGCCGGAGATGATCTGAGATATGCGCGAGGCTGAGCACATGCATCACGAGTTTCCTTCATCACATTTCGAGGCGGGTGGCCCTTCACATGCGGTTCCGGAGACTTCGGATCTTGGTGCACGAGATGAGATCGATGACTTCCATGCTAGAGAGGATGGAGGTCGGACGGGAGGCAGATGTACGAGAGGATGGAGTCTCGACGGGACGAGGATAGAGCATCGGGTGACTCGGCTAGCGAGAGGAGTTCGGAGCATATAGAGATCGAGTAGATCACCTAGATAGAGCGTACCTTAGGATTTTCCATTTATGCTTTTCAGATGTAATCATTGTAAAAACTTTTGAAATTAATGAAGTTCATTTTGTTTCTCTTTAATTATTGTATGTTATGCACTTTTCTTTTCCTTGCATTAGTGTCATTTGTTCAAGTATAATTATGGTATGTTATTCGAGAAATGTTACTGTTATGCCTCAAAGTTCAAGTTTCTAATTCGGTGTTCTATTATTCACTTCTAAGAGTAGAAGAGTCACTTCAGATCAATGACTCGGGAATGTTCGAGTTGTTGCCTTTTGTGGTTAGGATCTCCTCGAACCTTGAGCTCGATACCAATCATCACGCCCTCCCTCCGCCCGGTACCCTATCGGCATACCCGAGAGTGTGATCCACGGCCCGAAGATCGGGTATCGAGTGATCAACCTCCCACATAAGCAATAACATAATCACGAACAACCATAACAAGAGTGCGGAAGATAAATCATAGATTCAATAAAGAAAGAATGAATCATAAACGAAACGGAATAATAGATATATAATCGAGTGTCAACGAGATAAGTAAAGTGAAGCAAAAATCCCACTTTACATCCGGCGGAAAAGTAGCTCGAAAGAATAAACTAGATAAAAGCTAATCCCGATAGCAAGTACATTGGGTAACTAAATTATTCTCCACTTTGTAGACGACATCCTTGTAGGTGTAGATCTCATAAATAGCACAAGGACGCTTCCACTCAATGGTCGGACTAAGCATTGTACGGAGCATAACCACCCGCGGAATCTTGAGTAATTGTGGTAACCGCAATCACCTTCCTGGAGATATGCCTCTTCGCCTTGCGCTTCCTCGTAGGGACCGTCATAGTATTCCGTACACTGCGGGATAGTCTAACAACATTGTACAATAAAGGAATGAGTTTCAAAGAAACTCGGTAAAGCGATTAAAATCCATAATAACATATATGGCGAGAATTCCCGAACAATCATAAATGCAATATGATATGAGACAAACAATGAATGAATGATTCTAACTCTATGTATGCTTTGGTCTCTATTGGCGGACATGCTTTAAGTCATAGCACCGTACTTCATGAGGAAAGTCTCAATCACTCATCATCAGTTGGTAATGGGTCCGGCATCCCTCGGGACAAACCTTGGCGGGGGGTTAAGTCAACACACTCTCTCACAACCATTTGGTATAAATCTTGGCGCATGTCGGGGGTAATACCTAGCCAAATGCAAGTCTTCTACTTGGTTACATCAAGTCGGATCCGAGATACTTCCATTCCTCGTCCCCGACGATCCTTTCCGGTATCCTTCACACTAGAGTCCTCATAGTCCACGACTACGGACTCACCAACCCTATTGATCATCCACATATGGTAAACGGGAAGCTCTCACGTCCTTTCACGGGTTGGTTACCGGTCTTAAGCGCCCGTGAGCCCAAGTCTAACCATATGCAACCCTACCAATAAATGGCCCCCACAATGTGATTCCTGTCCTCTCACGGGTTGGTTACCGGTCTTGAGCGCCCATGAATCCCCATTGCTACCACGGGTCGTTCGGTCTCAATACCCCTCCGATTAGGGTCGACATAACGGGGACATCCTAGCCAAACACTACTAGACAATCCTAGATATGTCATCCAACGGTTTAGGAAGGTGTCCGAGAGGGCATCTCCGGAAACATCCCATAATATTCCCGTAGTAGTCCAAGGACAGAAATGTCAAAAGGACACCTCTCCTTCCCAAACCATACGTAAGCATACACATGCATCAATTCATATCATCACATATATGGTAACTCCATATATGGAAAGAAATCAATATTTACAAACATTTGTATAACATTGGTAAGTAAATCATACATGAATCAATTCAATATGAATAAGTAATGCTACTGTAATCAAAGTTATGCAACAGTAGTATATCATTGTAAGAATCTAATTTAGGAAACATATTAATGATATTCAAATATAGAAACTAGATTCATGCTATCTATGTAATTAAGGAAATAACCATCCTTACCTTTTATAACTCGCAAAGAATCCTAAGAAATCAAGTAAGATCTTGGCAAACTTGAGAAGAAGGTCCTAAACAAGTATATACACATATTAGGAAAGATCCCTAACAGAAAATATAGCAAAGCATCCGAAAGCAGACCAATTACGGGAGTTGCTTTGTACTCATTGGTCGAGTGGATTGGTCGAGTGGTCCGGTCGACCAATCGATCGACCAATGCGAGACGATAGCTTAGAAAATCGAGTTTTGAGATATGAAATCCGAATTTGATGGTTCAAGAGGGTACTAATCAAGGGGTAGACTACATCAGTAGTATTCTAGCATATAGGGGACCTCAAAACACTAATCAAATCAAGGTATCAAGATCCAAATTAGGAAACAAAAAGTTACCATAAATAAATCAAACATGGATCTTGATGAAGTTTGAAATAGAAAACAAGGACAAGAACAATAGGAAGATGGATCATTGCTTTCGGTAATGAAAACATGAAAACATGCATAGGTCTTCATGGTATAAGGCTTAGAAGCATAAATCTAAATAAGGAAATAAAACCTACCATATATGTACTATCATGCATCATGAAGAACACATAGCAAGGTAGAAGAGAACAACTAGAATTCTATGGATTATGGATCAAAGAAAGAAAACACAACCATTAACCACTAACATGATCAATGAAAGAAGATCCAAAGAGATCAGAATTCAGATTAGGAAATTAACGAGAGATTAAATCATGGTTTGATCATGAATCCTTCAAAAGCTTGCAATGATCATGGTTAAGATCATTGTTCTAGCCTTTAATCCTTAGGATGATCATGAGAACATGTTCGAGAGATGTTTGCAACAGAGGATGCAGCATCTCTTCTCATCTCAACTCAAAAAGGAAAGAAAAACAAAGATGTAGGAGAAGAAGAGAGAGTAGACATACCTTTTGATGCAAAAAGAAGAGTTCCGACGAAGATCCGCCAAGAAAACTCCAAGGATGCAAGAGGGATGACTTGCAGAGGTCTTTGGTTCGTTCCGGAGGGTTTTGGAGGCAGCAAATACGAAGTGGACTCGAGGTTAGGCTTAAATAGAGCAAGAATCAACCTAATTGCCAAAGACAGACACCCATTGGTCGAGTGGATTGGTCGGCGGCCCGGTCGACCAATCGGTCGACCAATGCGGACAACAAGGCCAAAACGGGGAATTGAAGGCCGGATCAAATCCAAACCTAAAGGGGTTTTGCACACAAGTCAAGTGACTTACCTAGTAGGTAGAAATGCCTTCAAACCAAGATAGAGATCACTCCAAGTCCATCAACTAATTAGATCTTCATCAGGATTCTGTTTCCATAAATAGCACCTCATCATCAACACCCAACAACAAAACCCCCCCACCCCCCCCCCCCACCCCCCCCCCCCCCCCCCCCCCCCCCCCCCCCCCCCCCCCCCACCACCCACCAACAAAACAAAACACCCCAACAAGAAAACCCGGCGCCCCCCACCCCCCCCCTCCCCCCACCCCCCAAAACACCCCCCCCCCCCCCCCCCCCCTTCTTCCCCTTCCCCACCCCCTCCCCCCCCCCCCCCCCCCCCCCCCCACCACCAACCCCCCCCCCCCAACCAACCCCAAACCCCCCCCCCCCCCCCCAAACAAAAACTTCCCCCCCTTCTTTCAACACCCCCTCATCCACCACCCCCCCAGAGCAACAATCTTATCTCTAAGACCAGATCTTGCCGTCATGGCAAAAAGAATAAAATCAGAATTCTCGGGACGATTTCCAAACCAAAACTCTCAATAGAAGACCACAATGGTAAACTCAAAGCATTTAAATCCAAAGTCTTCTTCCGGTTCTTCCTACTAAGAGCATCAAGCAACAACATTTGCTTTCCCAGGATGATACCGAATATCACAATCATAATCGGAGACTAGTTCCAACCATCTCCTTTGTCTCATGTTCAACTCCTTTTGGGTAAAGAAATATTTCAAACTCTTATGATCCGTGAAAATGGCAATCTTCTCACCGTAAAGATAATGTCTCCAAATCTTCAAAGCAAAGACAACGGCGGCAAGTTCTAGATCGTGAGTGGGGTAATTCCGCTCATAATCCTTCAATTGCCGAGAAGCATAGGCTACGACCTTGCCATGTTGCATCAGTACACAACCCAAACCAATCTTTGACGCATCGGTATAAACTGTCATACCACCGGAACTATCGGTATAGTCAAAACCGGGGCACTTGTCAATCTATCTTTCAACTCTTGGAAATTCTTCTCACAAAGGCGTCGGACCAAACAAACTTCTCTTCTTTCCTGGTCAACTTAGTCATAGGAGCAGCCAACCGAGAAAAATTCTCAATAAACCTTCGGTAGTAACCCGCCAATCCAAGAAAACTTCTTATTTCCGTTACTGACTTCGGTCTCTCCCAATCAGCCACAGCTTGGACCTTTTCAGGATCGACACGAATACCTTCGGCTGAAACTACATGACCAAGGAAAACCACTCTCTTAAGCCGTAAATCACACTTGCTAAACTTAGCAAACAACTTCTTTTCTCGCAACCTTTGCAAAGTGAAACTTAGATGACTCGCATGCTCTTCTTCGCTCTTCGAATAGATCAAGATGTCATCAATAAAAACAATCACAAACTTATCAAGCACATCATGAAATACTCGGTTCATGAGGTCCATGAACACCGCAGGAGCATTGGTCAATCCGAAGGGCATGACTCTAAACTCGTAGTGACCATACCGCGTTCGGAAAGCTGTCTTGAAGATATCACTAGACTTCACTTTCAATTGGTGATATCCGGACCTTAAGTCAATCTTTGAGAACACAACTGCACCCTTCAACCGATCGAAGAGATCATCGATTCCCGGGCAGCGGATATCTATTCTTGATAGTCAACTTATTCAACTCACGGTAGTCGATGCACAAGCGCATACTACCGTCTTTCTTCTTGACGAACAAGACCGGAGCTCCCCAAGGTGACACACTAGGCTGTACGAAACCTCTATCAATGAGCTCATTCAACTGATTTTGCAACTCTTTCAACTCGGTAGGAGCCATCCTATACGGAGCTTTAGATACGGGAGGCGGCACCAGGGGACGAGATCAATAGAGAATTCAACATCTCTGTCCGGAGGCACTCCGATAGATCATCAAGGAAGACATCAACAAAGTCGCAGACAACTCGACTTCGTCGACTCTTTTCTCCACTATACCCCTGCCTTCGGATGAAGCATCATCCACTAGGGCATAGACTTGCATCGGTGCAGACAGCACCTTCTTACAAACCCTTCTCTTTTCACCTTGAAATTCAAAGACCGGACTTCCACAAATATGGAAATGAATCTTCTTTGAGGAACAAAGGAACACAGCTTTGTGGGCTGTCAACCAATCAATTCCCAAAATAACATCGAAGTCCTTCATGTCAAGAATCACAAAATTGGCTTCCAAGTTCTTCTCACCAATCAACACAGGACATTTAGATAACCCCTTATCTAGTTTCACAACAGGACCAGTAGGTGTACTAATCAATAAACAACTAGACAACTTCTCGGGGATTAGGTTAGTCTTCTTGATGAATGCGAGATGACATGAACGAATGAGATGCACCCGTATCAAATAAGACAAATGCGAAATAGAAGCGACTAACAATGTACACGTAATCACATCGTGGCTTGGATCCTGCTCGATCTTGGAAATACTGAAAACTCTACCGGAGGGAGGAGCAGGAGCACTCTTCACCACCGGGCGGAGCTGCTGGGCGGGCCGCCGGACAGGCACGAGCAAAATGACCAGCTTGCTTGCGGTAGAAGCAAACAGGATTGCTTGGATCCAACAGGGGGTGGCTGCAACAGAGGGCTTCGAACAAAAGGCCTTGCACTCGCACTTGCACTTGCACTTGCATTTGCTGGTGATCGGTTTCCGCCGTCATCGTTTAAACCGGCCGGGCTGCTGAAAACCCGTGTTCGACCTACACTCTTAGCCCGAAAGGTAGGAGTGGGGTAGGGTGTAGGTCTCACATAACGACGGTCATTGCGATCCACCAAACCAGAATTCCTTGATCGCCAAGGCTTTTGCACACGAGCACTTTCCTTCTCTCGTTTCTTCCAACTTCTTCGAGTTCTCGCACCACTTGAGCTTAGCTCACTATAGGCTGGACTGTGAGATAAGCTTTAATGGCGGGGCGCAGTCCTTTGAAGAACTTCTTTGCTTTCGCGAGGTCTTCCTTCAAAGAATCGGAGCAAAGAAATGAAGCTCCTCGAACTTCTGTTGGTACTCCAACACGAGATAAAGTTCCTTGAGTCGAAATCATAAACTCAGCTTCCTTTGCATCCTTCACCGCCTCGGGAAAGTAGTTCATACAAAAAGCCTCTTTGAATAACTCCCAAGTTACAACTCCTGCATGCAAACCTTCCAAAACAGGACGAGTGGAAATCCACCATGCATCGGCTTCTTGTTGCAACTTCGCTCAACGCAAACAAAATCTTCCGAGCTTCCGAGCATTGCAGGATGCCGGAAAGCCTTCTCCAACTCACGAAGCCACTTGTTAGGAAACAAGGGGTCCTTGGTAACTCCAGTAAAAGTGGGTACTTGCATCTTCGGAAAACTCTCCATCGGCGAGTATGAGGAGTTCCAGCTAAACCTCCCACATTCGGGATCGCGGCATGAGGATTCACATTAGCACCAGCCCGGGTCTCATTATGCGAGTCATGAAACCCACCAACATCTGGTTGAACCGAGCTGCTTGTCGCTGCATCATATTGCCCATGATATTGGCAATATCTCCGAAACTTCCAACATTCGGGGCACCAGGGATCTCATGAGTACCCCGATCAGCATTTGGTATCTCACCACCTCCATGAGGTACTTCACCACCTCCCCGAGGTACTTCACCACCTCCATGACCACTGGATTCACCACGCCCACTTCTCGGAGTAACCATTCTCAAAAACCGAGAACATCAAAATACCGAATTTCGAAGATTCAACATAAACCACAAGTCCAAATGATTTGAAAACTTAAATCATGCTCAAATATATCCATATAGTCATCAAACAATATTCCATAAGGCAAAAATCACATTTTCCAAAAATTCAACAGCAAATGAGGTCACTGTGACCATTGGTCGAGTGGTAAGCCTCATTTCCACATTCCAACCTCATTCTAACTTCTTCCAAAGGTGAGAGAGCTCTAGGGAAAATATCCAAGAGTTCCCACAAGTGTTCTTGAGGTGATTTAGTGCTTCAACAACAACACCACAACACACCATCTTCACAAACAAGGTAAATCTCTCATTCTTTCTTCCATTTTCATCTTCTCATGCTTGCATTTCAATAAAACCATGCTTTACTTGTATCCAATGCTAGAAATCATGCTTAGGAATGCTTAGAAACATATTCCCTAGGTTTTAAACACAATGACATGCATAGACAACAAGGTTTAACACATTTGGTGCTCATCTCGCAAAGTTTTATATCGAAATCGATATCTTTAGAAAAATTTCGTTTTCTCTCAAACCGCTTGAAATTTTCGCACGAGATCAAATGCTACATGCTCAAGATGACATTGTAGATAGGTCCATACAATTTGATTTAACCAATTTCAACTTTTCAAAAATCCAATTTTGACCTAAATTGCAAAATCCCCAAATTTCTTCTTGCTGAATTTTTCGCTTTAATCCATGTTTTCGATCGATTTTCATCAAAACAACTTCATAGACATGAAATTCCAAGTATTGTGCACATGCTAGTATGTTCAAATCAAATTTCCCCCAAATTTGAAATTTTCCGAAAAATTACGAAAATACCCTTTTGGCTCAAATCTTGAAATAGCACTAATTGGAATTGTCTCTTGTCTCTTCCACGGATACATCATGCGAGAGGGGAGGACGAGGAGGAGGTAGAGGTCGAGGTCGCATCGTAGGTGCTCTCGGGGGCGAGGTCGGGTTCCTTTCGAGCCCGGAGAGGAGGTTAGGAGACCGGACCTATTTGACACACCTCGGGCCGAGTTTCCGTACGAGGCCTACTTCAGCTATTGTAACATCGAGATGGGGCGTCTACTTCACTTACGCCAGCTCGGAGCCTTCAGGATCCGGCAGAGGTTCGACACTTTACGGTGGACTCACCTCTTCACCGAGGATTTGCCGGTATACCCCGGAGCTAGTGAGGTTGTTCTTCAAGAACCTAACTTACACGAGGGAGGCTCGGGGCCGGGGACATCCACTCGGACTTGTCCTCGGGAGCGGGGGTCCTTCGGACTCGGATTCGCTTCTCCACCCGGACACCGGCCGAGATCTTGCAGGTCCCTTACTACCCACAAAGCAGTGTGTGTGGATACCTGCAGGAGCAGGACACTGGACAGCCATCCGATGCCGTACGAGCCTGCGAGATATGCTCTACGCTATGGGATAGCCGCCGATGCTTCACACCGTGGACTAGCGGACGGATGACGGGTTCCGCACGTATTATCGGTCGCATAGTCGGCCGAAACATCATGCCGAAAGCCGGGCATCACCATCGGGTCACGGTGATGGAGGCCTTGGTCATTTACCGCATCTACATGGGCTTCGAGATCGATCTTTCCTACATCATTCAGCGGGTCATGCTGGACTTAGTTCTGCGGCCTAGCATGCGGAACCTTTGCTATGGGAGGCTTCGACTTTGATCTTCGGGCATTTCGGGGTGAGTTTCGAGGATACTCCGATGGACACTAGATCACGGGGATACCCCATTGGGACTCGGACCATTCGACGGATGAGACTACATCGCTTAGAGAGATCTCCTGGTCCAGAGGGTGAGGATGATGATGAATCGAGGATGAGGATGAGGGATCAGAGGATGGAGGAGAGGATATCGGTCCCGATAGTGATGATCAGGCCGGAGATGATCTGAGATATGCGCGAGGCTGAGCCTGTGCATCATGAGTTTCCTTCATCACACTTCGAGGCGGGCGGCCCTTCACATGCGGTTCCGGAGACTTCGGATCTTGGTGCACGAGATGAGATCGATGACTTCCATGCTAGAGAGGATGGAGGTCGGACAGAGCAGATGTACGAGAGGATGGAGTCTCGACAGACAGGATAGAGCGTCGGGTGACTCAGCTAGCGAGGAGTTCGGAGCATATAGAGATCGAGTAGATCACCTAGATAGACTGTACTTTAGGATTTTCCATTTATGCTTTTCGGATGTAATCATTGTAAAAACTTTTGAAATTAATGAAGTTCATTTTGTTTCTCTTTAATTATTGTATATTATGCACTTTTCTTTTCCTTGCATTAGTGACATTTGTTCAAGTATAATTATGGTATGTTATTCAGAAATGTTCTGTTATGCCTCAAAGTTCAAGTTTCTAATTCAGTGTTCTATTATTCACTTCTAAGAGTAGAAGAGTCATTTCAGATCAATGACCCAGGAATGTTCAGTTGTTGTCTTTTGTGGTTAGGATCTCCTCGAACCTTGGGCTCGATACCAATCATCCCGCCCCCCAGCCGGTACCCTATCCGGCATACCCGAGAGTGTGATCCACAGCCCGAAGATCAGGTATCGAGTGATCAACCTCCCACATAAACAATAACATAATCATGAACAACCATAACAAGAGTGCGGAAGATAAATCATAGATCCAATAATGAAAGAATGAATCATAAACGAAACGGAATAATAGATATAATCAGAGTGTCAAACGGATAAGTAAAGTGAAGCAAAAATCCCACTTTACACCCAGCGGAAAAGTAGCTCTAAAGAATAAACTAGATAAAAGCTAATCCCAGTAGCAAGTACATTGGGTAACTAAATTATTCTCCACTTTGTAGACGACATCCTTGTAGGTGTAGATCTCATAGATAGCACAAGGACGCTTCCACTCAATGGTCGGACTAAGCATCGTACGGAGCATAACCACCCGCGGGATCTTCAGAGTAATTGTGGTAACCGCAATCACCTTCCTGGAGATATGTCTCTTCGCCTTGCGCTTCCTCATAGGGACCGTCATAGTATTCCGTACCTGCAGGATAGTCTAACAACATTGTACAATAAAGGAATGAGTTTCAAAGAAACTCAAGAAGGCGCTTAAAATCCATAATAACATAAATGGCAGGATTCCGAACAATCATAAATGCAATATGATATGAGACAAACAATGAATGAATGAATCTAACTCTAAGTATGCTGGTCTCTATTGGCAGACATGCTTTAAGTCATAGCACAGTACTTCTTTAGGAAAGTCCACTCACATCCTCAACCATTTAAGATATCTTGGATTCTCTCACGGATCATTTCACCGGTCTTGAGCAGCCGATTGGTAATGGGTCCTTCATCCCTCAGGACAAACCTTGGCAGGGGGTTAAGTCAACACACTCTCTCACAACCATTTGGTATAAGTACCGGCGCATGTCAGGGTAATACCTAGCCAAATGCAAGTCTTCTACTTGGTTACATCAAGTCGATCCGAGATACTTCCATTCCTCGTCCCCGACGATCCTTTCCGGTATCCTTCACACTAGAGTCGGCGTATCCTATGGCACCGACCAACTCGGACTACGGACTCATCAACCCTATTGGTTATCCACATATGGTAAACGGGAAGCTCTCACGTCCTCTCACGGGTTGGTTACCGGTCTTAAGCGCCCGTGAGCCCAAGTCTAACCATATGCAACCCTACCAACAAATGGCCCCCACAATGTGATTCCTGTCCTCTCACGGGTTGGTTACCGGTCTTGAGCGCCCATGAATCCCCATTGCTACCACGGGTCGTTCGGTCTCAATACCCCTCCGATTAGGGTCTGACATAACAGGACATCCTAGCCAAACACTACTAGACAATCCTATATATGTCATCCAACAGTTTAGGAAGGTGTCCAGAGGGCATCTCCGAAAATATCCCATAATATTCCCGTAGTAGTCCAAGGACAGAAGTGTCAAAAGGACACCTCTCCTTTCCAAACCATACGTAAGCATACACATGCATCAATTCATATCATCACATATATGGTAACTCCATATATGGAAAGAAATCAGTATAACAATCACTTGTATAACATTAGTAAGTAAATCATACACGAATCAATTCAATATGAATAAGTAATGCTACTGTAATCAAAGTTATGCAACACTAGAATATCATTGTAAAAATCTAATTTAGGAAACATATTAATGATATTCAAATATAGAAACTAGATTCATGCTATCTATGTAATTAAGGAAATAACCATCCTTACCTTTTATAACTCGCAAAGAATCCAAAGAAATCAAGTAAGATCTTGGCAAACTTGAGAAGAAGGTCCTAAACAAGTATATACAACATATTAGGAAAGATCCCTAACAGAAAAGATACCAAAACATCCGAAACAGACCAATTCTGGAGTTGCTTGTACTCATTGGTCGAGTGGATTGGTCGAGTGGTCCAATCGACCAATCGGTCGACCAATGCAGACAGTAGCTTAGAAAATCAGAGTTTTGAGATATGAAACCCGAATTTGGTGGTTCAAAAGGGTACTAATCAAGGGGTAGACCACATCAGTAGTATTCTAACATAAAGGGGACCTCAAAACACTAATCAAATCAAGGTATCAAGATCCAAATTAGGAAACAAAAAGTTACCATAAATAAATCAAACATGGATCTTGATGAATTTTGAAATAGAAAACAAAGATAAGAACTATAGGAGGATGGATCATTGCTTTTGGTAATGAAAACATGAAAACATGCATAGGTCTTCATGGAATAAGGCTTAGAAGCATAAATCTAAATAAGGAAATAAAACCTACCATATATGTACTATCATGCATCATGAAGAACACATAGTAAGGTAGAAGAGAGCAACTAGAATTCTATGGATTATGGATCATAGAAAGAAAAACACAACCATTAACCACTAACATGATCAATGAAAGAAGATCCAAAGAGATCAGAATTCAGATTAGGAAATTAACAGAGATTAAATCATGGTTTGATCATGAATCCTTCAAAAGCTTGCAATGATCATGGTTAAGATCATTGTTCTAGCCTTAAATCCTTAGGATGATCATGAGAACATGTTCGGAGATGTTTGCAACAGAGGATGCAGCATCTCTTCCACTGTCTCAACTCAAAAAGGAAAGAAAAACAAAGATGTAGGAGAAGAAGAGAGAGTAGACATACCTTTTGATGCAAAAAGAAGAGTTCCGACGAAGATCCGCCAAGGAAACTCCAAGGATGCAAGAGAGATGACTTGCAGAGGTCTTTGGTTCGTTCCAGAGGGTTTGGAGGCAGCAAATACGAAGTGGACTCGAGGTTAGACTTAAATAGAGCAAGAATCAACCTAATTGCCAAAGACAAAGACCCATTGGTCGAGTGGATTGGTCGACTGCCCCGGTCGACCAATCGCCGACCAATGCATGACAAAGAAGGCCAAAACAGGGAATTGAAGGCCCAGATCAAATCCAAACCTAAAGGGGTTTTGTACACAAGTCAAGTGACTTACCTAGTAGGTAGAAATGCCTTCAAACCAAGATAGAGAGCACTCCAAGTCCATCAACTACTTAGATCTTCATCAGGATTCTGTTTCCATAAATAGAACCTCATCATCAACCTTCATGGATTCAAAGCCAGACACCAAGTCCTCTACCGGGATGGCAAAAAAAAAAAAACATCTTTTTTTTTTTTGGGTCATGGACCCAACAAAAAAAAAGGTTTCCGGGTCAAGGTTAGGGCTGGGTTTCACAATTTGTCTGGAAGGATGGTATCCTAGTCGGTTGAGCTAAGTGAGTTCCAGGTGAGTTTTAAGCCCAGAACTGCAATCAAGGCTCAGGCATTAGCCGACTTTGTAGTAGAAACTACTGCACCAGTGGAACCCACCATTGAAGATCCCATTATACCAACCACTTGGGAGGTATATGTGGATGGTTTGAGTAATAAAGATGGAGCAGGCGCTGGAATTCTATTAAAAAGTCTAGCAGGATTTATTATTCGATATGCTTTGAGATTTGCATTTGATGCAAGTAATAACGAAGCGGAATATGAGGCCCTAATAGCAGGACTTCGGTTGTCAAAGGCATTAGCTATTGCAGATGTTACTATTTATAGGGACTCTCAGCTTATAGTCAACCAAGTCCAGGGGGAGTATGGCATTAAAGAACCACGCTTGCAAAAATATCGGGAGATAGTGCGGGCATTTCGGAACCAATTTCGGAATTTGAAGATATCTCAGATTTCGAGGAATAAAAATTCAGTGGCAGATGAGCTATCCCGACTAGCCAATGCCAAGGAAAAGAATCTAGACCCTTCGGTCTACATTGAAGAGGTAACTTTTCCAAGTTATCATGAGAAAGAAATTTCTTATATTGAAGCGAACGTTGCTTGGATGGATCCAATAATCGAATATCCGAGAGATGACAAGTTACCCAAGGATCCAAGAGAGGCAAGGTTGATCAAGATTCGATCAGCTAGATTTGTCATTCGAAATGGGAGACTATACAAAAGATCTTATGCTGGACCCCTTATGAGATGTATAGGCCCCGAAGGAGCAAAATCAGCTTTGGCTGAGGTTCATGAAGGAATTTGTGGCGCTCACATGGGTGGCAGAGCCCTGGCCCACAAAATTCTAAGACTTGGGTTATATTGGCCTAAGATCCAAGAAGCTGCTATGGACTACGTTCGTCGATGTCGAATCAGTCAAATTCATGCTACAAAGATCGGAGCGCCCGGCGGAAATTATGACTTCAATTCTAAATCCCATTCCCTTTGCAATGTGGGGAATTGATATCATGGGCAAATTCACCAAGGCATCAGGCGGATGGGATTATCTGATAGTAGCAATTGATTACTTCACAAAATGGGTAGAAGCCAGTGCAATGGCGACAATTACTGAGAAAAAAGTGGAAAAATTTGTGCTTGAATCAATCATATATCGCTTTGGGATTCCAAAGATAATTGTCACTGACCATGGTACTCAGTTCGACCGTCCACAATTTGAGCAATTCTGTGGAACATATATGATCAAGCATCGTATGTCCTCAGTGGCATACCCCCAAAGCAATGGCCAGGTAGAGGTTACTAACCGAACGCTACTGGAAGGAATAAAGAGAAGACTCGAAGCCGACAAAGCTTCTTGGGTCGAAGAACTACATAATGTACTGTGGGCTTATAGAACTACGGTTCGAACACCTACAGGAGAAACTCCATTCAGGTTGGCATATGGATCCGAAGCATTGGCACCTGTGGAGATAATGGCGGGGACGTTACGGGATCGTGAGTTCGAGGAAAAAGCAAATGAACAAGGACTGCTTGATAGTCTTGATTTGTTGGACGAAGTTCGGGCAAAGGCAATAGCACGAACTCAACATTATCAAAGAAGGATAGTGTCTCATTATAATACTCGAGTGAAGAATCGTCGGTACTTAGCCGGAGATTTGGTGTTGAGAAACACCCTAGCTTCTGACCCACGTCACCAAAGAAAGTTGGACCCTTCCTGGGAAGGACCTTATATGGTTGTGAAACCGGTCGGTTCAGGAGCTTACAGGCTGAAGAACATTGATTCCCAGAAAGAATTGGATCGTTCGTGGAATGCTAGGCATCTCAAAAAGTTTTATCCTTGAGGATGATTTCAATTTTGTTCGCGATGTAATCATTTTCAACTCAATCAATGCAATTTTTGGCTTTCAACAAACTATCTTTTGATTGGGGGGCATCATACACCACATTCAAGAACAAGATCCAACTATAAGGCATCGGATGAAAATTCGTGTGGGTCCTTCAACACTTCAACACTTATGGAAAATCTTTCGAACTTTCTTAAGTCGGGGCATCGGATGAAAATCCGAGTGAGTTCCTTTTGCAAGGCATCGGTTTAAAACCCGAGTGAGTTCCTTCTCAGACTTATTGTATTTCTCCGGAAATCCTTAAGTATAAGGCATCGGTTTAAAACCCGAGTGAGTTCCTTCTCAGACTTATTGTATTTCTCCGGAAATCCTTAAGTAAAGGCATTGTTTCAGACAACTAAGACCTAATGCAACAGCGATTCAAGTGGCTAGCGAAGTTCAAAGATAAAGTAATTTCTTATTTCTTCAGAAGATCCAAAGAGGCCAGTATCAAAATAATTACAAGAGCTGGATACAATCTTTGATCAAAGAAGAAAGTCATTACAGGTGACTGTTAACAAGTTATACAAGATCGACGCGACTTTGCTAGAACAAACATATGAGTCAACCATTGGTGGGGAGTCAAGGAGAAGAAGAGAAGAAATGAGGATTACAAAAATATTTCGATATTCAGAAAATCCTCCGCAATTTCATACTCTTTGTCCAGCTTGTCCAGGAGAAGAATGGTCCTCGACCAAACTCGCATTCGGTACAAGCTCGTCATAATTGACTTCTTCTAGCGGAGAATAAACAGGAGAATCTTCCAAATATTGCATAATATCTGGATCGGAAGGTGGAGGATCAATCTTATCTTTGGTCCAGTCGGGAGGAGGAATACCCGTGTCGGTAAATACTTCAGGATGGTAAACAAGACCGTAGGGAGTCGTATCAAAATGAGGGTCTTTCCTTAATATTGATTCCCATACTTCGTTCTCACCATCCCGGTACGCCCGCAAGTTATAAGCATTCAGCATATCAACAAAAGGCTTACCGTGTAAATACTTGAAGACGCAGGCTCTACGAACATCGCTTGGAAGGGATTCGGGCAAAGGAACGACAGCTTGCCTTTCGAGTAATGTTTCGAGATCCTTTAGCTCCCGACTTTCCAATTGTCCGCTCCCGTCGCCGGATCTTCTCCCCGGCATCATCCAAGTCCGACCGAAGACGACCAATCATCGATTTCTTTTCTCCCGCCACCTCCCAAGCTAGATTCCGAAGGCGAGCAATCTCAACATCTTTAGCTTCGGGAGAGATTTCCCGAAGCCTAGAAACTTCATTGCTCAACCTATCTGAGTCTAGTAACTTGCTTCCACTTGGTTGTGGAAGTTACCAAAGAAGACTCCCGCAAACAACTTTCGAGTTAGCAAGGAGCGTAAAAGTGATTTTTCAAAATCGAGAGGATAATGAAGAAAGACTTACATCACCAAGTGACTTCGTAAAGACTTCATCCGGAAGTTTGGAAAGAACTGCGCTCTCGAAGTCATTCGAGCAGCAAGACACCATTCCAACGCTCTGTCAAACTCGTTTGACACTAATTCAGGCGAAGGATGAGAAGGATGAACTACACCAAGCAAAGGCTGAGCTTCATCACTTGTCACCCGACGGCGCTTCCTGGTGGCAAAATCCTCCAACTCGAAGGAGAGGAGGAGGATGCCAAACAAGCACTAGAGTTAGAAATAGGAGCAGCACTCGCTGGGACCACACCTTCATCGGACGCCAACATAGTTGCCTCGGATGCCCGAAGAGTCTTCTTCGGGGGTGCACCAACAGGCTCACCAGCAGGATTCCCGGCAGCACCATCGGCAACGGAGTGATCAAGATCTTCCTGGGAAAGACGAGCGGTCACTTCGGGCAAAGGAGGCGCAGGGACGGCATCAACGAAGCTGCAGGAATCGACTTGAAGATTCACCGCCAAGAGCCGCCTTACGCTTGGAGGATTCACTAGCTGAAACCACCACACCGGCCCCAACCACCACCGACGCAACCCTTTTCTTGCAAGATTTTGCTCTGATAAAGTTCGGGTTGATCTTGGGAGCCACTATGCAAAACAACAAAAAAACCGGCCGTATCAGTACAAAAATAAACGACAGCAACAATGGGGAAACCCTAGTTTTCTAAAGCTTCTGACAGACCAACAAACTAAACCTCAAGTATAACTACATGCAGTTTACTTCGGGGGGGAAGAGGGGAAAGAGATGAGAAATCAAAAAACTCACTTGTTCGGAAATGGATAGAGCTGTCGTTGGAGTACGAGGAATACGGAAGCAGGCCGAAGGACGAAAGGTTGCTTTGGCACTTTAGCAAATCTATCTTGCAAAAGTCAGGATAGATGGAGAGTACCCACGAAGGCTTTAAATAGCCTCAGGTATAAGACGACGGTTGAAGGCTAAGGACAACCGACGACCCAGATCGAAACGACGCTTCGAAATGCGCAAAAAGCAAGATCAACGGTCGAAGGGATGCCACATGGAAACATGTGGAAGCGAGCACCTGATGCAGAGAAACCTCCAATCGTCGCACTGCCATTAAAATATTGGATGTATTTCCGATTCATTGGAAACAATGAATGGTACACAAAAGAAGGAAAACGTTTGAACTTCGCAGAAGGGAAACGTGCGGACTTTGCAATAAATGAAGTAGTGGGGAAGATTAACGCATCTTCCCGAAACGCATCTTCACAATATTTCTATAAGATCATTATTCGGCGAGGAATGAAAAGTTAAGTGATAAGTTTTATCATTAATACTTTGATATTCAAGGCAATACTTCGGTAGGAGACGGGGAAACTTAGAGGCCAACATGAAAAAAGAAATGTCTATTCAAAAAATTGAGGGTACATCTTTACAAAAGAACAACTCCCTAAGCCTTTTCTTCATTGTTGCCCGAGGGACCCTGGTCGGGATGACTTTTCTCAGGACCATGAGAAGAGCCTTCCTCAAGAGTGGCATCGGCTGAATCCTCTACAGCAACAACTTGAGACTCGGCTTGTGATTTCTCCTCTGGAAGTGCCGGCTCGTCATCTAGATATGCCTCATATTGAGGGTCAGCTGGAAAAGGATCATCTTCCCCCTGAGCCCAGTCTGGGAGATCCATACCAACTTTCCCGAAGACCTCTGGGTGGCATACCTCACGAAAAGGAGCAAGTGTCAAAGTCGTGGATCGTTCCAAGGATCTGCTCCCAAACGTCGTTCGCCCCATGCGATAAGCCCGAATGTTGTAGAAACCTAGCAATTCGGAGAAAGGTACGCTGTTCGGTATTTTCGAATGCACTCCTTCCGAAGGTCCGGCTTTATATGCTCGGAGCTTGCTAGGGATTGCCAACTTCGGATGTTCTTCGAGCTCCCTACTTTTGATTTCAAGGCTGTCACCAAACAACGTGGCAGCTGCCTTTTGCTTCCTGGCCTCGCGCTCGGTAGCAGAGACACAAATCCTCGAAGCTTCAAGAGTTTCCTTGAGGGAGATCACTTCTTCCTCATGCTTTTTCTGCAACTCCACGGTAGCTGCAGTCACTGGTCTATTTCAGAAATTGGCCTTGGCCAATTTCTCTTCACAAGTTTGCGAGAAAGGAGCTGGTGCGACCAACCCGGCTCAATGCTTCCATGTGTTGATAAAAGCTCAACACAAAGCATTCTCCGGGAAGACGGAAGATATCGAAGAAGTCATAAGAAATTATGAAAACATAAGTAAGCAAGAAGACCGTTACCTTGTAGATTGACTAACTAGGGAAGTGTCATCCAGGGCTTCAAACTCCTGGCAATCAGAAGGAGCAAGACTGAGAGAGCTCCACTCCGCAGCTTTCTCAGGATCCCGAGTGACCCCGTCGGTCATCTTCGGGGTCCACCGGGGGATGAAGATCTCCTCACCATCCGTCGAAGCTTTGGATTTTTTATTGGAGGGAGCATCAATTGTGTCATGCCTCCTCTTGGTTCGGACGGAGGAAGAGACGTTAGCCCTCTCCACCATTGGTTTCTTCCCTTTGCCCGAAGCATCGGCTACAGCCCGATATTCCCGATACCCCGTAAGAGGGGTTGGGAGAGGGAAGAGAAGCCTCTTGATCTGCAGTCAAGACCCCGGGCGATCGTTGCTCGGCTGTCACAATGGCCCTAGCGGCCTTCACCCGCAGCTTTCGTGGTTCGTTCCGGGGAGGCACCGCAAAGAAGAAGGACAAGAATCGGAATTCAAGACATATCACTTCAGTCAAATCAAAGGATGATGGTTAGAAGCTCACAATGAGCCAAGCCCCAAGATCGAAGGATGGAGTTATACTCCATTTCATATCCATGTATCTCTTGATACCACGGAATGGATTTGATCTTCCCGATGGCCGCCTCCTCTTCTTTGGATAAGGGAAGGCCCCGGTTACTTTCGGACGAAGAAGTAAACCTCCTCCGGGTGGTCCGGAAGTTAAGATCTGATGGAGGCGCTCGACGTAGAAAAAGTATCGTTCGCGCCATCTTTTGTGGTTAGAAGGGCAAGTTCCTTTGACAAGGATGCTGCCCCTCCAATCAAGTTCAGCCTTATTGCGTTTGGAAAGAAAGACCCATCCGGGAGGATGGGAGATAGAAAGAACATGAAAATGTACAAAAAGAGAAAGAGATGGCGTGATGCCAAGCTCAAAACACAAACCCAAGAAGCCGACGATGAGACGCCAGCTATTGGGGAGGAGCATTCCGGGACAAATGTTCCAGTGATTCAAAACTCACGGAGAATAAAGGATTAAAAAAGGGAAATCGAACCCCGCTTTCCAGTGCATCTATGTACAGAGAAAATTCACCCGAAAGGGATGAATCAACCCTCTCATCAGGGTGGGGAGCCCTAACCTGATATGAGGAAGGAAGGTCAAAATCTTGGATAGCTGAAAGAAGGGTTTCTCCATTATAAATGGAAGGAACAGAGCCAGGCCCACCATTGGACCCGGAGGTTTGAGGTTGCCTAGAAGAATCAACGATCTTGGAAGATCCAGACTCAACAAGGACAGGAGAAGTTTCGGTTTTTCTTTCAAAACCTTTTTGAGAAACTTCAGCGAACTCCTGCCAGAGGACGGTTAGGGTTTTGTTATCACTATCCGACTATTCGGGAGCAGGAGAAGCAAAAGCATCATCGCTATCACCAACATGGGGTACTAAAGAAGCCCTATCGTCCGCCATTACTAGTTACATAGAACTACAAAAAGAAAAGACCAAGAAACTTACCGATTCAAAGGGACGGAAGCTTGAGAGCAGGAAGGCGCGCAAGCGAGCGACAAAGGTTCAAATTCCAGACAGGAAGAATGAAACCTACGAAGACAACGAACCGCTTTTAAAACTCCCGCACGAGTGTTCGGGAATCTGAACGATCGAGATTGATTCAAAATCAACGATCAAGATTGAAAGACGTTTTGAAAGTTTGAACTCACGAATCCGAAATAGGCGTTCGGAAACCATCGCTTGGATGACGTGAGCCACGACAGATCAACCGCAAAGAAGACATGTGGCCTTACACTCACAACGCTCGAGGAAAAGTGACCACCGCATTAAATGTGATATGACATTTAATGAAGCACGCAGAGATCATCACCTGACGACGAACCCAGGTTAAAAACCAAGCCCTCGGGATCGACCGAACGCTTGGTCTGGGGGGCTTGTGATATGGAGAGTTTATGATCTGATCGGGTTCATACCTGGTCCGACCCTCGACCCCGGTCGAGACGGAGAAAACCGAATCGCTCCCGAGCGAACCGGAGCCGGAAGATGGCTTGCTAAAGAAGAAAGATTATTCTCACGCAAGCGTGCCCTAATCTTACTTATGGATTAGGGTAATCACCCTGATGACAGCAGACTCAAACTGACGGCTGCGGATAATCATCATCAAAGGGATAACTATCGCATAACCTAACGGTTATCTCAGGAGTCCTCTACTAGCCCAAACTAGTAGAAGTCTATCGCTCAACGGATCTTATTGATAAGATCCAACGACTACCCGAAGAAGGCTCGAGTGCATCCAACGAAGGAGATTCGAAGGTACACTCTATATAAACCTCACTACCATACAAGGTGAGGGACGGATCAATCGATCAAGAAGAATACTATCTGAGACTCAGGTTCAGATACAGACTGATAGATCCAAACTATCGGCGTCACTGCTATCTAGATCACCTTTCCCGTTTCTTCATTCATTAGCTCTGTGCTTCTAGCGAGGCCGTTTGTGATTAAGTTCATCAACTGACTTAGCCTTCGGAGGTGGACTCCCGACCCCAGCGGTCGGGCCACATCTGACACTTTCGTTTTGCAGGACATCACGTGGAGATCCAAGGGCTGAGCAGATTTTGGACGCATCACCTACCAAAAATGGCCCCTTGCGGGTATCCATAATATGATCTATGTCCTCTCACGGGTTGGTTACCGGTCTTGAGCGCCCATCAATGGGATCTATTTTGCTTAATTAGGTCTTGGCTTCTCTATTAAAGCCCAACTTCGAGTCTAATTCGTCTTTTGTGCCTCCAAACTCCCTGGAATGAACCAGAGCTCTCCTCAAGTCATCTCCTCTGCATCCTTGGTGATTTTCTTGACGGATCTTCGTCAAATCTCTTGCATTTACATGAAAAGATATGTGATCATCCTCCTTTCTTCTTTATCTTTGATTCTCCATAGTTTTCTTTCCTTTTCTGTTTGAGAATAGTAGAGTTGATGTTGCATCTCTGTTGCAACCATCACTCTACTCATCTTCTCTCTTTTCCTAAGGATTTAAAGCTTGATGGATGATCTTCATCAAGATCATCACTCGCTTTTGAAGGAAACCATGTATTCATCTTCTTTCCTTTTTTAGATTCAATGTTCTTCAACCTTAGATCTGTTTTTCTAGAAGATGTATACATGTTTTTCATGAAGTCTTTATCAGATTAGTAATCCATCATTCCATAGCTTCTCGTCCATGAATTTGCCATGATTTCTCCAAGAACCATGATTGATCTAATTATGGTAAGTTTTTGTTTCCTATTTTGTGACATGAAGACTTGATATTATTAGGGTTTTGAAGTCCTCTATAGACCAATATACAATTCTTGCATATTCCCTCTTGATTGGTGTCTTTTTGAATCACAAAATTCGGATTTTGAATCAGAAATCTCTGATTTTGTCAGTCACTGACTCTATTGGTCGACTGAGTCAGTAGACCAATCAATCGACCAATGAGGACAGTAACCTCATATTTGGTCTGTTTTGGATGATTCGATCTCTTTCCTTCTAGGTTTCTTTCCTAATATGATATATATACCTATTTAGGACTTTCTTTCCAAGTTTAGACAAGTTCTTCCTTGATCCCCAATATCCTTTGCGAAGTTAATTAAGGTAAGGATAGTTAATTCCTTAATTACATAGATTGCATGATTTAGTTTCCATATTTGAATCTCTTTGATTTATTTCCATAAATAGATTCTTATATTGACTTATTACTGATGCAACTACTTTGGTTACAGTAGCAATAATTGTTTATGCTAATTAGTTCATATATGATTTGCTTGTAAATTATACACTTGTTGGATTATGTTATTGATTTCTTTCCATATGGGGAGTTACTATAATTGTGATATGATTGATTCATGGTTGTGAATGATTAGGTATGGTTTGGAAAGGGGAGGTGTCCTTTTGACACTTTTGTCCTTCGACACCTACGGGAATATTATGGGATGTTTTCGAAGATGCCCTTTGACACCTTCCTAAACTATTGGTTCACATACCTAGGTTGTCTAGTAGTGTTTGGCTAGGATGTCCTGTTATATCAGACCCTAATGGGAGGGGTATTGAGAGCGAACGACCCGTGGTAACAATGGGGATTCATGGGCACTCAAGACCAGTAACCAACCCGTGAGAGGACAGGAATCACATTGTGGGGGCCATTCATTGGTAGGGTTGCATATGGATAGACTTGGGCTTATGGGCGCTCAAGACCGGTAACCAACCCGTGAGGGGACATGAGAGCTTCCCATTTACCATATGTGGATAACCAATAGGGTTGATGAGTCCGTAGTCAGGGACTATGAGGACTCTAGTGTGAAGGATACCGGAAAGGATTGCCAGGGGCGAGGAATGGGCGTATCTGGATCTGAGCTGATGTAACTAAGTAGAAGACTTGCATTTGGCTAGGTTTTAACCCTGACATGCGCCAGTACTTAGACCAATGGTGATGTGAGAGAGCGGTGACCTAAACCCCAGCCATGGAATGTCTCGAGGGATGCCGGACCCACTACCAAACGGCGTTGTGTGATGAGACCTTCCTAAAGAAGTACGGTGCTATGACTTAAAGCATGTCTGCCAATAGAGACCAGCATACATAGAGTTAGAATCATATTGCATCATATGTTTCATATCACATTGCACCTTACTTTGCTTTGAAATCCTGTTATTTATGTTATTATGGATTAACTGCCTTACTTTTGAAACTCACTCCTTTTGTGCTATGTATTGTTAGATTTCTCTACAGGTTCTGAGTATCATGACTACTCGTATGAAGAAGCGCAAGGAGAAGAGACATACCTCCAGGAAGGTGATTGCGGTTACGACAATCACATTGAAGATTCCACGAGTGGTTATGTTGCGTACGATGCTTAGTCCAACAATAGAGTGGAAGCGCCCTTGCGCCATTTTTTAGATTTATACTTATAGAGATGTCCTCTATAAGATAGAGAATGATTTAGTCACTCATTGTACTTGTTATTGGGATTAGTTTTGATCTCTTTCCCTTTCTTTTTGAAACTATTTTCCGCTGTTGGTAGAGTGAGATTTCCGCCTCACTTTACTTTATGATTTTGACATTATTGTTACATTTTGTACTCTGATGATTTACGATTTATTTCCTTCCTTATTTGGATCTCTCATTTATACTTTACACATTGATTGTTTATGTTCATGATTATGTTATTGTCTATGTGGGAGGTTGATTACCTCGATACTTGATCTTCGAGGCTGTGGATCACACACTCGGGTATGCCAAGTAGGGTACCGGCTGGGTGGATGTGACATCTAGAGTGCCAATGATTAGGTTAGGCTTCTATTCACGAGTTCCCATAAAGTAGGCTTAAAATAATAGAGAATTTTGTGATTTTCGGATTTATTAATCTGTTGGTCGACTGGCTGGTCGACTAGTCGGTCGACCAAGCAGTTGATCAAGCCTGAACAACAACTTCAGACAAGGAATTGGAAGGCCACACTGATCCAAATTGAGTTGGGTTTTCTCCTACAAGTCAATCAACAAGTCTAGATTAGATAAATACCTTCGAAACGAGATCGGAAGTGCATCACGTACTTCAACTACACTCCCCCCATTGTAGGTGCAGTTTCTCATTGAACATTGACAGTGTATCCAAGTATGGGGCATCACTGCCAATATCCATAGGCTCTGAGTCATACACCGAATCTTCAACTAAGAGGGCCCACAAGTCTCTTCTTCCACTACTCCAGGTCTTAGGACCTACAAACACCAACGGATCCGGGTCAGGGTCAGGGTTAGGATAGGGCTGGATTTCACAGCTATGCTCTACAACACTTCAATTTATCCCTGGCATGTCTTCGACTGACCATGCAAAGACATCAGCATTCTGGGCCAAGAAGGTTTTTAGCCTCTGCTTAAAGTCTTCATATTGTTCTGAACCAATGTTGGTCCCTCTTTCTGGATGGACAACACTCAGTGGATTTTTCTGCAACCTCTCGACAGGTTCCCCTCGTTGCATGAGACTCTCATCTCGGTCATCACGAATTTCAACTGTGAGAGTCATACTATCAAGTGGTGTTGTTGGTTGCTTTCGAATGAAATTGAGATAACAAGTCATAGACTATCTCTGATTAGTCTTACAAACACCCACACCCTCTATTGTGGGGAAATTCATCATCATTTGCGTGGCGGAGATTATGGCCCCCATGGCAACAGCCCAATCTGATGTTGTAAGCTAACAAATTGCACACAACCATAAACATGGTGGGCAAAGTCACTTGTCAAGGAAACATTCCCACCGTCAGATCTAGCTGTATGTTCCCCTCTACAGTGGTGGAACTTCCAGCAAATCCATAAAGCAAATTTGCGGTTGGCTTCAGTGCCTCTTGATCAATCTTGAGTAGTCAGAAAGCCTCCAGAAACTAGATGTATGCTGATGATCCTATATCAACCAATACCCTATAGATCATGTGATTTGCCAACCTGAGCTTGATTACTATAGCATCCTCATAGGGAGTGTGGATATCCACAAGCTCCATCTCAGCAAAGGTTATTGGTTTACTTTGAATGAAACGCATTACTGTTGAGGGCTCAACAACGCCTACTGTAAAATCCGGCCTTATCCTTACCCTGACCCGGCCCGGATTTTTTACTTTTGCAGGTCCGAAGACCCGAAGTGGTGGTAGAAGAGACCTGTGGGCCCTAGTAGTGGATGATTCGATGCTTGATGCTGAGCCTATGGACATTGACAACGATGCCCCTCACTTGTACACCTTGTCAGTGTTGAGTAAAAATCTGCGCATCGATGAAGATTGAATTAGTTGAATCACTTCCCGGAACCCCGTGATCAATCCGAAGGCATTTTTTGAAACTAGACTTGTTGATTGACTTGTAGGAGAAAACCCCGCTCAATTTGACCCTGTATAGCCTTCCAAATCCACTCCTGAAGTTTCTGTCATAGCTTGGTCGAGTGCTTGGTCGACTGTCATCGACCAAGAGTCATGAAATTCGAATATTCATGAAATCTCTTCCCATTTTGCCCCTACCTTTTTGGAACTCGTGAATGAGGACCTAACCTAATCATTGGCACTCCAGAGCTCGAGGTTGGACACTCTCTTGGGCTATTCTTTGAAGTTTGGGAAGATCTTGACTCTAATCATTGGTGTATGTGTTAATCATCAATCCAAGGTATGATTCCTTCTATCCTCTTCTAATCTATTCATTTTCCTATCATTTGATAATCTTGAGACCATGGCTGAAGTGCTGCAATCTTGCAAACACTCAACCATGAGTTTCCCCTCTTCAATTCCTTAATCATCTTCACTCATGATATACTATGATTCAATTAAGATTAATCTCACTTCATCACTTTGATCCTCTTCAATATTAATCTATTTTGATTCAATCTGATATGTAGATGCATGTTAAGCTTAGACTATATTGAAATTAAGACTCTAACTCAATTCTTATCCTTTATTTGATTGATTCCTACCATCCTTTACAATTTCTATAAATTCCATTTTGAGTCTTGAGGATTACCATATAGAATCTAATATTTTGAATTGGGCATTTTCGATTGAACCGTTGGATCATCATGAAAATTGGTGTGTAATATCCTCTTACTATTATAAGCATGCCCTCCAAATTTCATGTCAATCGGAGCAGTGGAAGGGTAACTTCTGAGCACGTTTCCATTACTGCCCAGAAGTTAACAAGTCTTGGTCGACTGCTTGGTCGACTGACAATCGACCAAGCCAGTCAACCAAGAGTTGTTAATGCCCTGTACTCATCCGAATTGATCCGTTTGAACCCCGATTTGAATGTTTTCTTCTCTGATGTTGCTTGTGTGTTATCTAGGGTAACAACACTGACTTTGGAACCATTCTTGGTGATTCTTGAATTTAATTACAACTTGATTAAGGTAAGGACAGTCGTTAACTTAAGTATGTTAATTATACCAACATGCTTACATTATGAGAACTTATTGGTTAATGATCATATGAGAAATCCTTTACTATACATGATTGTTATGTATTTCCTTATCAGTAATAGAATGTATGTATCATTTAGAATATCATGTTCAGTCTTACTTTATGATTCATGTATGATCAATCATGTTATGATATGTAATTGTTAATATGACGAATCATTGATTTACTATGATATGATGAGATTGAGATTGTGATTGACTACGTATGACTTGGGATTGAGAGGTGTCCTTTCGACACTTCGGTCCTTGGACATTGGAGGGAGTAGTATAGGATATTCCCTGAAGGTGTCCATCGACGCTTTCCCAGGTTATTGGATGACATGTATAGGGTTGTCTAGGTGTATTGTTAGGATTTCCCTTGTTGTATCAGACCCGATCGGAAGGGTATTGAGACCGAACGACCCGTGGTAGAATATGGTTGAAGGGCGCTCAAGACTGGTACCCACTCCGTGAGAGGACTTGAAGTATATTGCGGATACCCGAAAGGGGCCATTTATTGGTAGGGTTGCATATGGATAGACTTGGGCTCACGAGCACTCAAGACCGGTAACCAACCCGTGAGAGGACGTGAGAGCATCCCATTTACTATATCTGGATGACCAATAGGGTTGATGAGTCCGTAATCCAGGATTACGCTGACTCTAGTGTGAAGGATACCGGAAAGGATCACCGGGGGCGAGGAATGGACGTATCTGGATCTGACATGATATGACTGAGTAGATGACTTGCATTGGGATAGGTTCTACTGTGACATGCGCCAGTACTTATGCCAAACGGTGACGTGAGAGAGTGGTGACTAAATCCCCAACCATGGTTTTGAGATGACTTTACCGAACTTCCCCGGGCAGACCCAAGATATCTTATGATTGAGGGGGAGTGACTGACGACCCAAAGAAGTATGGTGCCATGACTTAAAGCATGTCTACCCTAGAGACTAGCATACTTAAGATTAGAATCATCATTCATCATTGTCTCATATCATATTGCATCATATTTTGACTTGTGTTGATTGAACTGTGGATTATGAAACGACTTGCCTTGCTGAGTTCTTTTTGAACTCATTCCTTGTGCAACTTGTTAGATTACACTGCAGGTGTGAAACCCAGCCCTAACCTTGACCCGGAAACCTTGTTATTTGTAGGTCCGATGACCCAAGTAAAGTAAAATCGCTTTGGGCCATCCCGAGAGGACTTGGTGTCGGCTTTGAATCCATGAGGTTGATGATGGGTTCTATTTATGGAAGATCCGATGAATCTAATTGTTGATGGACTTGGGTGCTCTCTATCTTGGTTTGAAGGCATTTCTACCTACTAGGTAAGTCACTTGACTTGTGTGCAAAACCCCTTTAGGTTTGGATTTGATCCGGGCCTTCAATTCCCGTTTTGGCCTTGTGTTGCATTGGTCGTGTTGGTCGCGGGCCTCCCAATCCACTCGACCAATGGGTGTGTCTTTGGCTTAGGTTGATTCTTGCTCTATTTGTCTAACCTCGGTCCACTTCGTATTTGCTGCCTCCAACCCTCCGCGCAAGACCTCTGCGTCATCTCTCTTGCATCCTTGGAGTTTTCTTGGCGGATCTTCGTCGGACTCTTCTTTTTGCATCAAAAGGTATGTCTACTCTCTCTTCTTCTCCTACATCTTTGTTTTTCTTTCCTTTTTGAGTTGAGACGTAGAAGAGATGCTGCATCCTCTCTTGCAAACATCTCTCGAACATGTTCTCATGATCATCCTAGGATTTAGGCTAGAACAATGATCTTAACCATGATCATTGCAGCTTTTGAAGGATTCATGATCAAACCATGATTTAATCTCTCGTTAATTTCCTAATCTGAATTCTGATCTCTTTGGATCTTCTTTCATTGATCATGTTAGTGGTTAATGGTTGTGTTTTCTTTCTATGATCCATAATCCATAGAATTCTAGTTGTTCTCTTCTACCTTACTATGTGTTCTTCATGATGCATGATAGTACATATATGGTAGGTTTTATCTCCTTATTTAGATTTATGCTTCTAAGCCTTATTCTATGAAGACCTATGCATGTTTTCATGTTTTCATTATCGAAGCAATGATCCATCCTCCTATTGTTCTTGTCCTTGTTTTCTATTTCAAAATTCATCAAGATCCATGTTTGATTTATTTATGGTAACTTTTTGTTTCCTAATTTGGATCTTGATACCTTGATTTGATTAGTGTTTTGAGGTCCCCTATATGTTAGAATACTACTGATGTAGTCTACCCCTTGATTAGTACCCTTTTGAACCACCAAATTCGGTTTCATATCTCAAACTCGATTTTCTGCTTCGTCTGCATTGGTCGACTGATTGGTCGTGACCACTCGCCAATCCACTCGACCAATGAGTCGGAACTCCGTTGGTCTGCTTTGGATGTTTTGCTATATTTTCTGTTAGGGATCTTTCCTAATATGTTGTATATACTTGTTTAGGACCTTCTTCTCAAGTTTGCCAAGATCTTACTTGATTTCTTAGGATTCTTTGCGAGTTATAAGGTAAGGATGGTTATTTCCTTAATTACATAGATAGCATGAATCTAGTTTCTATATTTGAATATCATGAATATGTTTCCTAAATTAGATTCTTACAATGATATTCTCTGTTGCATAACTTTGATTACGTAGCATTACTTATTCATATTGAATTGATTCATGTATGATTTACTTACCAATGTTATACAAATGATTGTAATATTGATTTCTTTCCATATTGGAGTTACCATATTGTGATGATATGATTGATGCATGTGTATGCTTACGTATGGTTTGGAAGGAGAGGTGTCCTTTCGACACTTCGTCCTTGGACTACTACGGGAATATTATGGGATGTTTCCGGAGATGCCCTCTGGACACCTTCCTAAACTCGTTGGATGACATATCTAGGATTGTCTAGTAGTGTTTGGCTAGGATGTCCTGTTATGTCGACCCTAATCGGAGGGGTTTGAGACCGACGACCCGTGGTAGCAATGGGGTTCATGGGCGCTCAGACCGGTAACCACCCGTGAGAGGCGATCACTTGTGGGGGCCATTTTTGGTAGGGTTGCTTGGTTAGCTTGGGCTCACGGGCGCTTGCCGGTAACCCCCGTGAGAGGCGTGGGCTTCCCGTTTACCATTGTGGATGATCATGGGTTGGTGAGTCCGTGGTCGTGGACTTGAGGACTCTAGTGTGAGGATCGGGGATCGTCGTGCGAGGATGGAGTATCCGGATCCGACTTGATGTAACCAAGTAGAAGACTTGCATTTGGCTAGGTATTACCCCGACATGCGCCCGTACTTATACCAAATGGTTGTGAGAGAGTGTGTTGACTTAACCCCCGCCAAGGTTTGTCCCGAGGGATGAAGGACCCATTACCAATCGGTCGCCCGAGATATCTTAAATGGTTGGAGGGAATCCAAGATATCTTAAATGGTTGAGGATGTGAGTGGACTTTTCTAAAGAAGTACGGTGCTATGACTTAAAGCATGTCTGCCAATAGAGACCAGCATACATAGAGTTAGAATCATTCATTCATTGTTTGTCTCATATCATATTGCATTTATGTTTGTTCCGAATTCTCGCCATTTATGTTATTATGGATTTTAACGCCTTACTGAGTTTCTTTGAAACTCATTCCTTTATTGTACAATGTTGTTAGACTATCCTGCAGTACGGAATACTATGCGGTCCCTATGAGGAAGCGCAAGGCGAAGAGGCATATCTCCGGGAAGGTGATTGCGGTTACCACAATTACTCGAAGATCCCACGGGTGGTTATGCTCCGTACGATGCTTAGTCCGACCATTGAGTGGAAGCGTCCTTGTGCTATCTATGAGATCTACACCTACAAGGATGTCGTCTACAAAGTGGAGAATAATTTAGTTACCCAATGTACTTGCTACTGGGATTAGCTTTTATCTAGTTTATTCTTTCGAGCTACTTTTCCGCTGGATGTAAAGTGGGATTTTTGCTTCACTTTACTTATCTGTTTGACACTCTGATTATATCTATTATTCCGTTTCGTTTATGATTCATTCTTTCATTATTGGATCTATAATTTATCTTCCGCACTCTTGTTATGGTTGTTCATGATTATGTTATTGTTTATGTGGGAGGTTGACCACTCGATACCTGATCTTCGGGCTGTGGATCACACTCTCGGGTATGCCAGATAGGGTACCGGCTGGGAGGGCGTGACAGCAGGTATAGAAGACCTTGATGGCACATCCTATGACCTGAGCTATGATCACGCATACTACCCTTCGGGTGATGGCTACGCGGAGAGTCAGGATTGCCATACCGAGGAGGATTATAGTGCGTACCAGGGTTAGCCCCACATTAGTGAGGGAGCGGCCACGTTGGGTTTACTTTATCCATACTTTCGAAGAGGACATCATTAGGATAGAGGAAACCTATGTGTAGGCCCCATTTCTCTGGATGACTGTAATCATTGGAATCTTTTCTCTCCAGTCTTTATGGATTTGATTATGATATTGTCTGTAACTAAACTTGATTTACTACTGCTTCCGCTATTTGTGAAGGAGTGACTTCTGATCACTCCTTCTCTTTGAGATGTTATCACTTTGAAGTTGATACTTAAATGATTCCGCACTCTGATTTTCTATCTTGTCTTATTCATTTGATCTATCTATTAGTTCTTTATACATTGATTATATTGTTCATGATTATGTTATCGTGTATGTGGGAGGCATGGCCGGTCGATCTGGATCTTCAGGCTGTGGATCACATCCCGGGTATGCCAGATAGGATACCGGCTGGGTGGATGTGACACCTACAACATGCGTACACTGCTTAACTGGAGTAGGCCTAGTATTAATTCTAGGAAGATCCTCATCCATGGGAGCATTGGAGTCCTACCATAGACTCAATCATGTCCCTTAGAGGAGTCCTACTGCATCTTCTCGGTGGAGGTGAGGCATTTACATGATGAGCAACTATAACATGTTGATTCAAGTGGCCTCTGGCAATCAATTTTTCTATTTCCACCTTCAACATACGGCAATCATTAGTATGATGCCCTTTGTTTTTGTGGTATTGACAGTATTTTGACATATCATCCCTATTCTTTGGGAGTGCTTGTAATCTTCCTAGAGTTTTTAATAACTCAGAGTCTCCAGAGTCTCGGATCTACATCAAGATTGCAGATTGTGACTTATTCAAAGGAGTGAATGCTTCTTCATCCTCCTCAATCACTCGCTTACTATGCCATTCATGCCTACCTTTCTGGTCCTTCTTTTGGAACCGTCACTTGGAGCTTGATTCTGGGGCTTTCCAAGTGAAGAGCCTCTCCTAATATTTATAATGACTCCGATTTGCCTCTAGGACCTCCTCCATAGTTGTCATCTAATCCCCCAAATCCCACAGCTCTGCTAGCATCTTGGGTTTTTTCTCAACAATGGATGTAACCAGCTTTTCATTGGTTACAGCTCTCTTGAAGGCAATGAAGGCTACTTTATCATCAAGATCCTTGACCAAGATGGAAATGTTGTTGAAGTGAGTGATGAACTCTCAAAGAGATTCTGATCGTCCCTGCTTAAGAGCCAGCACGTTGTCGTCCGTCTTGTCTTTCTTGATTCCACTTTTGAACCTTGCCACAAAGGCATAACCCAACCCCATAAAGTTACGAATGGAGTGCTTGGGTAAGCATGAAAACCAAGTCATCACTGGTCCTGTTAAAGAAGCTCAGAAACAACTACATTTGATAGGGTCTTCTCCCCCACATATAATCATGATGGAAGTAAAATGACTTATTTGGGCCATAGGATCTTTGGTCCCATCATAAAATGTAAAAGGAATACAAAAACCTACTGGTAGAGGTGTTGCCATGATCTCAACTACAAATGGATCTTGTCTTAGCACCAGTGTACTTCATTAGGGAACTTTTAATCCAACTGATAAAGACACTTATTCATATCTTGCACTTGTTGATACAAACTTTCATCACGAACTAACACTAAGGTTTTAGAACCTCCATCTTCTAATAAATAGCCTTTGGTGTAATATCCAGCCCTATTCTAACCCTGACCCTAACCCGGATCCACTGTTGTATTCAGGTCTGACGACCCGAAGCGGTGGTAGAAGAGACCTATGGACCATTCTGATTGATGATCATGATTTGGAGACCGAGCCTATGGACATTGATGATGATACCCCTTGCTTAAATGCATTATCCGTGTTTAAGGAAAGTCTGCGCATCGGAGAAGATTAATCTAGTTGATGTACCTAATGACCTCCTATGCACAATCCGAAGGTATTCCCCGAAACTAGACTTCTTGATTTAATTATGGAAGAAAACCTCACTCAAATTGACCTTGTATAGCCTTTCAAATCCCTACTTGAAGTTGCTGAACTAAACCTGTTTTTCTGCTGAGAAACATTTTGGTTGATCCTTTTGGTCGATGCCATCGACCAAAACCATTGACCAAAGTTTCCCAGTCTGCCAAGTTAAAGATTCCATGGAATATTCCTATTCTATTTATTATGACCTCGAGCCTTGAGCCCTTGTGCAATCATTTTCTCACCTGAAATCGTGGGGAGAGCTTCCCAAGGCATCTCCTTGGCTAATGTGAAGGGCACCTCATCAAAAACTCATTGTTTACTATTGATTCTTGTCTACATCTTCCACACCAAGGTATGAATCACCATTCCACTCTCTATCCTACCATTCTCTATTCTTTTCTATTCCTTTCTTGCTGGTGAGACATTGGAAATGTTGCTGCAACCTTGCAACCACCACTCCAAGTGTCTACACATGATTAACCTATGATTTTCTTAGCCATCCATTGATGCTATGCCTCCACCTCATGCCTAGCATATGTATTCCTTAATTTTTCTATTAATATCATGTCATTTTGTACCAAACTGAGTTGTAGGGCATGCTATGTTCATGTTTATCACTTCTATATGATTCCAATCGAAATTCTATTAGTTCCCCTACCTATTACATGCCATTTCCATGACAATGCAATCAATCCCAACTCATGCCATGATGTTTGTCACTTGAACTTGTTAGCTCAATTTGGGGCTTTTTGTTTGGACCATTGGATTGGGTAAGTTTCTTGACTTATAGTGTCCTACTACTGTTGTTAAGTGTTCCTCCAAGTTTCAGATTGATCCGAACACCAGAAAACCAATTTCGGATGAAAACACCCAAAATCCATCATTCTGTCCCGAAGGAAATTTTGGTCGATCTTTTTGGTCGATACCATCGACCAAAGTTGTTGCTGACAACAACCTTGGCCAGTTTTGTTCCAATTAATATCCAATCTTCCTAATTTCTTCTCTAACTTATTATTGATGTTTGTTTAGGGCCTTAACAATTATTTTGGACTATTTCTTGGTACTCTCAATTCATCATCAATTCAACCCAAGGTAAGGATGGTTATCTCCATAAACATATAGATCACCAACTTATGATTTATGTTCTTGTTTATGAATAGAACCTTTTGATTACTTTTAAATCTTTATAAGACTGTTATATATGTGTTAGAACAGTAGTATTGACATCTTCATACTTTTGTCATGTTACCTTACTATTCTTGTTTACTTATGTCTATGATGATTCATTTCAATATCATGATTTAAATTTTATGATAAGATGCATTGGATGCATGAAAGATGATGAACTTGAATATGTGATTGCTTACGTATGACTTGGGATTGGGGAGTGTTATATTGACACTTCTGTCCTTAGGCATCAGAGGGAATAGTATGGGATGTTCTCCGATGGTGCCTATAGACACTTTCCCGGGTTATTGGATGACATACATAGGACTGTCTAGTTAGTTGGCTAGGTTTATCCTTGTCGTGTCAGACCCAAATCGGAAGGGCATTGAGACCGAACAACCCGTGGTAGTGTATGGTTGGATGGGCGCTCTAGGCCGGTAACCAATCCGGTAGGGGACATAAACCATGCTAAGGATACCCGAAAGGGGTCATTTATTGGTAGGGTTGCAAATGGCTAGACTTGGGCTCACGGGCGCTCAAGACCGGTAACCAATCCTTGAGAGGACGTGAGAGCTTCCCATTTACTATTTGTGGATGACCAATAGGGTTGATGAGTCCGGAATCTGGGATTTTGCTGACTCTATGTGAAGGATACCGGAAAGGATCGTCGGGGGCGAGGAATGGACGTATCTGGATCTGACTTGACCTACTGAGTAGATGACTTGCATTGGGCTAGGCTTTACTGTGACATGCGCCAGCACTTATACCAAATGGTGATGTGAAAGAGTGGTGACCTATTCCCTTACCATGGTTTTTGAGATGACTTTATTGAACTTCCCTAGCAGACCCAAGATATCTTGTATGATTGAGGGGGAGTGACTGACCACCCAAAGAAGTATGGTGCTATGACTTAAAGCATGTCTACCCTAGAGACTAGCATTCATAGAGTTAGAATCATACTGCATCATATGTTCCATATCACATAGCATTATGAATGTTCTGTATGTGTATGATTTCTCAATATGGAATAACTACCTTGCTGAGTTCTTCGAACTCATTCCTTTTGTACAAATGTTTTTAGATTATCCTATAGGTACCGAAGACTATGATGGCACCCCCTTCTAGACGGACTATTATTCCACATACTACCCTTCCGGTAGTGGCATCTGTGAAGATCCGAGTGTTGGTGCCGAGGAGGATTACTATCCGCACCAGGGTTAGCCCCACGGTTGTGAGGGAGCGGCAAAGCTGGGTTTACTTCATTCATACCATTGAGGAGACTATTATTAGAGTAGAGGAAACCCTAGCTTAGTGCCCCATTCCCCTAGTGTATTTTTGGAGTATTTGGGCCTGTAATTAACTTGTTGGATTTATCTTTCAGATACTTGGACATGTAATTAACGTTATCAAACTTCTTTTTTGCTGCTCTGAGAGAGTGGTTATCATACCTTCTCTCACCTTCATGATTATGTTCACACTTTACTGTTATCTGTCTTCCGCACTCTGATTTATTTAATCTTATCTTATTCATGATGCTTAGTATTAATTATTTTTACTTTGATTATCTTTATTCATGATTATGTCATTGTGTATGTGGGAGGCATGGACCTACGAATCTTGATCCTTGGACTGTGGATCACATTCCCGGGTATTCCAAATGGGGTACCGGCTGGGTGGATGTGACATTTAGACTCTGCCACACATTCTCTTAAGACTCTTTGGGTTTTTGGGGTGTGAGGAAGTTTATTTCTAGCCCCAGGGAAGGAATGTCAGCCTGCATAAGTTCCCAACCTGTCAAAGACAGAATAGTGGCAACCCTTGTCAACAACTTTGGCCTTGCCCTTTCCTTTGTGTTTTGCCTAATGAGCAGGGAGCTCAGTTGCTCCATCTCCCTGGGCCCTGTCTTGCTAGTCGACAGGGGAGGGAACCACTATTTCAGGCATCACCATTGTAGGACCTAAGGGTGGCATGAGCCGATTCCACTGGTTCACCATTGACTAGAAGGAACCCATCATGTCTAACATTTTTTGCTGCAGATCTAGTATCTATGCTAGATCTGGAGCAGAAGTTGGGGTTGCTCCTTGTAGAGGGAATTCTGCAGGTGTCTCCACCCCTGCCTCAACCGGTTGTAGTTCACATGGCAAGGGTGCATTCGTATCTTTAAAGGTTCCTCCTTTATGGAGAGCCCCCTTCTTCTTGTTGCGTGGGTGTCCCTGGGATTTAGACCCATGATCACTAGAGTTATCTCCTGCCATTTTTCAACTATGTAAAGCACAAAATGAAAGGAAAAGCTACTAATACTTTTTGTTAGCGTTTCCCACAACAGGCACCAAATGTTGCTCCTAAATCTGATTGTAGACCAACTGGTTCGTTATGAGACCAACCCTAGTTCCTGAGAAACAAAGAAAGTGAATGTGGGCTGCCTCTGGAGACGGGAAGCCTCCTCCAATGATTAAGTCAAACTCTGATGAACACAAATCCTTGTAGGGAGGAGTAAATGTTCTTAGAAGACTAAGAGAGAATGTCTCCTTTGGTAATTGCAGGAGAGTAATAACTAGAGTTAATGTTCTTTTACTTACTTCAATTCGTAGTGAGTGTTTGTTTATATACCAGGTTAATGCCTCTGAGGTGGCGATGACACATTGTGGCCCTCGGATTCCTTGGCCCACTGGGGTTGTGATGCCTAGGGTGTGGCTGATCCGCCATGCCATCTTCTCAGGCTTCAAGCGTGTGTCCCATCGTGGTCGTCTGTTGCCGGGTGTGCGCTCCCTTCTTTGGCGTGTGGGGCAATCTGGCCTTGTGATGGGCTTCCTTGCAAGTAATGAGCATTCAATGAATCTCAATGCATTTTATGAGGAATTTGCGTTGTTGCGTCCAGGAGTATGGTCCTCTTGCACGTTACTTTAGGTGAGTGTGCTTGTTGGTGTTTATTGAAAGCCATCGAGAAGTCCTCTTGCCGCCGCCAAGGGAGCTCTTCTTAGCAAGTATTCTGCCGAGAAGTGCCTTGCCAGGAAGTGCCCTATGAATTCTATGAACTGGAATTGAACCAAACGTATTGGTTCGCCTGATTCACTTGGGTTCAAGTGTTCGAACCAAATGTTTACAACAGGTGGTGAAACTGAAGGAGGTATCAACTATCAAGTGACAAAGAAATATCCATCAAGAACTTGGTATTCTAGGCATTCAAGAGTGCTTCAAAGAGGGCTTGCTTCCTCAAAGGTTCACTGGGAAGAACATATGCTACTAGAGAGTTTTTCGACGACATATTTACAACGCTATCAGAGGGGAGTAAATGAATAGCCGAAATCTGCATCCGCATCCGTTTAGGGGTATTAGAATTTGTCCAATTACTAATAGGATGCGAATATGGTATACATCTATCCTACCGATTATTATCCATCCGATAAAACTATCCCATTAAGTTACGTACTTGGATATGTTTTTTTATTTTTATGAATTTTTCACTTGAGATTTGTGACTATTTTTCTAATTTTTTACAAAAATTATTACCAAAATTGCCAAATTTTTAAATTTCAAATCTAACCTTGATAAATAAAAGGGTAAAAATGTCAAAAGGTAGTCAAAACAAGTATTCAATTTGTATTCATAGCAATTTAGAAGAATTCACTTGAGAAAATAACTATCTAGCTATCATCCGAATCCAACTGAACCCATCCAAAAACCAATAGGATATTATCCGAATCCATCCGAATATAATAGAATGCAGTTATGATATTACCACTATTTGATTGGAATCCGATCCATTTACACCGCTAGCTATCACCATTGTCATCAATGACCAACTCTTCCTCATCTTCCTCCAATTTTTCCGATGTGATTATTTCCACAGATCGTGGGTCATGGGTGTGAAGTTGTCTAGAATATCAAGATGAGTACCTGGAGAGGGGGAGTACTTGGAGCTATGGATTAGAAATGAAGTGCTGGCTCACAAAAAGAGAAGAGTCTGGAGGGTGGCATGACCGTCAATCATGTCAAACCTGAGAAAGCACGCTGAACAAAATAGAAGAGACACAGAGAGGAGCACAGAACGTTATGCGAGAGAGGTTCACAACAAGATCACTCGCTACCAAACGTTCTGCCATCTCTACCCAATTTGACTATTCAAAATACCTCCGTTAATTTCTTATCAGTTTTCATTCTGAAACCCAATTTTCATTAGATAATTAGATCATTACGCTGTTACAATGTTTTGATATACGTAAAAGAGTAGCTATTTTATATTGCCAGGACATAAACTGGCTGATTATGCAAAACGTTTGTAGCAGGCTATGAACAATGATGATAAGATTTGTAACCATTAAGTTCTGAATCAACAGCCTTGAGTTTTGTTCCCCCGGGACTCTAACATCTGATGCATTTAAGCTTTAAGCTATCTGCTTCATGAAATAAAAATGTCTCCAGGATTTTGCAAAAGTAACGCACTGTTTTCTCTTGCAAGGGATATTGGAAACCATACGCACAATTGAAACTAACTGGAAATTTCATTTCCTACAGTTTTTTTTGCAATTTTCAAACTTTTTTTAAGATAGAGAGGGGATGTTTGAAAGGAGGGAAAGACTGAATGATAAATAAACACCAAAGATATTATTGCACATCAGGTCCTTATACCCTAACCCACTATTATATATAAAAATGCCCTTCTACCTCCGGAGACAACCACCACCTGCTCTTTATAGAAACGCAGCAACCACTCAATCAAAATTAGAAGTTGATGAAGGCATCAGCTTAATCCAAATAAGTATGGCCAACTGAAAACAAACTGCTAAAGGATGACTTGCTACTTCCCCTTGAGTCTACAGTAGGCATACAAACCAGAGCCCAGAAAACCAAGGAGTTGCCCAAGAATGTTCAACTGACAGGAAAACATGGCAGATAATTCATATGAGCAAAACAAAACCTTTGGGCACAGGACATCAAATAAGATAACATGATGATAACTTAAACATACAATATCAAAGGGAAGCCCACCAAATGCAATCCAGCCAAATCCGACAGTAAAAAAATCCTGCCACAGAACAGAGATTAGCAACGCCAGACAATGTAAGGGGCCAAATGTCTGTACCACAAGTGCTAAACCTAGACTAAACTCCTATGTAACATAAACTGATGAAAAGATTGTAATTTTAAGGAGATAGCATGAAAATCTCCGATAACATTTGACACCTTTTCTAGGTTATCCAAAATAAAAAAATGACAAGTATTTTTGGTCACCAATCACATAAAAGTGAGAAGTTGATCCCCAAAGGTTGTATGTACCCACTACGTACCAAAAATATAGGCTATGTGTGGCAGGTTATACTAGGTTCATAATTGCACATTCTTGTCCCCAAAGAAAGAAACTGAGGAAGGTGATGAAGATAAGTGTATTGTTTTTATATGGCTAGCATCTACTTTATACAGGTATGATTTGTAAATAAGCTAAAATGTTAGTATATCAAGTATTGTTTTAATAGATCTAATATCTACTTTATAATGCTGAATGATATTGTTAATAAACTAAAATCTTAGTATATGAAGTACATAGTTTACAAAGATAAATGGTTTTGGTAATGGCTAACATAATGTGGTCATTGGAGTTGAGCAGCAGACCAGTACTACTACTAAACAATCCCTTGCTGGTTTAAGTTGTGAGCCCAGCTTAAAAACATTAATTACATTAACAGTTGTAACAGGACCAAATAAGGTTTTGATCTGAGTGCTTGTCCACATAAATGTGCAAACTTTTGAACAGCATGTCCATGGACATAATGTGTAAGGTAATACAAAAAATTGGTAAAAACAAACCTTTAAATTACCGCACATTGTTTGTGTAAGTGCTGAATTGAGAGTAGTATTTAGGAAGATAGAGTAGTTCAATAAGAAAGCCATTATACAAGATAGAAGCATGACAGCCTGCAAAAAACAAAATGCACTGTTTTTAATTGAACCAAATTAATTCTAATGCGCAGAGTAAATTACCAAAACAAGAACAAACCGCTATTGTAAATGTTAGTCTTGTATGTTGAAGGCAGTAACTGATTCCACTTTTTTTTTTTGGAACTGTGTAATAGAAACATGAAGGATTGAAAATTGATTTGAATGAAGAAATATGTGAAACTTTGAATATTCTCTGAAATGTGAAAATTCTAAGACACCATCACCAACAACAACAATAAAGCCTTGTCCCAACTAAATGGGGTCGGCTATATGGATTATTGCTTTCCAATCAATTATGTTTGAAGCCATACTAGATACAAGGCCTAAGCTATGTATATCCTTTTTCACCACTTCTCTTAAGGTTATCTTAAGTCTACCTCTAGCTCTTCTAGTTCCTTCAATCTGGATTATATCACTTCTCCGTACAGGGGCATTTATAGGTCTCCGTTGAACATGGCCGTGCCACCTCAAATGACTTTCTCGAAGCTTATCACTTATAAAAATTCTAAGACACCAAACTCAACTTAAATCAAATCAACAAAGTCACGTTCACTAACTCAGACTTGCTGTAACTGGCATACATGGCAGGACTCTCAAGATCTCACCCAAATTTGGTGAGATACATCTCTTTTTCCATCTAGCAAAACAAGATGATGTGCACGATGAAAGGATGTGCACAGGGGCGGACCCAGGATTGAATATTGGGGGGGGCCGAAAGAATGGAAGTCTAGATTGGGGAAGCACAAATGCTTTTCCGCCGCACATATTGTGTGGGCCCTTATAAGACCCATTGGAGGCCCCAACTATGAATTATTTTATTATATTAAGGAATATGTCGACATATATTTGTGGGGTCCACACATACTTGACAAAAATAGGTAAATTATTGATAATGATACTTTTTAAATTTTTTTCAACAAGATATAGGTAAATTAAAGCATCAGTACAAAAAATACACATGACTTCCAACCCTAAAAAGTCAGATGTAAACATGGTAAAAAGTTCGAAGGAAACTCAAGTTTCGACCGGGTGAAAATGGGAAACTTAGGTGGAAACTTGAAAAATTTCGAGGAAACCGAGGACTTTTTCGTACAAGTTTCGACAGGTTTTAGAGAGTATTTTGGGGTGGGATCCTGTATTTAAGCTATTTAGAGTATCAAGAATACATTTGTTGTATTTTGCTAAAAAAATCAATGTAGATATGTCATTCAATGTACATAACATCAATGTAGAGTTGTCCAAACAGTATATTATAAACTTAACTACTTAAACACATAACATTCAATATATAATTTCTAACTTCAAAATAGTTGACAATAAAAGGAAAATACAACTTAGTGTTAAGAGGAGTGCCAAGAGTGGATTCATCCTATGAGTTGAGTAGTACTATGCCTGTAACATCCTCTCCTCCAACCAACGAACATAGACATCCCATGACATTTTATGCCAATGGTTGTCAAGTTAATCGACAACTGTAACTTTATGAGTCTGGTCATCAATATACTTAGGATAACCAACCTGAGGGAATACGCACTTTGGATAGAAAAGTCCTGATGGAGGGGGTATTTGGGGAAACATGAAATAAACAAAAAAATTGAAAATTTGGGAAAACTACCAAATTTCCACGAAATTTCTAGGTTTCCACGAATTTCCCGAGTTTCCACGAAATTTCCCAAGTTTCCCACGAAATTTGGGAATTTTTCCCTCATGAACCAGCTGGTCCAACTGGGTTGAACAAAGTTTCGACAAGTTTCGAGGTTTCGACGAAATTTCGACAATTTCGATCGAAACTGAGGACTCTTTTTCGATCCCCATGAGTTTCGTTTCACATTTTCCAAAATAGGAAATTTCGGTGGAAATTTCGCAAGTTTCGATGGAATTTTGTTCTATGGATGTAAACCAATTTTTTTTTTTGTTAGAGATGCAAACCAATGGTAGTTAGTTACCTTACTAACTATAAACATTTTATTTACAATATAAAATCAAATATAAAAAATTGCAGAAGAAATAAAAAAACTAAAATCAAATAAAGAATAACAAGAGAAAAAAATGAAAAAAATATAAACAATAAATAAATTGAAAAAAAAAAGAAATAGTACCTAATTGTGGAGAAAAATTTTTCCCAAATTTTCCTTAACTCACGCTTATAGGAAGGGAAGAAGAATAAATAGAAAGAAAAGATGTCTAATGAAGCCTACATTAGCCTGTTACAAGCCCCTTAGTCATTATAGCATCCACTGCTGCCTACACTTAAACAGGCAATGCTACCATATGTCTTTTGTCCATATCTCTCCCCAATTATTGGTTCAGGTTCCTTGAATTATATGACTAGGGACTCCCGAATATTATTTTTTTCCCCCATCCTCTGTGACTATCACCCAAGCTGATGGCTCCTATGCCAAATTTAAGCCATAGGGATAATCGATCCTACCCATTTCTTGTCATTGTTGTCAGTTCTTTATCCTAACCTCCCTTTTAAACTTATTATCTAATCACAATTTTTCTTGTACTTGTAATGTTCTGTCACCCTTTCCTGTTTTTTGTCTTTTTTTAGGATCGTACAACAAATTGATAGAGCTCACGTGTCTTAAAGGGTTGTATCTATTCGCATCTTCTAGGGCATGCTCAAGTACTCATTGTCTCCACCAAATTCACTAATATTTGGGTCATCCTTCATTGGAGAGTCTAAAATTACTAAATAGTTGTTTCGTTATGTCTAATTTGTAATGTGAGTGTCATTAATTTAAGAAGGTTCAACATGTCAGCATCTAACCAACCTTTTCCTCCCCTACATTCTAACGTTCGAGGTTTATGTCTTGTTATTTCTACTTTACGTTATCATTATTTTTCACATACTTTATGACTATTCCAAAGTTACCAATACATATATTTAATGAAAACCATCCTGAATTATTTTCTTTGGAGTTACCTGTATATATTTATTGGAAAATCATTCTAAATTATTTTATCTATTATGCTTTATAGCCAAAATACATACATGATTTGATGTTCCTGTACATACTCATTGGAGTTTTAATGCAAAAGAATATTTTCCTATTCCTTTTAATTATGATGTGGCTTCTAATGGCAACCTCTTGTTCTCCTCACCCCCTTTTCCCTAAAAATCCATTGTTGGTTATCATTGGGTGTTAGCGTGTGTTGGAGGGCAATTGGCAACCTCTTGTTCTCTGTTTTCTAGTTTTAGAGTCCATATTTGACTCTTTCTTCTCTGTTTTGAGTTCGATTGTAACTACTACAACTATGCCATAAATATAGACAGTTTTCACTGGAGTTACTCAATTGATTGAGGCTCCTCTCATTCTCAATCTTCTTCTTCCTTTATCTATCTTCTTCTTCTTCTTTTATCTGTTTTCTGCAGTTCTTTCCTTTGTCTTCTTCATCTCAATCTCTCTTTCTTTATACTTTTATACCATAATTTAAATGGTATCAGAGCAAGATCCAAAAATTAAGGGGAGGCAGCACCTTACACTGAACTCTCGTTGATCTTTCAATCAAAGATTTGAAGCAGCTTCTCATGCTGCATCTATGTGAGTTTTTGGCTGAAGAATAGATGAGTTTGATCGTTGGTGAAGAGGCGCAACTCTTGGCAATCTTTCGATAGAGGTTAGTACCTTTTCTCTATTCGTTTGCAATGCTGTTGTTGCTGGAGTTATGCCAGAAGTTCCTTTTTTTTTGGGTGGAGAGTTCTCTGCAACTTCATGGAGAAGTGCCCTCGATTTGGTGAATATAGGGTGTGTCGATCAGATTTTTGGCTTATTTTGTTGGTTTAAACCAACCGGGTCAGTCTGTTATTAATTCTATTAGTTCAGATCTGATTTTGAGTTCGCAGGGGCCTGTTTTGTAAATTCGAACAGTTCTAGGGGTTGTTTTAAAAATTTGAATAGTTTCAGGGATCTGTTTGTAAATCCAGATTTTACTAAAAGTTTTGCGAAAATTCAAATAGTTTTAGGGAGCTATTTGTAAATTCTATAGGTTGCAATCAAGGTATATTTTATTTGGATAGGAAAAAGATTAAATCATCATGTCTCTTATCATGTCTGAAACTAAGAGTTCTCTTACTGAAATCATGATATCCACATCCCATCATACTTCTGAACAAAAACTTGAAGGGGCTACTAATTTTTATCAGTGGAAAAAGATAGTTCAGGTTGTGTTGACTGGTCGTGGACAACAAGACCATCTTACTAAATCCACTGGGAAATGGAAGACTGTAGATGCCCAAATTTTAGGGCAGATGTTGAACTCTACGGAGAGAAATATTGTTGACTTAGTTACACATTGACATTGTGAAGGAGTTATGGGACTACCTAAATATATTGTATTATGGCCATGATAATCTTTCTTGTGTCTATGAGGTTTCACAAGAATTCTATAGGGATGATAGGAAGGGGAGACCTGTGACTCAATATTTTTCTGACTATAAGAAAATGTATGAAGAGTTAAATTCCATCATCCCCATCTCATCGGATGTTGTTGAGATGCAAAATCAATGGGAACAACTTGTAGTCATGGGATTTTTGGGAGGACTTAGAAAAGAATTTGAATCAATTAGAGCACATATTTTAAGAGGAGATAAGGTACCCTCACTATCTGAGACTTTTTCCCTTGTACTTCGGGTGTCTAAAGAAAACACACAAGAGTCTAGTTCCTCCAACAATTTTGCATTAGCTTCTTTTACTCCAAACCGCGGCTCCAGTGGTGGATCAGGTGCTCATGGTTGTGGGAATGGAGGGTTAGGTAGAAACCCCAATACTCAAGGAATCACTAAAACTGTTGGAAATGTCAAGACTTGTCATCATTGTGGAAAACCAGGACATATACAGAGATTATGTTGGAAGCTTCATGGTAAGCCACCTCAAATTGCTAACACTACATCATTAGAGACATCAACCACCGCCACTCCATAGTCAGAAGGCAAGACTGTGAAAATAATTGATGAAGAATTTGTTCACTTCACCCAGTTCGAAACACTTCAATCTTCACCTCCCACTGCCGCCTTTGTTCAGACAGGTAAATGCTACAACTTACTTTTCTACTTATCATCCCTGGATCATTGCCTCCCCACATCTTTGGGAGTGTCTGTTTTATTAGAGATCACAGACTTGGGATGTCTAAACTTGACCCAAAAGCCCTTAAATGTATGTTCGTTGGGTACTCACATACTCAAAAAGGGTATCGTTGCTATTCATCTGATCTTCGGAAATATTTTATTACTGCTGATGTTTCATTCTTCGATTGTTCCTTATTCTTCTGACACTAAGCATATCTCTTCTATGGATGTGGATCTCCCTGTTATCATTTCCTCTCCAGTTACAAATAAGCCACCACTTCCACCTATCCAAACGGAAATCACTGTTGTGTATCAGAGACGTCCAACAACATCTACAGTCCCTCCTTCTCCTACGGATCCTCCACCTTCGCCTCCTCCAGTCGTGGATCCTATGGTAAGTCCCTCTATGTTTCTGACCTTGATGTACCAATTACTGTTCCGTAAAGGAACTCGAGTTGTGCATAGTATCCCGTTTCTAACTTTGTTCCATACACTAATATTTCTCCTACTTTTCATGTGTGTTTATCTATCATTGAGTCCCACCTTGTTCCTAAGAATAAGCCTTGTCAAGCCCTGGGTGGACGACAGCAATGAATGAGGAGTTGGCAGCCCTAAAAGAAAATCATACTTGGGACCTTGTTCCTCTGCCATTTGGTAAAACTATTATTAGATGTCACTGGGTGTTTGCAATGAAAGTAAACCCTAATGGTATACTTGCAAAAATTGAAGGCTAGACTAGTAGCAAAAGGATATACTCAAGTTTATGGTGTGGACTAACTAGATAGTTTTTTTCCTGTTGCAAAGCTTACGTCTATTCGGATCCTAATTTCTTTAGTTGCTACAATTCCAACTGGATGTGAAGAATGCTTTCCTCAACGGGGATCTTTCTGAAAAGGTCTAAATAGAGCAACCTCCAAGGTTTGTTGCTCAGGGGAGAATGGTTTGGGTGTGTTGTTTGAAGAAATCACTATATGGGCTAAAACAGTCCCCACGTGCATGGTTTGGCCAGTTTATTTCAGTTGTGATAGAGTTTGGTTTGACTCGATGCGAGAGTGATCACTCTATGTTCCACCATCAATCTGGAACAAGGTGGATATTCTTAGTTCTGTATGTGGATGATATAATCATTACTAGAGATGACTTAGCTGGTATTGATGCATTAAAGAATTACCTACAGAAACAGTTTCAGACCAAAGATTTGGGAAAACTTTAAGTATTTCTTAGGGATAGAAGTGGCCTAGTCTCAGAAGGGAATTGTTTTGTCCTTGCGAAAATATGTAATTGACTTACTATCTAAAACGGGGATGATTGGCTCAAAGCCTTTGGATACTCTAATACCTAAGGATGGAGATATCCTTGAAGATGCTAAGAAGTATAGAAGATTAGAAGGTTGGTTGGAAAGTTAAACTATTTGGTTGTGACTCGACCTGACATTGCTTTTCCAGTTAGTGTTGTGAGTTAATTTTTATCTAGCCCTCATGCCACTCATTGAGATGCAGTTGTGCACATAGTGAGATATCTTAAGAAAGCTCCTGCACGTGGACTTCTCTACACAAGTCATGGTCATAGGAGAATTGAAGGGTGTTTTTATGCCGATTGGGCTGGTGCACCGAGTGATAGAAAGTCTACTACAAGCTATTGGACCTTTGTTGAAGGAAATCTTGTACCTTGGAAAAGTAATAAGCAAACAGTAGTCGCTCAATCTAGTGCAGAGTCTTGAGTACCGTGCCATTTCACTTGTCACTTGTGAGCTAATGTGGATTAAACAATTCTTGGGTGAGCATGGCATTAGTCATGAGTTATGCCTCTATGGTGTGACAATTAGGCAGCTATTCACATAGCATCAAACCCTGTCTTTCACAAGCGTACAAAGCATGTAGAAGTTGATTGCCATTTTGTTCAAGAGAAGCTTTAACAGATATTGATCTCCACTCATTATATACGAACTCAAGAATAGTTGGCTGATTTATTTACAAAATCTTTGGAGGCAGAAAAGAGTGAGATATATTTGTAAATTGTAACAAGCTAGGTTTCATATTTATTCTCCAGCATGAGGGGGAGTGTTGGAGGACAATTTGGGAAAAAGAAAAGGAGACTCGAGATTTGTCCCAGGCACAAATCTGGAGCTGAGGTTTTTTAGTTTTAGAGTCTATATTGGACTCTTTCTTCTCTGTTTTGAGTTCGATTGTAACGACTACACCTATGCTATAAATATAGAGAGTTTTCACTGGAGTTACTCAATTGATTGAGGCTCCTCTCATTCTCAATCTTCTTCTTCTTCCTTTATCTATCTTCTTCTTCTTTTATCTGATTTCTGCAGTTCTTTCCTTTGTCTTCTTCATCTCAATCTCTCTTTTCTTTATACTAGTATACTATAATTTACAATATGAAAGTTAATCCAGATGGCTCTCTTGCTTGTTTAAAGACCACCAAGCTTGTGGCCGGGGGGGGTATGGACAAGTGTGGTATTGATTACTAAGGCTCTCTTTCGTATCAATCTCATTTTTTTCGTCTGTCAATGTAAATCAGTAATAAAATCCATTTTTTACCAAAACACAAACATGATTTGGTACCCCAATAGTGAAACTAGAATTTGGAATGAGCAAAAGTATAGAAACTATCTAGTGTAAATAGCAGTTATGGAATGGATGGAGGGATTACTCCTACACCCATCTTCCATCTAATAGCCTCAAAATCACAGCAGATGCGAAACCAATTTTTGTCAAATAGACATTGCATTTGCTTACTATTACTCTTAATTGTTCTAATTGAAATCCAAGATACAATAAAATCCCACCATTGGAAACCAAGACGATGAGAAAAAGCAACCCTTGTAAGTGGTGAAGTGATAACTCTGTTATTCATGAGTTGCAGATGCATGGGCTAAAGTAGCATTTGGTGACCTAGAACCTGGAAACCAGCTAACACATTTCAGATTCTACGACCTATATTGACTTCTGGACATCACTAATGTCACCATTGTTTTCCACTTGGTTGGAGATTTGCTTTAAGTTGCGATGATGCTGCTGCTAACATGTGGGTTCTAAGACTTGGGTTCCCTAGTCAAGATGTGTTAAAAATCTGTGTGGGAGAAGTATTAGGGAGTCTGGATTGAAAAATGTAGCTAGTTTCAATTTGAGTGGATGTGTGTTTTATGCAGTTGGTATAGAATGGATGGAGTAGTCATTTTACAAAGGTTTTCATGCAATGATATCAGGGGAGAGGAATTAGAGTTCAAACAGTGGAACCAACAGGAAAAAAATCAAGGGAAGAAAGAGATGGATCGGCAGAACAGACAAGGATTTAGGAGAATAAAGTTCTTAGGAAGAGGGAGAATCAAGTGAGAAAGGGTTCAAAGGGTATGAACGGATGGTTATGTGTACCTTTTGCCTGCGCTACAATCCATGGCTGCCTGGGATGGTGTCGCAGGAGATATTAGCAACCTATCAGTGAAGCACCAAAAGGTAGAAATTGTCTTGTTTAAACAAAGCAAGTTACCAGTTTACCCTTTAACGCTGGAATTTATGAGCAAGTGCACATTAACATAATAACGGAAATCTGTTTTGAGTGACAAACAAACAACTCCCAATCCATTTTTTATTTTTGAGTTTTTTGTCTGAATTTAATAGAAACAAGGTTCATACATGAAACTAAATACAGAAAAAAATGTTTATTGGATCAAAAATAAAAAAATGAATTCATACCAATGAGTACCTCAGATACCTTTAGCAGCTAAATTCCCCTCTATGGATATTGATCTCTCTGGTTGCCCACCACTAACCCTAGAAATTAGTTTGATGTGAAAGATGTTTCCTCGATGAAAATCTCCATGAGGAAGTTTATATGTAGCAACCTTTTAGGTTTATCGTTCAAGGGAGAGTAGTATGGTGTGTCAACTTAAGAAGTCATTATATGGGTTGAAACAATTACCTCGGGCATGGTTTGGCCAATTAACTATGTCAGTGTTAGAGTTTAGAATTACATGATGCGAGATGACCATTCTATGTCTCATCGAGCATCTTATTGTTGGGAGAACACTTTTGTGGTTTATGTCAATGGTATCGTCAATAAAGGCAATGATTCTCCAACCATTGAGAAGTTGAGATATTTGGAACAATAGTTTTAAACTAAAGACTTAAGGAAAGACTAAAATATTTCTGATGTGTAAATCGCTCAGTCTAGGAAAGCAAGGCTTGAGAAATCAATCTTAATGGGCCAAAAATGTGACACCTCACGAGATCTCGCCAAATTAAGGGAAAAGTTCCTCCCATCTAAACCCAACTCAATGGCCCATCTCAACGGGTTTTAAGAATTGCTATCCGACCTATTTTAGGCCTTTAAAAAAACGATTGTAAATATAAGTTCCATTTTATCCTAATTTTGAAATTGTTGCGCTGAAGAAGTGAAAATGCAGACTTATAAAACATAAAGTACACATGATTCACTTAATATACGTGAAGACATTTAGGTTCAAAAACTCAAATAACTATGATATATTGTATATCACTCATGTTCATGTGACAAGATTGGCATAGTTATAGTTACAACACGAGCGTACAAGACTAACAGTAAGGCACTAATCAACTCCTCCAATTTGGGATGAAATCTCACCTTTCTTGAAGATTTGGTCGAAATCCTCTTCAATGTTTGTTATAGATATTGTAGGAGTGTTGTTGGTGAAGTCCAATAGTTGTTACACGAAAAACTCTAGCAAAATCAAGTTTTCAAGCAAGGCAACGAGGAGAACGAGAGGACCGAGATTTTGCCAATATCGAGTCAATGGGTATTTTTACAATTCAAGTTAAACCAAGAATTCAATCAAACCAAGATCTTGGTTGAGATTTACAATTCTCATGGTCTCGCAATGTATCTTGTCTCAATTATTAAAAAAAACGAGATCTCACTAGATCCTTGCAAGGTCTCGCAAGTTCTCAAACCATGGGAATGGGACTTTCTATTTCAAATTTTGAACAAAAGTATAAACCTGACTAACTTTTGAAACATGCAAGCTAGGATCTAATCCTCTAGATGGTCCCATGGATCCTAAATTCCTAATTTAAAGCTTATGGCAGATAGTGAAACTAGTCTTGTGATCTTGATAGAGTATCAGAGGTTCATTCGCAAATCAAATTCTTTGACTATGACTCAACCTGACAATGCCTTTCTTATTAGTGTAGTGAGCCATTTTCTATCCACTCCTCAAGCATCTCACTAGGATGTTGTCATACAACTTTGAGGTGTCTCAAGATGGCTTCCAAACGTGGATTCCCATGCACAAATCATGGTCATGGACAGATTAAAGGACTTTCAAATGCAAACCAGGTAAAATCAATTGATAGGTCGTGCATAGTTTATTATACTTTTGTAGCAGGAAGCCTTATCCCCTATGAAAGCAAAAACCAAATAGTGTGGCTAACACAATCATTCGGAGAGCTTGCATTCATTGACAGTTTGGCTATGTCTTTGTGGTGTGATAATCAAGCTGCTACCCATACTGCCTCCAACCATGGTAGAAGATCTCGCTCTCGAGAGAGATCTCGCCACTTTGAAAAAGAGAGATCTCGATCATCTCGGTGAGATTTCGGTCGAGATATACAATTTTTTAGCGTCAACTCGGTGGCCCATCTCGGTGGGTTTTAGGGTCCTAATTGAGTTGAAACTTGGTATTTAGCTTATTTAAGGCCTTTTGAACACGTTGGTGACCTTGGATTTGTCAGAAACAACCCTATGTATGATTTCTAAGTCTACCCATAGTGTGAACCGAAATGTAGTAGGATTAGGGAATGCAATGTTATACAACATGTAATATAGAACCTTTAAAGCATATAAATGAAAAGCAAGTATATAAAATGCTTCAACTAACTTAAATGTTATCAAAATTCCATCCATATGAGTATCACAATCTTAATTTTCAAGAATAAATAATTATACAACCATTAGAAGTTCTATATAAGTCATTAAATCATAAATTCATAAGACAAGTAGAGAATGATTGATCTTCCTTGTTGTAGATGTGCTAAGAGTAGTTGCAAGTTAAAATTCAACCAAAATCCACAAAAAAAGGCAAAATTTGAGAGTTCCAGCGAGATCCAGGGCGAGATATGGCGAGATATGGCGAAATATAGCGAGATATGGCGAGATATGGCGAGATCTCGAGCGAGATATACCAACTCGTAGATCTCGACCTCCATCTCGTCTTGCCAAGGTGAAAAAACGAGATATCTCACGAGATCTCGCCGAGATCTCGCGAGATCTCCCACCATGCCTCCAACCATGTTTTCATGAACATGCAAAGCACATTGTAGTCGACTGCCAATTTGTTCCTAAGAAGCTATAAGGGCTTATTTCCGTTATTTAGTTTCTTACTTCTTAAAGGAAAACAAGTATTAGACCTATTTACAAAGCCTTCGGGAATAGCAAGAATTACTTCATGTTTTTAATTAGATGGGTGTGATTAATGTTTATGCTCCAACTTGAGGGGAGTGTTGAATAAGTCAGGGGCAAAAGGTTCAAAAGAGGTCCCACTCTTGGGATTAGCACTAGGCTAGTGTTAATTTCACTTTTTATATTGGTTTCCTTTTTGGTACATAAGTCCTCTTTCATCAGTTGCCCCCAATACAACTATGAATAAGTTTCAAGGTTTTCATATTAATGTGAAGCCTCCCTTGGCTGAATCTTTTTTCTCTCTCTTCTTCTAGTTCTCTTGTTTTCTCTGTTATTTACAAGCATTTCTATCCTGTCTCATTACTTCAAACCAAGGCAGTTTTTAGGCCTCATTCTCTCTTGATTCCTAGAACACACCAGTACTCATTTCAGTAGCAGTTATTTTTTGTTGTACATTACTAAACCGTATCAATTTGGTTTCTTCATCTCATCTCATGTTTGACATGAGAAGCTAACCAAAATGCCTGCAGCCCACATTTTAGTTACATCCTTCTAAAACTTGCTACATATTCATAAAAATTCCACAAACTACAGATTTTAGCCTAAAAAGTTTCTGCAGTTAAAATCTCTCCAACAATACCCCTGGTAAACTATTATAGCTCCCATGTGCCAGAGAAAAGGCTCTCTAGCACTTAGTTATTCCACTTGCACATCATTAAGCACAAAAAAAATATGAGACATGCTCACAATAAACATAACATAGTTAAGCCAGGGGGGGAAAATAAAGCACAAAAGAATGCAAGTGCTGAATGCACAATCAATTCACATATGAAAATCCGTAGGCAATCATCAACAGACCCAAAAAAACATAGCATTTAGATGGAAGCATAAAACCTATGACCTTCCTCCAAAAGTAACACCACCAAATTGCCCCTTTTACACAATATTAATAAGAAGAAGTTTGGCTGTGAACAGAAGGCACCTGAAATCCAGGGGAATATAAGTAAGGAAAGTTCATTGTCGTCTCCCAGTCACCTCTAACAAATGTCCACAAAAGCAACACTGGTCCACATACTATCCCTACAAAAGTATGATTAAACCATAAAAAGAGTAACTACAGTTTTGAAACCTCAAAAATACTATGGCACGTAAAGAACAAATGTGGCTGAGCCAGATATGTGTTTCTCTTACCATTGCACCACATTAAACCAAAGCTATTGAGGCCACTGGATTTTCCTGAGGAGACAATAAATAACACATTCATAATGGAACAGCAAATTCCAGAAAGAGAGGATCACATATCACAATATTTATAAGGAATATTACCAAGCCGGGCTATCGTTGCAAGGTATATTGCTGTAGAGATGTTGGCAACGAAGACAATTGAATACCCAAGAGAATCAAATGACAAGTCTCGAGCACCAGCAATAAATGCACCAAGAACCATAAACCCCACACTGATGAAGCCCTTGGATTTACCATTACGAAAAAAATTAGAATCATAAATATTAAAATAAAAAAATCAAAGCCTACAAACAATGATGAGATTCAAGAAAACATAAAACATGCTTCTGCCTCATGATTTCACATCAGAGTACCTACAAAATTAGACCTGCACTACAACAAATAATACATGTCTTTATGCACTGGTCGTGGTTGACAAATGCACCTCAAATATTATATTGCTAGGTAACTTAGGTTATCACCTCAAAGACAATCAAATGCAACAGAAAAATTCAGATATAAGCATGTCTTCAATACCATCAGTATCAAATATTTGGTACCAATAGACAGTTAATCTTCAGAAAATAAAAAAAGAATGTAACAGACTAACAGAGGTATTAGACTGGACTCAGCCTCAATTAATATGCATGCCCTACAAGAAAACAACATGAGAAAGTGCCACTTACCTGCTAAAAACAGATGGTGAATACTTCTGCCTTGTCAGAAGATACTCCACAATCATCGTAAAAACCACAGTAGTCCTCCTAAGGGTAGTATACATGGGAACATTAACTGCACGCACAGACTCCATTGATGCCAGCTTTCAACAGTGGAAACATGATGATTGAGTGATACACTATTTAAAACTCAAATAAGAGAACTCAGAAATCTTGACCAAAATGAAAATGAAAAAGTGTACAGGAAACTATACCATGTAAAGCAAATAAGTTATTGCGAGAGGTGATGTCTTAATCAATGTCTTAAGCGTAACAAGAGTTGGTGAGTTATCAGTAAGACCTCGAGGTTCAACAACTGTGAAAGAAATGACTCTCCACCGTCTCAATACAAAAAGTAATGCAGATGAACATATGATCTGTAGCAAATACAAGAGAAAAATGCTTCAATAAGCAAAACAAAATTAATTGTGTCGTTACAGGCAATATCTATTTTCAGCAGCAAGAGGGGTTAGATTGGAAGGGGTTCAAATATCAAATTGTGTAATCAGACCTGATATTATATAACTTGAAAAACTGAAGCAAAAGTACAATAACAGAGCATCAAAACAATTAATTAGTCAAATCAAATTCCAGATTTTACAGCTCATTCAACAAACATTAAACTTTCCGCTTTCTTTCAGCAAATTGCTCCGGTGCCCCAAAATAGAGCCTCAAAAACTGAAACCCGATTTTATCTTTCATAAGCACACACCTCCAACTCTTTTGGTTAGTGGTAATGTCTTAAGACCATTACACCCTTATGTATAATGGGGTGAAAAGATTTCACCTATCCTACTCCATTAGACTTACACTCCAACAACTCTTCAAAATTTCCCTCTCACCCACCAAGCCCTATCTCATTTGGAACTTAAGAACACCGATGTTAAAGTTCCAAGCACATGGTTGAGTGACCGCCAAAACTGAACACCGTCAGCTTGTCAGAATGAGACTATCTAAGATAATTGGTCCTATTGAGTTTCACAGTGGTCATCTAAAGTGGAGAAAACTCATGATCCCTATGAATAGAAGAAATGGGAGACTCTTCAAATGTACCAGTCAAGGGAGATGTGGTGGAATCAGCCATAGCAGGAACAAGAAATCACTAAAATTTACAAACAGCTTCCTAAAACTATTCGAATTGACAAACAGCTCCCTGAAATTATTCGAATTTGCAAACAGCTCCCTAAAACTATTTGACTTTGCAAAAAAATCCCTGTAATTATTCGCATTTGCAAGGACAGCCCCCTAGAACTATTCAAATTTACAAAACAAATTCCTATGAATTCACAGAACATTAGGTGCTACCTACGATGTACCCAGAACCACTCTGAAGCATTGTTGATGACTCTAGAGACATTTGGAGGGATTTAATGTGGTAGGCAATGGTTTATAAGGGTTATTTGGGTAAAGCAAGATGCCAAACACTCACAAGTTGAGAAACAAGCAGGGTATCATCCCAGGAGGGTCGTAAGATGCAAAGGACACTCCTAGGAGTGGCTGTGGATAGGTTGGGGACAAAAAAGAGGCATGTGATGGCCCAAAAAGAGTAAAAATGCAGCGACCCTTCTAGGCTCTATTGTTGGGCTTAAAAAAGGTTCGATTAGGTCTGGGCCATGCTAGGCGATGGTGGCTAGGGTTTAGAATGATGGAGGCGATGGTGATTTGGTCTCTCAGATGCATGAGAGATAATGGTGGAAGTGATTCTGCGATGGGGTTGGTGCCTTAAGTTTATCTGATACCATGTTGAAATCTTAAAGAATCCTGAGTTATGTCTTGTGTGACATAGCAGGGCTTTATTTATAACAATAATTATGAATGAGCAAGTACAATGATACCCAATGTGGAAAAACATAAATAATAAAGACTCTAATATATCAAACTCCCAACCGGACTCAAACTCCTAAATGGATTCAACTTATGACTTACAACACTAAACCACCATCATTCATAAACTCGCTTTATAGAGTCAGAGGCAATCTACCACCACTTAATAGTTTCAAGGAACCATCTCTGCAGTTTCTAACTTTTCCATGGTAGCGTCACTATGTTGGAAACCCACCCTTTAATTTCTCTTTTCCCATAGGAACTGTTTGACTGACTGTATTAAAGAATGAGTCAGTGCTTCGTTCTCTTCAGTTCTCATTGACTATTGTCAGATTCTTGATGTGTGTAATGGCTAGATTGAGAAGCATTAGTTATATATCAGTTATTCTTTTTTATTTGCTGTTGGAGCTTAGGAAACAGAGGATCTGAAGGATTTCTGCAAACAAAATCGTTATCTGGGAATACTGAACTTGGGTAATGATGAAAAAGCACCACAGATAGCCAACAGAGAGAACCAATATTCCACAGACATAACATAAAAACGCTGAAGAAGATATCCATATCCCATCTCGTGGGTAAACGTTATTCAGAAGAAGACAATGGTGTCTGCTGTTCTTTCTTTCTTTCCTCTGTTTTTGATAAGATTAAGAAGGGAATCTCAGATCATTCAAAGGGTAGTTCTGGGGTTTAAAAAAGACAATGATGATTAAACAGTATTCGTAATGGATTGGACCAGTATGTCTAATGAAATTTCAACTTTGGGGTGTCTCTGCTTATAAAAGATAAAGTGGGGTGTCAATGTTTAAAAGTTTGCGTTTTGGACTGCGAGAGCAATTTACTCTTCGAGACGTTGCTGTTGGGGTTTTTTTTATCATATCCAGTTCTTACACTATCCATTTCCATTCGTTTCTTTACAGAGACACAAATTATGTCCAAGTTAAAATCCATCTGCTGAAATTAATGCAATATAAAAGATGTTTTAACACTTCAATCATTCTCTCTCCTCTTTCCCGCTTCATTACTTCTCTTCTCTCTTTCTCTGCAAACCAGAGGAGTCCATCAGGGAAGGGTTAGTCCCATTTCTATCCTTTCATTTCATATCTACCTACAATCCTTACACAATGAACCTACACTTCATTACTGCAGATACGGTTCAGAAGCTCATTATGTTGGCTATCCTCTTTGTGTGGACTAAAGAGAGTCTGCCTTGAATTGACAATCACACTCTTCTCTCTCTCAACCCTTCTGAACACTCTCATGCTTTTTCTGAGTATATGTATGGTGAGTTTTCCAGTAGTTTAATAGTTGAAATTATGGTGCTTCAATGCATCATTTGGTACACTCTCATGCTTTTCCTATTCAAGTACTGAGGAGCTAAGATCCTTGTCACAAAGCAATTTTCATATATGGCTGGTCCAATTGTGTCAACTGCAGTTGATTCTGATGTGATGCTGATGGATGGACAAGAGCCTTTAGAGACCCAAGTGGAGATTAAGACAGACTTAAAAATCCAAGCCACTGAGGAACAAATGCACCAATGTCTGATATGTTTCTCGGCCATCCAATTTGACAAATCTGAAAAAATGTATACTCTGCAATCAGCTGGGAACCCAGCACCAAGAGGGTCCAGTTTCAACCACACTGATATTTATTCCATCGTCGCCAGTGGCTGCATTTCCAATTTTGGGGCTGCAGATGCTTACAGGTTTGCAACGTCAAGAGGGCCACTGCCGAGGCCTTCCAATTACAAGGAAGACAGTAGTAGTAAGTCCAGGTTCCATCACCATGGAGCGAGTAGGATGCATTCCCCTGGTCCAAACCCATGGATGTTTTCTCCTCCTGGACCGAAACCCTTGACAGCTGCAACTGCTAAGAAGCCAAAAACACTGGTCACATGAACAGTGTCACAGCCTTTTTGCTGGCCTTGATAGAATATTCAGAAGATTCTGAGGGGCCCAAGAATATATCATGTGAAGACTTTTAGAAGGGAATTTTGTCTGTGTGTGGGAGTTAGGATTTTACTTATTTCTATTTCTACCATTTTCTAGTTGTTAACAAGTTGTTTCTTTTTAATGTTTGGACCTATGAATCAGTTTTGTTCTCAGTATCTACTTTTATTTGAGATTTGGTACTCTCTAAATTCCTATGTAACTTGCTGACCAAGCAAGAGAACAAAATATAAGGTGTAACCGGCTGCTTGCAGCCCAACCAATCACCCCATCCCCACCCCCCAAAAGGAGGGGGGGGAGGGAATCCCAAAATGATTTAACAGAACTATTGAAGCTTTGCTTTTTGCTGAGTCTTATTGTCGCATCCAAGTGTGTGATAAGAAGGGTCTAGGGAACCCTGTTGTAGACTGCAGAATCCTAGGGCTGAGGCAGCCGTGCTGAGACTTGAGAGCACTAACTCCACCAGTCCCCTTCTTCTATTGTACAAACCTTGTTTTGACCACTACTGTGTTGCTGTTGCTGTTGCTGCAGCAGATTCAGGAAGGCATCAAATGCAGCTGCAGCTAAGACTGGATATGAAGTTGCTTCACTCCTAACTACTTGTGTTGGACCCCTACTCTTCATTATATTTGAATTGAGGTGTTACAGAGGTGAGACTGGTTACAGACACATGACACAGATGAAGCAACTTATGCCCAAATATTGTAACTAGTGCAATACCAGTCTCAAGGTCACAACACCTACTTCCAGAGAGGTACAGGGTATCAACCGGCCCCCTAGGCAAACCTTGTAGTGCCTGGGGTACCCACCAAGATAATGGAAGAAGGAGAAGCAGCAGTCAACATACCCCAAGATTAAAAGAAGTGTTAGATTAGGGAGAAATCTGAAAACCTTTAAATGGCTCCCGAAGTCAAGGCCCAAGAGAAGACCGAAGATGATCTAGCATTCTTCCCTACAGAAATGATACCAAGGGACTTCAAGTGGAAATTCAAAACTTTGATGCAATAGGAAATCAGAAAATGGGCCTCAAGAACTTTGCTGTTGAGGCAAAGGCTTGAATCTCAATGAGATTCAAAAGGTTGATTATTGATTTTGTCACCTTTTCGTAGGTTGCACTCTGGCCTTGACACTCCAAGGATCTCAAGTGTTAAAAAACAGAAGGAAAAAAAAATGAATACCCAAAATGATCAAAACACTTGCATTAATATTGTCACACCCTGAAAACTGATAATGGTACAAAACAAAATCCCTGCTAGAGGGAAAGATAAAACGACAAATTTGTTTGCTTGAGGGATCCCACTTTCTTCTTTGTTTCTGCTATTTATTTTTGCCGGATAGTTGCACAGTTTGAATTTCAAGTTGTGACCACCTCCTTAGTTGGTGTGTCTGACCTTTATTTGTGTGTGGTGTTATCCCCATTATCATTTAACTAATCTCGTTGATAACCATTGCACAGTTGTGTCAGAACATGGTCCATAGATAGATTGGGCAACTTTAGGCTAGCTTGATCATCATCTTGGCATTCATGGGCCAAACTGATGTTTCCAGCCTGGTTCATCATCTGATAATAATTGTTTGAGTGTATAAACACCACAACTCTTCTAGCCTCCTCAAAATTCCAAACCCAAACCCTAAGTCTGAAAATCCAAGCTTGTTTTTTAGATCTTCGAAGTTGACCCTTAATTGGCCATATTTATTTAAGACTACATCAGATCTGGCCTTTCTATGTTCTACGAAAGTTCACTGTGATATCAAGGTCTCTGCTACTGTTTGTATTACTTGCTCATCTGGCTGTTAAAAGTAACTTGATAATTTGAGCAATCCAGCTCTTGGATGGACACCATCTTCTAGGTCATCTTGTGAGTTCTCCAAGTGTTGAAATTTGATGTTCATTCGACTAGCCAATTGATAACTAAAACAGTTTTTATTTAGTTTCTATGTACTATGATGGACAATTTTCTACTGCTCTCACATACTATATCAGTCAATCCATCTATATTGCATCATATGTTTCCTATACTTGACCAGTTGTCCTCCATAGGTTCTTATTCTCATCAGAACTGGAAATTGATCTGATCTCTGGTTTGCCAGTTATTTCTGTTCCTTTGTAGTGTCAAATTCTGTCTTTTTTAGATTTTGATTCCATGACCAACTGTTCCAGAAGATCCAACCAGTGGATCAACTTGACTTTCTGATGGCCTAAGCAGCATATTTATAGGTCTTATCAACACTAATTTCAACCCCATCCAACTGTTATTTTTTGTTTAATCTAATTCTTAATATTCAGTGAACTTGTGTTTAATTGGGATCATTGTGATTCTGTCTTTGTGGGTTTGCATTCTAATAACTTTGTCCCTGGGGATTTGTGTTCTTATAATTCTATCTTCCCTACCTGGAAGCCTAGAATACATCAGCAACACCCTTATTTCATTAATTGAGATTCGCCACAACGTATGCTGCTTTTTTATCTATCTTTTCTGTGAAGATTATTGTTTCCCTTTCTTGTGAAAGTTTTAGGATGTTCCCAATTCTGCTATGATATTTTCCCTTGCAGTTGGCATTCTCTGCAACTTATTTTGTCCACTGTTATCTTGGTTTATTCAACACAGATTCTTCTGTAGTGCTGCTGTTGATGATTGATGTGCTTGTTTTAGCGTTGCAACTGGAAAGGGCTGTCATTTGGTCACTGGCGTCTACTGCTATAGAGGTTCAAGACTAGCACCTTTTATATTGGTCCGGTTGTTCCCAGCTGGAGATGTATACATGCTTCAGCTTGAGGAGGTGTTTAAGTAGTGGAGACATTAAGTACTGTGGTAATGTTTCAGTGTTAGTGGTGACATTTATGCTTACAGATCATGGTGTTGTTTAGAATGTGTGATGGTGTTTAAGTGATAGTAAGGATATTAGTGTTATTGTAATATCTCTTGTTCTTGCAATTTACAGCTCGCAATTATGCCAAACCGTGAGCTCTCTCTCCTTTTATAGAATCCAAAAGAAATACCCAATCCACCTAGGCATCCCCTCATATTTTATAACCTATGTGAAGTGAACCAGGATCTAGGGTTCAGCTGATTGATGTAATAACCTAGATCACTCCAGGATCCTCTACCTGAGAACCAGCAGATTTCAAGGGGCTGTAATGCCCTAAAGTTGCTATTATGTAGCTGATTTATGGGTGCTAGGGTTGGACAAGGGTTAGGGTTAGGTACTGCCAGGCTTAGGGTCTAGAAATTGGTCAGTTAAGTCTGAATACCTTACTGTTTTGTCAGTTTCAGAACTGGTTTTTCAAGTTAGGGTTTGGGAATTTATGAGATTTAGGGTTTCTAGGGTTTAGACTAGGCTAGGGTTAAGGTTGACTGCTAATTGGGTAATTGAGATGCTAAGCCTAAAAGGGTTCAAGGTTTAGAGGAAGGATTCTAGGGTTTTTGAGAATTCTAGGGTTAGGGTTTCCTGATAAGAAGATAAGTTGCAGAATTTCTATGGTTTAGGTGTAGTAATAGGGTTAGTTCCTAGGATCGAAGGTAAGAGACTGTGGTTAGCTTCTAACTCCATAAGGGGAGGGATTTAGATCAAGCAATTAGGGTTCTAATGGTACCAAAGGCTGCTGCACTTTAGGGTTTCAATTTCTGGAAATTCCAGAGGTTGCCGCAAGCTGTAATGGGAGGAAAAGAAGAAGGAACTAGATGAAAGGTGGGCTGGGGAAGGGTTGGGGATTAGGTTTCAGGGATGGGGGAGAGTTCCTTTGGCCGCTGCAGGGTTTTGGAGGACTGGGAAATGACTTACGATGGAAAGGGAGGGGCTGGAGTTGCAGAATGAGGTCAGAAGGGAATGGAGGCTGCAGGTGATATAGGAGAAGAAGGAATGGGGTTGGGATGGGGGCGGGGACTCTGATACTTGGGAAATGACTTAGGGAGCTGGAACTTAAGAAAATTCTGCAGAATTCGTCTCTCTTATGCTGCTCCAGGCCCCTCTAGGGAACCCAGGACTTCTCTGGATGCCTAACTCTTGATCAAATTATCTTAATCAATCAGACTTGCTGATTACAATGATAGGAGGTATTTATAGTCATGGTGGGAGATCTCGCGAGATGGATATCTTGTTTTTTCACATTGGCGAGACGAGATGGAGGTCAAGATCTGCGAGTTGGGATGTCTCGCTCGAGATCTCGCCATATCTTGCCATATCTCGCCCTGGATCTCGCTGGAACTCTTAATTTTTGCCCTTTTTTTGTGGATTTTGGCTGAATTTTAACTTGCAACTACTCTTAGCACATCTACAACAAGGAAGATCAATCATTCTCTACTTGTCTTATGAATTTATGATTTAATGACTTATATAGAACTTCTAATGGTTGTATAATTATTTTATTCTTGAAAATTGAGATTGTGATACTCATATGGATGGAATTTTAATAACATTTAAGTTAGTTGATGCATTTGATATACTTGCTTTTCATTTATATGCTTTAAAGGTTCTATATTACATGTTGTATAACATTGCATTCCCTAATCCTACTACATTTCGGTTTCACACTATGGGTAGACTTAGAAATCATACACAAGGTTGTTTCTGACAAATCCAAGGCCACCAACGTGTTCAAAAGGCCTTAAATAAGCTAAATACCAAGTTTCAACCCAATTGGGACCCTAAAACCCACCGAGATGGGCCACTGAGTTGACGCCAAAAAATTGTATATCTCGACCGACTCTCTCGAGAGCGAGATCTTCTACCATGTTTATAGTCTATTGAAGAAAATCAAACTTTGACTCTAACTTGCAAGACAATTCAAACTAAAACTCCTAATTGACTTGGACTTTAACTCACATAAGGAACATTCATATCTCACTCTAGAGGAATCCAATTTGATTCTAAGAGTAGATACAGATTCCTTGCAAGAAGTAGGACAACTCCAGAAGCCTCCTTCACAACTTAGGAATCCTACCCTAATCAGGACTCTTTAATAACTTGACAAATAGGAACTCAAATTCAAAGCCAAAAACTAGATCTAGGATACCACAAGCATAATAGACCCAATTAAACCCTAATTTGGTCTCATAAAATGCAAAATTAGCAACAGACCTCTGCTGGTACAAGGACCATAGGGTTTGAGGGAACAACCCTAGGCCCTATTTTGGCCCTGATTCTGGTTTACATCACTATGTTGCACATTTCAAATCTCAACTTTGTATTGATTTTCTTATTCATTCAGAATATTACTGTAAACTAGCAATTGTAGATAGGTATACAGATGAATTCGGTCCTTAAATGTGGGTTTGTGCCATTATGGGCACATGATATCTGTCATTAAGGAAATCCTTTGACACATGTGATCCATTAGTACATGCAATCACAACCAAACGGTTAATAAAATGAGCAACAAAATCTGTAACAACTCTACTGTAGACTGTAATCTGATCGCATTTAATAAACTAACTTGGTGAGAAGCTACCTGAAAGAGTGTGATTACATTTGCACATGGGAAGCTATATGAAGAAAGAGCAGCCTTGTTAAACATTACCAGCAGTACTGCAAAACAGAAGCTAAGTTGTAGAAGCCAACAGTGGGCAACAAAACATATTGGCAATCATAAACCAGAAATGGATCATTATCAGGATCAAAAGATTCAAAACAAAGTTCAAATGGCAAACAACAAAAAAAAGTTGAAGGAGTACAAAAATATCAGCTTAAAGAATACATTCCGTAGATTGAAATCAAACCATAAATTCAATGAACGACCCCCAACATAAGCTTTCCAGCATTCATTTAAGGCCTACTGGTAGCAAAGATTTTGTACTTTGGTTTGCCAATTCTTCCAAGAAATTTTGTTCTCTTTTTGTTTCAAACTTGTGAACTTTGAGATCTAGAACCTTGAAATTCCTTGGTAGAGGGTGGTCTGAATTAGACCAAATGATCCTAACCGTTGCTTTGCTCAGTTACTGCTTGAAGAGTTGTGACTGGATTACTTCTTACTCAGGAACTTCCTTTTCGTTCCCCTTTTTCTTTTTCTTTTTTTCTTTTTCTTTTTTTTTTTTTTGGGGGGTTTGGGGGGGGGGGGGGGGGGGAGTGGAGGAGGGATGAATTGCTCAGAAATTCTTCTTCCAGAGAAACTTGTCAATTCCCAACGTTGCCTTCGTTGGAATTTATAGGGAACCGTTCAATCTTTTATTCTATTCATGTGCTTTCTCCAATTCTATTTGGAAAGAATATTCTTATAAAGAACAAAATCCTGGCCAAATTGTAGGAGTATTCCTTCCGTTTAACAAAAAATGGGCGTAGATCTTAAATCATCTAATGGTAAGCTTCATGTGACTCACTATGCGAGTTTTCTTTCAATGTCTTGATACACCTTATCGAGTGGTAAAGAAACAAAACAAATGGGCGTCCTCTTCAGGATCAATCGAACAAACTTAGGATGACATGAATTTTGAGATCAAAAATACAATTCTCCCAATTGCTATGTATGGTGTGCTCTAGTAGAGTTAGGCATATGGCCTATTCTTAGAAGTCTAGATCCTCTACCCACATGGAGAGGAAATTTTCCAACCCACATAGTTGGATTCTTGACAAGTGTCTAATGTCAAGCAAAATCTTCTTTTTCTAGTAATAAATCTCACTTTGAGATTGGACATGTGTCAAGAATCTGACCATGTGAGTTGGAATATTTCTTCTCCATGTGAGTAGAGGATCTGAACTCTAATTCTTAGGATCTTACACTTTTTTCTTCTCCCCTCCTCCCATTTTTTATGTATAGTCCTTTGTTCTACTTCTTCCCTCCCACATTCTTTTGTTGTTGTTTTCTTGACCTGGTGTTGAAACCCTACTAATACTTTCCAAAATCAATACAAGAATGCAAGAATTTAACAAGATAACACTAGTTTTAATGGTGCCAGTCCCCCCCCCCACACCTTGCGGTGTTCCCTCAGCCTGCGGCTGCTCACTCATAAACATTCGATTCCCTCTCCTCACTCTTCTCCCTCTATTTATTATCTCCACTAACCCTAACTAACCTTCATTCCACCTGGCCTCATCTATCTAGGGTCCTAACAACTACCGGCCTCTCGAAAATCACCTTGTCCTCAAGACATATATCAGACACCAAAGACGCAATGTTTGCCCCTTTTTTTTTTTCGTCGCTATCCGGAGCAGCAAGAATATCACCGTGATCAGCCAAAAGACTTCGCCGATTGATCCCTTAACGAGCATGCTCTAGCAACAGTATGGTACTTACGCAATTCTGATATCCCATGAACAAATCATCGGAGGAAATCCACTGCTTTTGCATCGCAGAAATTTTCTTTTCTTTTCTTTGTAAAGATTTTCAATCTGTAGTCCCACGCAGAGTTTGTTGTGAAGATTGGCAATCCAAATCACATGAGCACCCACATCGCAGAAAATATGTTCTCTAGTTTCATACTGCCTCCCAATCGTTGCCGCTGCGATTCGTGACGCTGCAATCCAGGGTTTGGAGGTTGAAGAAGAGGTAAGGGTTGAGTAAATAGGTCGTTTCCATAAATGCCCCTCTTTATGGTGTATGGCAAATGGGCTATTTGGTTTTTGGACCCTTATTTGCTTGGGTACTAAAGCAATTGGTAGACTGCGCCTGAAAATATAACACCTGTTGGGCTGCTGCCTAGCATCTTTAACTTGGATTCTTGAGGCCCACATTTTGAATTTTGAATCTTCGGCATGTTGCTCAATTTGGCCCAGCTTAATAGGCCCTAATGCTTCTTTTTTTTTCCTTGGTCCACAGCCCATGGATTTGGGCCTTTGGGTAGGCAGATCTATTTGGGTTCTCAAGGCCCATTCCATGGGTTTATTACACCGAAATAAATAGCCCAAAATGGAAATGAGAGGAAATGGGTTTTGGGTTAATGAAATGGGCCAAGCCCATGAGAGATAGTTAAATGGGGTAAGGTCCAAATACTTAAAACCTTGGGTTAAGATAAATGGGTTGGGTAATGGTTTGATGGAAGGGGTTGGGTTTTGGGTCATTAAACCGTAATGGGCCATAATTAATTCTTTTGAATGGGCTAGGTCTAAACACTTAAAGTGTGGATGAAGGAATATAGGTTGGGTATTGGGCTAATGGAATAAAATGGGCTGGGGTTTAAAGAAATAGGTTGGGCCCAAGGTGGTTTCTTTAGGGGTCTAGCGGTCCAATCTTTGGATTGGGTTGGTGTGGGCCCTATGTATGAGATGAAACTTACCTGAATGTGGCCCAAGTAACACAAGCTTCGACCCATAGGGTTTGGATCAAACCCACGAACCGGTTTGATGTGAACCGAACCAACCCCAACAACCCTAATAGTCCATCGTCTTCTTCCTTTCCTGCGAACATAAGTGGTTGCCACCGTCTGGAGGTTTCCACCGTGTTCTCTCATCTTCCCTCAATTCCTCTTCTCTTCGCAGACCTTTGATCTAACGGAATGATATATCGCTGCTGCTACTTCACTCCTGTAGTACCGATACCTGAATCTCTCCCTCTGCTTCTCTATTTTCCAAGCTCGGCGAGGAAAATTCTGAGTCACCAAAGGCTGTCTCCTTCTCATGCTGCAAGGCTTCATCTCTCTGCGATTCTCCGTGTAAACTTTTGATTCAGCATCGTGTTCCTTAACATCGACTTCTAGCTGATGAATAGAGTTTGAATCTGCCATCTTCCCTTCACCTAAATCTTGTTGCAGAGCCGCTTCAAAATGTATCCAATCAAACACTAGCCACTTATTTCGGTACACCCACTCTAAGGCTTCTCCATCCAAATATTGAACGGCTACTGCCAGTCGTTGGTCATCTTCGATGTGATGTTCCAAACAAAACAATAAGACCTGAAATAGCCATCTCCGCACATCCTCTTCGCCTGAAAACAATGGCAATTCCATCGCTTCCCTAGGATCAAACTGCTCTGATGCCAATTGTTGAAACCCTACTAATACTTCCCAAAATCAATACAAGAATGCAAGAATTTAACAAGATAACACTAGTTTTAATGGTGCCAGTCACCCCCCCCCCCACACTTTGCGGTGTTCCCTCAGCCTGCGTCTGCTCACTCATAAACATTTGATTCCCTCTCCTCACTCTTCTCCCTCTATTTATTATCTCCACTAACCCTAACTAACCTTCATTCCACCTGGCCTCATCATTCTAGGGTCCTAACACATGGCCCCTAGTCTTTTGTGGGCCACTCACTTTGTGCTTCTTTTAATACATTATCTAAGTCTATTAACAGACCCACCAAGCCCCCTACCCCCAAAAAATGACACAACTCAAAGTGATTGCATAATTACTCTTCCCTCAATACTTTTTGAACTTTTCCATCGATTGTTGAACAAAAACAAAATATCTAGTGTGCAACTTGGTCATGATTGACAAATCATAAGGTGGTGAAACTTGATGAGAAGGGGATTCCACAAAACCATTATTTTGAATACCTTGGCTCAATCATAAAGAGAGAAGGTGATATAGAGGATGTCGTTTCACAGAGAATTAAAATAGGGTTAAGTGGAGAGGCGCATCTAGAATCTATGTGATCGACATATTCCTTTAAAGCTCATAGGAAAATTCTATAGGACCGTCATATAACCAGCTAGGTTGTATGGTGCTTAGTGTTGGGTTGTTCAGAACAACCACATAGACAAACTCAGTGTAGCAGAAATGAGGGTGCTAAGATGGATAAGTGGTAGAATTAGGAAGGATAAGGTAAGGAATGATTATATGAGAGCTGGTCTAGGAGTAGGTCTAACAAACGATAAGGTATGAGAAAGTAAATTTGAGGTGGCATGACCATATTCAACAAAGGCCTTTAAGTGATTTAATCCAAATGGAACAAACTGAAGAGCTATGGGCAGACCTAAGAAAACCTTAGGAGAAGTGAGAAATGATATGCATGGCTTAGGCTTTGTATCTAGTATGGACTCAAATAGAGCTGATTGGAAGACCCTGTAGCTGACCCTGTAGCTGACCCAACCAGCCAGATCAGTAAACCTTCCCAGCACTAAGTCTTGCCAGGATGAAGAAAAAACTGGTTAGCAGTTTCTGGCATTCATTTTAGTGTATCATTTTCTCCATTATTCTGCAAATGCTCTTATAGGATTGATAATGATCCAAATTGATAAAGCATTATCTGATGCATAAACCAAAAATTTGGATGATTGATTATTCATAAGCTTTTAGTCAGTGCATACTTCCCTTGATAATACAACATACTAAGCCACCATGTTACATATTAATGACATCCCATTAACCTAAATGACATGTACTTTGGAACTAGAAAATCAGAATTGGAACGGGAACGTGAATACCCTCAAACGTAGAAGAGTCCACAAGGACATGCTTATAATGAGGAAAACTACAAAGCCAAGGTTCCAATTGAGATACAACACAGCCTCATAAAACTGATCAGGCAAGGGAGGAAATTTTGAAATGTCCACAGAAATTTGGAAAATGATGAGACGATCTGTTGAAGAAATGATCCAAACATAGATTATGCAAGTTTAATACGTCAGTCATCAAAGTAGAAAAAAGTTTTGAGCATTAGATATGGATCAAAAGAATAAAGTTAAGGAAACGATATCTTGAGAAGGATCGGACCTGCACAAGTCATGTAAGAAATTGCAGCAAAAGCACCCTTTTTGGTCATGGCAGAACCTTTAAAGAGACTGTCATCGCCCTTCTGAGGATCAGAGACTGGTAACAACGGATTATTCGATGAATCAGACGACGCCATGGCGAAAACTCAGCGATAATCTCTCTCTTTCTCTCCAGAAAAGATTTTGAGTAGTAGAGCAGAAAGATTGTAAACTGCTCTCGTCCTTTATGTTGCCTCTAACCAGATTACAATCTAGCACTCTTCGCCAATTCATTTCAAATTTCCATTTTTTCCTCCAATTCCAAATAACGCCCATTCCAAATGTCGCAGCTTCGCAGATTAATCGTATTCTGCCCAATACCATGGATATCCTCATTTATTGATGATTTCTTGCTCTTTTGAAACGAGAGGGAAACCTTCTAAATGTATAATTTTTTTCTTTCTTTTTTTTCTTTTCTTCTTTCTTATTTTCTTTCTTTCTTTCTTTCTTCTTCTTTCTTCTTTTTTTTTTTTTTTTTTTTTTTTTTTTTTTGAATCCTTCCTTTTCTCCTGGACTTGTAAATGGATAAGCAAAAATCGGCTTCGGAATTTGCATTCATATTTGTTTAAGGGTGTCCATATCCGCAAATTTTCTTATCGAAAAATATTCGTATCTGTCTGCTAAGCAACCGAATTCGGATTCTAATAATTGTTTATCGAATCGGATAATATCTGAATAGAGTACAGTATTTAACATTTTTTTCTCTGAAAATTGATGATAATTGAATTCAGAAACCGGTAATCGGAAATTATCCGGTTAGATAATCGGAAATAAAAAATAAAAAAAATGGCAATCCCCAATCAATAATCAGATAGTTATCCAGTTTATCAGACCGGATTATTATCAGATATCCGATAAAGTTCCAAATTCGAATTCAGATGCCTTCTCTAAATTTATGGCGGATACAGATTTGGATAGCGGTTTTGCTAATCGGATTCAAATTTAAATATGGTGTATTCGAGCTGAATCCAATCCGTTTACAGGTCTACCTTCTCCGTGTTAGAACGGCCTCAAATGTAGAACCCGAGATCCAATAACCAACCCACAAATGGGATTTTGCTTTTTCGGAGTTACAAGGATCAAGGTTCATCCAAGCTGCCTTTTTATTTATTTTTTTCCTGAATCGAACTGTAAAGGAGAGATCAACCGTACAGCTGTCCTCTAGCTGATCACGGTTATCTCAATTATTCTATAAATACATGTAATGTGTTATTCATTGAATATATTGGAAAACATCATTTCATCATGGTATCATTTCTTAGGTTCGGTTCAACCCTCTCGATCCAACCACGTTTCAAGATTGTCTCAAAATCCACGTTTCAAGATTGTTTCCAGATTCACGTTTCAAGATTGTTTCCAGAGTCTTCTTGACTCTTTGTTTTTCCCATTCACATATCTAGAGTCTTCTTGACTCTAGAGTCTTCTTTACTTTGTCGTATTCTCTTCTTGAAACAACCAAAAAAAAAAAAAGATCCAAAATTTCTCCAGATCTTGATCGAATCTGTTCTGCTTCATTACTATGCGCAGAAAATGGCTCAAGAAGACACTGTTGTTCAAGCTTCTTAAGATCTGAACTGATTCATAGATCTGAACTGAATTTATTTGCTGTTTCTTGAAGATTTAATACTTTCGTTTCATAGATCTGAACTGATTCATGGCGACAACCGGATCTTCGTCTCCGCTTGTTACTCGAATTTTCATCCAGCTTTTCCTCTTAAATTGAATGCTAGAAATTACATTTTATGGCGTGCTCAGTTTGTTCCTCTCTTAAAAGGTCACAATCTTTTTGGATTTGTCGATGGATCTATCTGTAGTCCTGTTACTGCGCCTTCGCTTGAATCTGAGAGCTCTGTTGCTGCATCTGCTGGTTCAATTTCTCCATTAACTGTTGATCTATGGACTCGTCAGGATCAACTCATCTTGAGTTGGATTATTTCATCTTTGAGCGAAACGTCTCTTCCACATGTTGTTTCTGCTCAAACTTCTCAGCAAGCTTGGGAAACCTTGGCTGAAGTCTATGCTCCGGCTACTAGATCCGAGTTCTTGATCTAAAAGATCGATTGTTCCGAATAGAGCGAGGTAGTTCTTCTATTGCTGATTATTTGTTAGAAATTCGCTCTATTGCTGATGCACTTGCACGCGATCAACGAGATGGTTCCCGATGAAGATCTTGTGTTAGCCACTTTGAGAGGTTTGGGAGCAGAATATAATGACTTCTCCACTTCTGTTCGTTTGCGTTCTGATTCGTTGAATTTTAGCAGTTTGTTTGGCCTTTTGATTACACAAGAATCTCATCTTCGAGCATCAGCATCACTGTCTGCTTCTTCGGTGATCACTGCTAATGTGGCTGCTTCCACTAATTCTTCTGCTAGTTCTCAAACAACAAATCGTGGAAATTCCTCTGGTAGTAGTGGTGGTAATCGAAGATTTTATGGAAATAGGCGCTTCTCTGGAAATCGCAGAGGTCATCCTCTTTCTGATCGCACAAATTACTTTGATAATCGTCGATTGCAAGGTTCAGGTGGCTATGATCGTCGATTTCAAGGTTCTCAGAACTCAATTCCTAACTATCACCACTCTGTAAGTTCTTCACGTGGTGTTTCTATGTGTCAATTATGCAATCAAGAAGGGCATCTTTGTGCTAGTTGTCCTCAACGATTCAATCACGCATATGTGGGTACGAATTTCTGTTCTACTGCCATTCTTGGATCCTCTGTCAAATCTTCTTTATGGATTCTTGACTCCGGTTCTAACACTCATTTAACTACAGATTTGAGTAATCTTGCTATATGTGAACCATTCACTGGCTATGAGAACATTGTTGTAGGTAATGGACAAGGTGTTCCTATTTCTTCTTCTGGTTCTGCAATGGTCCAAATTGTTGGTTCTGCCTCTGTGTTTCATTTACCTCGTATCCTATATGCTTCTGGATTACGTTTCAATCTATTATCTGTCTCTCAATTTTCTTCAGATAATAATGTTTACTTTGTTTTTAATGGAAATTCATTTTTCATTAAGGATGTGCAGACTCACAAAGTGGTTCATCAAGGGCAGGGTAATCATGGTCTCTATACTCTGCACTTACAACTCACCAATTCAGTTACTGCTGCTGCTGTTCTTCCACTTTCGCATTGGCACTGCCGTTTAGGACATCCTGCTGCTACAAGGACTACGCAGGCTTTACATCTTGCTGATACTCCTTTTTCTGGTTCTTTTTCTTCATGTGATGCATGTTATACTGCTCACAGTCATCGTTTGCCATTTCTTACATCTGTATCACATAGCCGATGTCCTTTAGATCTCATTCATAGTGATCTTTGGGGTCCTTCTCCTGTAGTTTCTTTTGATGGTTTTTCTTACTATGTGATCTTTGTTGATGACTTCACCAAGTATTGTTGGATGTATCCTTTAAAACGTAAATCCGACTTGTTAGCTGTTTTCACTCGTTTCAAAAATCTTGTGGAGAATTATTTTCATAGTTCAATTTGTTCGTTTCAATCTGATGGAGGCAGTGAGTATAAGTTGTTGGCTCCATTATTTGCTAACTCAGGGTATTACTCATCGACACTCGTGTCCTTATACTCGGGCTCGTAATGGTGTGGCTGAGCGTAAACATCGCCACATCACCGAGTCTGGTTTGTCTCTTCTTTTTCATTCACATCTCGCCACAAATATTCGGACCAAAGCCTTTCAAACTGCTGTCTATTTGTTTAATCGTTTACCTTTGCGGTGTCTTAGTAATGTTTCGCCTCTTAAGGCCTTGTTTGACACCTCTCCAAATTTGCACTTTCTCAAAATTTTTGGGTGTTTGTGTTACCCATGGCTTCGTCCATATAATAAAAATAAATTGGAACCACGATCTAGAGCATGTATCTTTGTTGGTTATGCTACAGCTCACAAAGGATATGAGTGCTATGATCCATCAACTGGGAAGATCTTCATTTCACGGCATGTGGTGTTTGAAGAAGCTATCTTTCCTTATTCCAATTTTCAGCATCAAATTGGGAATTTTTCAAAGGATACTTGGCTCTCTGTTGGTATTTCCCTAACCCCAATAGTACCATCTCCACCCAACCCCAATACATGTATTCCCTCTGTTGTTATCCCTAGCCCATCATGTAATAATAATTCTCTTGTAATTTCTGAAGCTGTAACTCATAATAGTGGATATTCCCCCTCCCCTAATGGTTCAACTGGACCCTTGGCATGCTCCATGGATCCTGTAAGCCCATCCATGGCACTTCCACAAAGCCCAACTCCAGCAATTCATGGCCCACACCATACAAGTTCAACTATTGGACCACTATCTACTACGGGCCCACTTGAAATAGTGGATAATAATATTGCCCCAGCCCACTCTATGCTCACACGCTCCAAAACCGGGTCTTTAAAATCCATCACTCGTTTGAATTTAGTTGCTACCTCTGATGACTCCATGGTTCCTACTTGTTATACACAAGCGGTTTGCTCCCCTCATTGGCGGCAAGCTATGCAAGAAGAGTTTAATGCTCTCCTAGCTAATGGTACATGGACCTTGGTTCCTTCTACATCCACACAAAATATTATAGGATGCAAGTGGGTATTTCGTGTGAAGCGTTGTTCTGATGGTTCAATAGATCGCTATAAAGCACGTCTCGTTGCTAAGGGGTTTCATCAACAGCCTGGTATCGATTTTGGAGATACTTTTAGCCCCGTGGTTAAGCATACCACCATCAGAGTTATTCTTTCAATGGCTCTTTCTCAGAATTGGCCCATTCATCAATTGGATATTTCCAATGCATTTTTGCATGGTGACTTAGATGAGACCGTTTATATGGCTCAGCCCCCGGGTCATGTGGATCCCATGTATCCAGATCATGTATGTCATCTTCGCAAGTCTCTCTATGGTCTCAAGCAAGCCCCACGCGCTTGGTTTCAAAAATTGACTACTTTTATCACCTCTCTTGGATTTGTGGGTTCACGAACGGATACCTCTTTGTTCATCTACAAAGCGGATCTCATCACTCTTTATATCCTCATCTATGTAGATGATATACTTGTTACTGGCAACCAATTTGAGGCTATCTCTGATCTTCTTAAAGTTCTCTCCACTGCCTTTGCCCTTAAAGACTTAGGTGATTTACATTATTTTTTGGGTATTGAGGCTACTCGTACAACTGATGGGCTACTACTTACTCAACGTAAGTATATTTTGGATCTTCTTCGCCATGTTAACATGCATGAGGCCAAGCCTATGCCTACTCCAATGGCCTCTGGGACTTCTCTTAGTATCACTTCTGGTGATCCTTTGCCTGATGGTACTTTGTATCGTCACACAGTTGGGGCTCTTCAATACTTAGCCAACACTCGGCCTGATATCAGTTTTGCTGTTAACAAAGTGGCCCAATTTATGCATTGTCCAACGGATATTCACTGGACTGCAGTTAAGCGTATTCTTCGCTATCTTTGTGGCACTATTTCTCATGGCATATATTTCAATCGCCAGTCTACTATTTCCTTGATTGCCTTTTCTGATGCTGATTGGGCTGGGTGTCCAGATGATAGACGCTCGACTACTGGATATTGTGTCTATATGGGTTCTCATCTCATATCTTGGGGCTCACGCAAGCAACGAACTGTTTCTCGTTCTTCTACTGAGGCTGAGTATCGTGCTATTGCTGCTGCTTCAACAGAGCTTCTTTGGTTACGATCTCTATTAGGTGAGATTGGAGCATTTCTTCCCACCACTCCTGTGATTTGGTGTGATAATATTGGGGCCACGTATATGACAGCCAATCCAGTTTTTCATTCATGCACCAAACACATTGAGATTGATTTCCATTTTGTTCGTGACTTGGTGGCCACTAAGCAGCTTATTGTTCGGTATATTTCCTCTTTGGATCAGATAGCAGATACTTTTACCAAGGGGTTACCTCATTCACGTTTTCTTCTACTCCGGGACAAGCTTACGGTTCAGGATCCGTTACGCTTGCGGGGGCATGTAAAGGAGAGATCAACCGTACAGCTGTCCTCTAGCTGATCACGGTTATCTCAATTATTCTATAAATACATGTAATGTGTTATTCATTGAATATATTGGAAAACATCATTTCATCACAGACAATTCTTATATATTGAGGACATGGTAGGATGTATCGCCATTTTGGAAGGTAGAGAACTGAAGTGGGAGGCAAAAACGATATTATCGATAAATCACCAAAATATCGCAAGAAATCAACAATTTGTGGATTTCTTGCGATATTTTTGGGCAAATTTTTGATTAAATTTCCAAAGCTTTTCTATCATATTTTTTCCATTTTTGCTCTATTTTGCTTCGACCATTGACATTGACGCAGTATCCGTGAAGAACAAAGCTAAAACGACTCATAATTAGAAGCCCAAATCTAACTAGAAAACTAAAAGTGACATGAAAATCCACTAAAAGATTAAATGTGGCCATCAAAACAACACCAACTGGGTCAACCCAAGTGAGAAAACCATAGAGCTTTCCGAGCCATTTATTTTGACATGTTGTGGGTCTCGTAAATCCTCCCAAATCAAAAGTGTTATGGTTGTTTGAAGATTTACTGGGCATGTGTCAATTAAGAACATTAGTTTAGGTAATTTTTTTAAGCCAAAATAGCACTTCTAGTGTGTTTATGGATATCAAGTTAGTCTAGTTATCAAATTTGGCAAAAAATAACATGAAATACCCCCAAACTTGGGGCTAAAATCCTACCGAAACATGGCAAAATTTAGGCCGAAATGTCAACAAAATTTGCCAAACCTTGATTGAGGATAGGGTTATTAACATAATATACCATCAATTAGGATTGAACCCATGACCTCTCCCTTGAGAGGTGTTGCTTTTTCCAACTGTCCAACCCTATGATGGACCACAAATGAATGACACTCACCCTTGATTTTTAAAAGGAAAAAAAAGAAAAAAAAAAAAAAGAAGAAGCAAACTACGTATACACTCCTTATTTCACAAACTATAATATTTATATCCTTTATGACGAATTTGGTGGCAAACCCCTTCGAATTTTTTTTGAGTTGTTTTCATGAAGCCCACTTAAGTTGGGCCTAAACTCTTGATTGCCCAACTTAAGTGGGAAATATATCAAGCTGCCCACAATTGATTTTTCCCCAAAATATCAAGTTACCCACTATTACTTCTCTATTAACTTTGAAAGTGAAATGACTATTTTGCCCATGGGGTGAAGATAAATATAATTTTGTATTTTTACCAAAACTCACTTAATTATTTTTTTTTAAATTTACAAGGAAACTCCCTGGTTCCCTCAGTTCACCACTCCTCCCCTTGCCTGCAACTAGTGTTGGCAACCACCACCCCCTCCCCCTGCCGAAAAAGAGCAAATGAGCTTGATGTTCAACGTCTCATCTTCCAAACCCATTGCTCTCAATGCGCTCTCTCAACTCCTCTCAATAGTGATGAGATTTTTCAAACTCAATCTACAATCTATCTCCTGGAATGATGTTTAGATGAGCATTTTCTTCCATCAATCTTTGTGTATCCCAAATATACAACAAAAAAGGTCAGAAAGCACAATATGGCTACTATGAAGAACTAACCACTAACTGAGACTACCGTCATTTGAATAACATTGTTAAATCTAAAACCTCAAAATTGATAGAAAGATATAAGCAAAGATAAGAAAAAATGATACTTGTCATTGTCACTTTCAGTTTGGATACGGTTGAGGAGAGCTGCAATTTTACTGGCAAACTTTGGGCCTACGATGACATGGATCTTGCGATAGGAGAATCAAGATTCCTTCATTTGCGAGTTCGAGCTTTCGACAGAGCTCAAAATCAAGGGATTTGAAAAACAGAACAGTCTCAGCTAGAAAATATTAGGGTTTGGAGACTGGTTATAAAGGGTTTGACGAATCTGAAAAGAAAGTAAAGGCCTTGCTCTGGTGAGATGCAAGGCAATATTAAACAAGTGTGAGAGAGAAGAACGGGGGCTTCATTCTCAACATCAATACTACTATGCCAAACCATATTTGGGACTTCCGAACCGATGCAAATCGCCTTGACCAGGGTCAACTAGGTCTGACTTAGTCGACTACCATAGCTTGGCACTTCTCAGAACTTAGTTTTCGAATTAGCTACTCGATGATAGTCACATTCTAGACATGCCACTTGACGGACTTCTCGATCCTCACTTGTCAACAAGGTCTTGCTAGGGATACAAAGCTCCCCTTATACATTTGTACAAGTGCCCGTACATTAAATTCAGCATTTAATGCACCCTACCTATGCATTTAATGACCTGCACTTATCATGAGATGTGCCAACTTGTCAAAATCCCTCTAGGTATTGTTTCTTGCCGACTAGTCGAGAATTCAAAACAAGACACGTCCTATCTAGTGTCAGCTTTTGTAGAGTCCAATACGGACCTTATCAAGTGCACCAAAAGGAAGCTTTTGCATTGGTTCCTTTTGTCACATCCACCCAGCTGGTACCCTATCTGGCATACCCGGGAATGTGATCCACAATCCAAGGATCAAGCATCGAGGGACCATGCCTCCCACATATGCGATAACACAATCATGAACAATAATAATCAAGGTAAAAGCAATAAATAATAGATATCATGAATAAGATAAGATCAAATAATCAGAATGCGGAAATAAATGATACCAAGTGTATAAGTATAATCATAAGAATGAGAAAATGAGTGAAAGTCACTCTCTCAAGGTAGTGGAAAAGTAGTAAAATCAAGTTAAGTTACAATCCCATGTTTAAAGAGTAACTCAAAGAAAGTTAATTACATATCCCAAATGTTTAACAATAATCCAAGGAAATGGGGCACTAAGCAAGGGTTTCTTCTATCCTAATGATTATCTCATTAGAAGTGTGGACGAAGAAAGCCCAGCACGGCCGCTCCCTCACCATAGTGGGGCTAACCCTGGTATGTAGAATAATCCTCTTCGGCACCATAACTCTGATCTTCACCGTAGCTACCACCCGGAGGGTAGTATGAGGGATCAAAGTCCGTCTCGTAGAGTGTGCCATCAAAGTCTTCAATACCTGCGAAAAAATCTAACAACATTTGCACAAAAGGAATGAGTTCAAAAGAACTCAGCAAGGCAGTTATTCCATAATTCAAAATCATATAAGTACAAATCATAACATAATGCAGTGTGATATGAAACATATGATGCGAGTATGATTCTAACTCTATGAATGCTAGTCTCTATGGTAGACATGCTTTAAGTCATAGCACCATACTTCTTTGGGTCGTCAGTCACTCTCCCTCAACCAATTTCGTATCTTGGGACTGCCGTAGTAGTTGGGTGAAGTCCTCTCAAACCATGGTAGAGGATTCGGTCACCACTCTCTCACATCACCCTTTGGTATAAGTATTGGCGCATGTCAAGGTAAAGCCTAGCCCAATGCAAGTCATCTACTTAGTCGTATCAACTCAGATCCAAATACATCCATTCCTAGCCTCGAGCGATCCTTTCTGGTATCCTTCACACTAGAGTCAGCGTAATCCCGGATTACAGACTCATCAACCCTATTGGTCATCCACAAATAGTAAACGGGAAGCTCTCACATCCTCTCACGGGTTGGTTACCGGTCTTGAGCACCCGTGAGCCCAAGTTTAGCTGTAAAATCCAGCTTTTATCTAACCTTGACTCGACCCGGACATTGTTGTGTTTGTAGGTCCGAAGACCCGAAGTGGTGGTAGAAGGGACTTGTGGGCCTTGCTAGTTGATGACGTGGTGTCGGAACTCCAGTCTATGGACATTGATGATGATGCTCCTTCCTTGAGCACATTATCAATGTTAAGTTAGAATCTGCGCACTGATGAAGAGTGAGAAAGTTGAGATATCAAACGAACTCCTGTGCACAATCCAAAGGTACTCCCTGAAACTAGACCTCTTGAGTGAACTGTAGGAGAAAACTCCATGCAATTTGACCTTGTAAAGTCCTCCAAGTCCACACCTAAAGTTGTTGAACTATTCTGAAAAATTCTGCAGAAAAATGAATTGGTCGATACTGTTGGTCGATACTATCGACCCAATGTATCGGCCAACAGTTTTGTTGAACTCAGGTTTAAAGATTCTCTGGAATATTCTTCACTCTATTTATTTATTCCTCGAGACTGGAGCCCTATTACAACGATTGCAACATCTGAGAACGTGGAAAAGCCTCTCAAGAACTCCTCCTTGGTAATGGTGAAGCATCTTCCCCATTAATCATTGCCAACCACTCACTTCCACCCTCTTGCTCTACTCTCAAGGTATGACTCTCTCTCCTAGTCACTTTCTCACTCATCTTTTCTCTTATTTTACTGTTGGGACCATGGCCAAGGTGCTGCAACCTTGCAAACACCTTGCCATGAGCCTTCTATACCTTATACATTGATGTTTTCTCCAATCTTGCTATGATTTACTTACCTCTTGATCATTAACCATGCATTTCCATGATTTATTACTCACCAACTTGCTTTATTTACCAAAACTGAGATGAAGCCTATGCTTAACCTAATCTATACCTTGCATATGATTTCAATGTTACTCCTAAGTGATTCCCTACCTAATCCACTATGTTTTCCCCCAATTTGCATTAAGATATAGCCAATGCCATGATTAACAACTCTTGACCTTGATATGCCAATTTGGGGATTTCTAAATGGACCATTGGATTATGTTAATTCCTTGATAATTAGTGTCTCTATATTGTACTTAGACTATTCCCCAAGTTTCGTATCGATCCGAGACGAGGAAGACCAAATTTGGGTCAAAACCCAAAAAGCCAGCTTGCTGTCCGAAATTCTTTTGGTCGATGCTTGTTGGTCGATACTATCGACCCAATGTATCAACCAACAGAGTTGCTGTTAGCAACTTTTGCCTAGTTTTGATTCGTTCGATCTCCGATTGTTCTGATTTCTTCTCTAACCCTTCATATATGCTTGTTTAGGGTTTTAAGACTATTTTGGCCACTTGCTTGTGATCTTGGACCATCCTCTTCTCCAATTCAAGGTAAGGATAGTTATCGACATATTTACACAGGATGTGAAATTTTGACTTGGTGTTCCTAACCTAATGAACATGGTCTCCATCTCATATTCTTATCATGTTAGACTCGTTACATATGTCTTTCAACAGTAGCTTTGTATTTACATTAGTTTTATTTAATGTCTTATTATGTTTATCAAATTCAATATATGATGAATTATGTCAATGTCATGAATCGAATGTTTACTATGATGTTATATCTTGTGAATTGATATGATGAACTTGGGCATGTGATTGCTTAAGTATAACTTGGGATTGAGGAGTACCCTACTGGTGCTTCTGTCCTTGGACATCTGAGGGAATAGTATGGGATGTTCTCCGAAGATGTCCATCGACGCTTTCCCGGGTTATTGGATGACATACATAGGACTTGTCTAGATGTATGGCTAGGATGTCCTTGTCATATCAGACCCGAATCGGAAGGGCATTGAGACCGAACGACCCATGGTAGTAGTGTGGATTTGTGGGCGCTCAAGACCGGTAACCACTCCGTGAGAGGACATAAATTGCATTGCGGATACTCGAAAGGGGCCATTTATTGGTAGGGTTGCAAATGACTAGACTTGGGCTCACGGGCACTCAAGACCGGTGAAAGGATCCGTGAGGGGGACGTGAGAGCTTCCCGTCTACCATTTGTGGATGACCAATAGGGTTGATGAGTCCGGTGAGTAATATCCGTGACTCTAGTGTAAAGGATACCGGAAAGGATCCCAAGAGGGGAGGAATGGACGTATCTGGAACTGACAAGATATGATTAAGTAGATGACTTGCATTGGGCTAGGCTTTACCTTGACATGCACCAATACTTAGACCAAATGGTGATGTGAGAAAGTGGTGACTGAAACCCCTAACCATGGATTTGTCTGAGAGGGATGTAGGACCCAATTCCACCTGGTGATGAGTGACTGAGACTACCTAAAGAAGTATGGTGCTATAACTTAAAGCATGTCTACCCTAGATGACCAGCATACTTAGAGTTAGAATCATATCACATCATATGTCTTATATCATCTGCATCATTTTATGATTATCTTGTGGCTTATGTGTTGTGGAATAACTACCTTGCTGAGTTCTATTGAACTCATTCCTTTTCTGTTGCAATATTTGCTAGACTACTCTACAGGTGATTACTCTGATGGTATGTTCCCTGAGGCGGACCCGGATACCTCATACTACTATCCGGAGGCTAGCTACAATGAAGACTTCGGTGACGGTACCGAAGCAGATCCTCCGGTGTATCAGGGTTAGCCCTTGGATAGTTTGGGAGCAGCCATGTTGGATCTTTATGGTCTTCACTATTGAAGAGAACATATTTATTGTGGAGGAGACTTATGCGTAACTGCCCACCCCCTTCTTTTTGACAGTTAAACTTGGAAGATTTGTAATAACTTTAAATTTATTTTCATAACTTGGGATTTGTAATTTACCAGTTTTGACCTCACTTTCCGCTCGAGAGGAGGAGTGGATTCCACCCACTGCCTTCTTAATTTATCTGATAAGATATTTAATTCAGCACTCTGATTATCTTTGGTATCTCACTTCTGAATTCTATTATTATCAATTGTTAGTTTAATATTAATTGTTCATAATTGTGTTATCGTCAATGTGAATAATGTGGTCCCTGGACTATAGATCTTCGGGGCTGTGGATCACATCCCGGGTATGTCAGATAGGGTACCGGCTGGGTGGATGTGACATTAGCTATTTGCAACCCTACCAATAAATGGCCCCTTTCGGGTATCCGTAGCATTGTTAATGTCCTCCCCCGGGTTGGTTACCGGTCTTGAGCGCCCATCAAACCATACACTACCACAGGTCGTTCGGTCTCAATGCCCTTCCGATTCGGGTCTGACATGACAAGGACAATCCTAACCACACAACTAGACAATCCTATGTATGTCATCCAATAACCCAAGAAAGTGTTGATAGGCACCTTTGAAGACATCCCATACTATTCCCTCCGATGCCCAAGGACAGAAGCGTCAATAGGACACTCCCCAATCCCAAGTTATACCTAGGCAATCACATACTCAAGTCCATCATATCTCATACATTTGATACATCATCATGATAAAAGTTAAATCATAATATCGAAATGATCCATCATGAATACAAGTAACAAGAATAATAAATCATTATGACAAGAGTATATGAAATCACAATACTACTGTTCTAAAACATGTATAACAGTCCTATAATATTCAAAAGCAATTAAGAGACTATGTTCACTAAGTATAAGCACCAAAACATAAGTTCATAGCCTATGTGTATATGGAGATAACCATCCTTACCTTAGGTTGAGTTGATGATGAATCAAGAATTACCAAGGAATGATCCAAAAGTAGTGTTAAGACCCTAAACAAACATAAATAAGAGGTTAGAGAAGAAATCGGGAAGATTGGATGTCGAACGGGTCAAAACTGGCTGAGGTTGCTGTAAGCAACAAGTTTGGTCGATGGTCTTGGTCAATGGCATCGACCAAAGAGGATCGACCAAAATGTCTTCGGGGCTGCATAATGGGTTTTGGGGATTTTGGTCCGAAATTGGTCTTCCAGGTTCGGATAGATCCGGAACTTGGAGGGATGCTTAAGAACAGTACGAGGACACTACAAATCAAGGAATTAACATAATCTAATGGTCTAAATAGAAAGCCCCAAATTAGACTACTAAGTTCAATAGACAAGTATTGTGATGCCCCGCATCTTTTTATATTATTATTTTATTATCGTGTGTGAATGTGTCAGTCTTTAAGATTATTAACGGATTCAATAATTGATTTGACGGTTTAATTAAATGATTTGAGTATAGTTAAAGGATAGTTTAAATGAGGCTGGATCCAATTGATATTGGGTCGAGGTCAGACATCGCTTGTGGATCCCACAGCAGTGGAATTAGACTGAACTGAAAACGAGGAAATGATCGGCATGATTTTCTGAACCCAGAGATACTAATATTAGCACCTCAAGGTGGGCCCTGCATAAGATATTACAGCGGGCCCACAAGCCCATAACAAAGCCTATTAGTCATATAATTAAATATATACTATACATATAATACATAATATATATATATATATATATATATATATATATATATATATATATATTATATTATATGTATAATATATATTATAATATTAACCGACTTAAGAAACTTAAAGGGGAAGATTGATTGTGCGTAGGGGAGAAGCAAGAGAAGAAGAGTAAGAAAGGAGAGACGAGTGGGGAGAAGAGGAGAGGGGAGAGAGAAAGAGTGGAGAAGATGTAGAGATGAGGAGTTAAGAGTGAGCCTTAAAGATGAAAAGAGAGAGAGGAAGCTGAGCATGCGTGTAGCAGAGGAGGAAGAGTAAAGAGGCAAGAGAAAGAATTTCAGATTGTAGAAACATAAGTACATATGCTGCAGCATACTTAAAGAAGAGAGAGAGAAAGAGAAAGTGGGGTGAGGTCATCAAAGGAGAGAGAGGGTAGAGTTGGGAGAGGTGAGTTGTGCGTGAGGTGAAGTTGAGGAACAGAGGAAAACGTAGAGAAGAGAGAGAGAGAGAAAAGGAAAGAGGAGAAAGCCTAGAGGAGAGAGAAGGAGTGGGGAGAGAAGAGGAAGACAAGAAAGAAGAGAGGAAAACCGTAGGGAGGAGAGAGGAAAGGAAGAGGAGAGAGAAAATGAAGAGGAGAGAGAAAATAATATAAAAAGGGGAAAAATTCCCTGTTGGCTCTTGCGTTTTTGTAATTGCCGTTGATCGATCGAGATGCAGGGAGAGCGGATTATGATGGAACCAAGGTCAGGACACGCACGGAACAGGTAAGTAATATTGACCAACCTATGTATGATAAGTTGGTGTTTTCCTTTAATAGATATGTAGCATGCACATGGTAACATAAAGTCTATGTTATTTATTCGGTGATGCAATTTATGGAAAGTGTACGATATATGCCTTTGTGTGTTGAACAAAATGCATGGAATTGGATGACAGCTCAATGACTAGATTGAATTGGTTGAAATGGAATGTGGATAGTGTGCTTGAACTGTTAATCATGAATTTGCAAGAATATTTATGCATGTTAAATGTAAATTATCATGCTTTCATATGTAAATGATGGAATGTCATGAACTGTGTTCAAAGGAGATTGAATGATATCATGTTCTCATGTTTAAATGATTGAATTGTATGGAATTGTGTCCAGTTTTACTCATATGAGACTGAATGATGATTGAAATGAAAAAAATGTATATTGAAATGGGCAGAGCATTGTAATGCAATATTGGAATTGAAGATGAAAAGAGTAAAAGAAAAAGGAATAAAATGTAATGGCTTCTGTAAGTCCTGGTACTTATGTACCCAAATGGGAAGGCATGAAGCAAGACTGAAAAGTGAAAAGATTGAGTATGTGCCGATGCCAATCCACGAGGTGTACAAGGCCTTGTGCCTAGAAGCCACTTCGGTGGTGAAGAGACTGAAGCCACTTCGGTGGTGAAGAGATGAAGTCACTTCGGTGGTGAAGAGATAGAAGCCACTTCGGTGGTGAAGAGACAGAAGCCACTTCGATGGTGAAGAGACAGAAGCCACTTCGGTGGTGAAGAGATATGTGCACCCTCTGGATTTGCCTAGGCTCAAGACTATAATGTCAGATAACAGAAATGCACCTAAAGGAAAAGGAAAAAGGAACAGGAAAGGATAAAGGAAAAGGAAAAAGAAAGGAAAGCTTGGAATGTATGATGTTATATGATTTTGGTGTGATAATTGATGCATAATGAACTGCCTGACTTATTTACATGGTTGTCTTTATTGCTTACTGGGCCTCAAAGCTCATTATTTTGAAGGTTGATAGGTACTCAGATACATATTAAAGGCAAGGGTGCTGCACCTGACAATGCCTTTATGGTTGAAGATGTAAATTCACCTTCTTTTTGTTGCGATTGATGTTTGTATAATTGGACTATGAATATATGTATATATTCTTTTGCAGCTGTATGTTCTTGACTAGACATTGTTAAAAGGTCAACTGTAGGCATAACAGGACTCCAGATTTTATGTATATGTTAATGGGTCAGACGGTCAAGTAGGTTGTTTGTTTTGTCGTGAAATGTTTTGTCTAGCATTTTGCTTTTATTGATGATCAAGAGATGATACTGAAGAGGAGCTGTCACGTGCCCTAGTGGAATGTACATGACGTGGGCCCCACCAAGCTTGTGAAAACTGGGGTCGTGACAAGTATCATAGCATGGATTGAAATCAATTGCATTTGCATTGGAAAGGCATGCATTAGCTAAGGGAACTTATAGGAATTTGATTAGGATCATATGCTAGTGATAAACACGTACATAGCACACTATATACTTTAGTTTTGTACAAGAAGGCATGAAGTTAAGAAGAAAATCAAGGAATGCATATGCAAGGTTTGGAAATGAGAGCATAGCATCAATAGACAAGTGAGAGGATCATGGGTTAAGCAAGAGTGAGCACTTGGAGTGATGGTTGCAAGGTTGCAGCACCATCTCCAAGGTCTCAACAGCAAAAGAGGGATAGAAAAGAATAGAATAGAGAGTGAGAGTGATGAATCATATCTTGTAGTTGTTGATGGAGACAAGGAACAATGATTAACAATGATTTTTGGTGGGATCTTCTTCACAAAAGCCTACGAGGTGCTTTGGGAAGCTCTCCCCATGTTCTCAGGAGTGATAATGATTGGAATAGGGCTCAAAACATGAGGCTAATATAAATAAAATAGGGAATATTCCAAAGAATCATTAACTTCGAGTTTGGGAAACTTTGGTCGAAGGTCCTTGGTCGATGGCATCGACCAAAGAGGATTGACCAAAACAGAATTCAACAGAAAATCAGATTTAGTTCATCAACTCCGGATAGGGATTTGGAGGGCTATACAGGGTCAAATTGAGTGGAGTTTTCTCCTACAATTCAATCAAGAAGTCTAGTTTTGGGAAATACCTTCGGATTGTGCACGGGAGTCTATTAGGTACTTCAACTAAATCATTCTTCTCCGATGCGCAGATTTTCACTAAACACCGACAATGTACTCAAGTAAGGGGTATCATCGTCAATGTCCATGGGCTCGGTCTCCGAATCATGATTATCAATAAAAAGGGTCCACAAGTCTCTTCTATCACCGCTTCGGGTCTTCGGACCTAAAAACAACAGTGGATCCGGGTTAGGGTTAGGGTCATGGTTATGATAGGGCTGGATTTTACACCTTCGATGTGGATTGTTGGGAATCTTGTCTAGTCATCATACAGCTAGCATCTATCATCTCCATGATGTTTTTCTTCTATAAGAACAGTCACTTATACCTTTTTCTGGTAAGCCAACTGAACCCAACATTAACTTCTGCACTTACCTAGGAGAACTTTATCTCTTTTAGCATTTACCCCTCCTTGTGAGGAATTGTGTTATCCAAAATCTAACTTCACCATTGAAGGCGGCTTCCCATCTGTAGAGGCAGCCCACTCTCATGTGTTTCTTTATACATATATCCCTGGTTCAATTCGCTTGTTGGCCAAACTGAAGTAGACAAATTTTGGAACAACATTTGGCGTCATGTGTGGGAAAGAAAAATTTTCTTTATTTCCTATGCTTTCTATATATCTCTGAGAAGGATGATAGGAGATACATCAGACAATAATGGATCGAAGTCTCAAGGATGTGGACATGGTGGTGGAAAGAAGAGAGGAAACACTACAAAGGATGGTCCATTCAAAGATGCTTCTAACTATGAGTTTCCCCCTTCCAATTCCATGATCATCCCCCATTCTTACTATGTTATAACTCCATTAAGGTTACTTGCACATTATTACTTTGATTCCCTCCATCTCAACCTTGTCTTGATTTAAAACTGATATGTAAATGCATGATAGGCCTAGATTACTATGAATTTAGGATTCTAATTTGATTCTTAACATTCAATTGATTGATTCCCATCATTCTTTACAATTCCAATCAATTCCAATGTGATTCTTAATATTTATCATATAGAACATAAGACTTCGAATTGGGCATTTCTAATTGGACCGTTGGATCGTCATGAAATTTATTGTGTAGTATCCTCATACTGTTATAAACATGCCCTCCAAATTTCGTGTCGATCGAAGCATTGAAAGGTCAGTTTCAGACCGAATCTTCATTTCTGCCCACTGGTTAACAAGTCTTGGTCGACTGGTTGGTCGACTGAAAGTCGACCAAGCCAGTCAACCAAGATATGAGAACATTCCTGTACTTGGCTGAATTGATTCGTTTGACCTCCGATTCGACTGTTTTCTTCTTTGATGTTACTTGTATGTTGTCTAGGGTACCAGCACTGATTTCTAGGACTATTCTTGGTGATCATTGATTTTATTTACGACTCGATTAAGGTAAAGGACGGTCGTTAACTCAAGTATGTTAATTATGTAAACATGCTTATAATTTGAGAACTCAATGGTTATATTCCTATGTGTATTCCTTTATCATACATGACTATTCTATGCATTCTTATCAGTAGAAGTATGTTACATATCATTCGGAATATCATGTTTAATTATACTTTATGATTTTATATATGATCAATCATGTTATGATATGCCTTTGTTTATATGATGAATCATTGATTAAGTATGATATGATGAGATTGAACTTGTGATTGACTACGTATGACTTGGGATTGGGATGTGTCCTTCCGACACTTCTGTCCTTGGACATCGGAGGGAGTAGTATGGGATATTCTCCGAAGGTGTCCATCGACGCTTTCCCGGGTTGTTGGATGACATACATAGGATTGTCTAGGTGTATGGTTAGGATATTTCCTTGTCGTATCAGACCCGAATCGGAAGGGTATTGAGATCGAACGACCCATGGTAGAGTATGGTTGAAGGGCGCTCAAGACCGGTATCCACTCCGTGAGACTTAAACCATACTTCGGATACCTGAAAGGGGCCATTTATTGGTAGGGTTGCAAATGGATAGACCTGGGCTCACGGGCGCTCAAGACCGGTAACCAACCCGTGAGAGCTTCCCGTTTACCATTTGTGGATGACCAATAGGGTTGATGAGTCCGTAGTCCGAGTTGGTCGGTGCCATATGTGTGAAACCCAGCCCTAACCTTGACCCGGAAACCCTATTGTTTGTAGGTCCGACAACCCAAAGTAAAGCGAGAAGTCAGCTATGGGCCATCCCAGTGGAAGACTTGGTGACTGGCTTTGAATTCATGAGTATTGATGACAGTGTTCTATTTATGGAAACTGAATCCTGATTAAGATCGGATTAGTTGATGGACTTGGAGTGCTCTCTGTCATGGTTCGAAGGCATTTCTACCTACTAGGTAAGTCACTTGGTGGGTGTGCAAAACCCATTTATGTTTGGATTTGATCTGAGCCTTCAATTCCCTGTTTTGGACTTGTTGTTCTGATTGGTCGACTCATTGGTCGACTGGACCAGTTGACCAATCCAATCGACGGTTCTGTCTTTGCTAATTAGGTCTTGCTTGCCCTATTTAAGTCCAATCTCGAGTCTACTTCGTATTTTCTGCCTCTAAACTCTTTGGAACGAACCAAAGACCTCTGCAAGTCATCTCCCTTGGGTTGTTGGTGTTTATCTTGACGAATCTTCGTCAAAACTCGTGTTCTTACACAAAAAGGTATGTCTACACTCTCTTCTTCTTCTTCATCTTTGTTTTCTTTCCTTTTTGGGATAAGACAGTAGAGAAGATGCTGCATTCTCTGTTGCAAACATCTCTGTACTTATCTCTTATGATCTTCCTAAGGATTAATGGCTAAAGCAATGTTCTTAATCATGATCATTGCAAGCTTTTGAAGGAATCATGATCTTGTCTTCATTCATCTTTGATTTAAATTCTGATCTTCTCAGATCTATTTTATTGATCATATTAGTAGTCAATAGCTATGTTTTCTTTACATGATCCATGATCTATCAATCTCTAGTTGTTTCTCCTTTATCATACCATGACTGATACATCTATGGTAAGTTTTGTTTCCTTATTGAGATCCATGTTCTTCAGTCTTAGATCTATTTTCTTGAAGATCTATGCATGCCTTTCACGATTTCTTTATCACAATCAATGATCCATCATCCTATTGTTCTTGTCCATGATTTGTACTTTGAATTCTTCAAGAACCATGATTGATCTAATTATGATAAATTTTGTTTCCTAATTTGTAACTTGAAAACTTGATTCGATTAGTGTTTTGAAGTCCTCTATATACTAGGATGCTACCATTGTAGTTATACCCCTTGTTTAGTACCCTTTTGAACCACCAAATTCAGTTCTTCATTCTCAAAACTCTGATTTTGTAGGCCACTGTCTCGGTTGGTCGACTGAGACAGTAGACCAATCCAATCGACCAATGAGTACAGCAACTCCAGATTTGGTCTGTTTTGGATGTTTTGATATCTTTCCTTCTAGGGATCTTTCCTAATATGTTGTATACACTTGTTTAGGACCTTCTTCTCAAGTTTGTCAAGATCTTACTTGAATTCTTAAGATTCCTTTGCGAGTTATATAAGGTAAGGATAGTTACTTCCTTAACAACATAAATTGTATATCTTAGTTTCTATATTTGAATCTTGTTAGTTTATTCTTTAATTAGATTCTTACAATGTTATACTACTGTTGTACTGTCTTGATATCAGTAGCATTACTTGTTTATATTAAATTGACTCACGTATGATTTACTTACCAGTTTTATACTAGTTTAATGTTAGTATTGATTTCTTTCCATATATGAAGTTACCATATATGTGATGTTATGGATTGATGCTTGTGTATGCTTAAGTATGGTTTGGAAAGGGGAGGTGTCCTTTTGACACTTCTGTCCTTGGACTACTATGGGATTATTATGGGATGTTTCCGGAGATGCCCTTGGACACCTTCCTAAACTGTTGGATGACATATTTAGGGTTGTCTAGTAGTGTTTGGCTAGGATGTCCCGTTATGTCAGACCCTAATCGGAAGGGTATTGAGACCGAACGACCGGTGGTAGCAATGGGGATTCGTGTGCTCTAAAGACCGGTAACCAATCCGTGAGAGGACAAGAATCACATTGTGGGGACCATTTATCGGTAGGGTTGCATATGGTTAGACTTGGGCTCACGGGCTCTTAAGACCGGTAACCAACCCGTGAGAGGACGTGAGAGCTTCCCGTTTACCATATGTGGATGACCTATAGGGTTGATGAGTCCGTAGTCAGGGACTATGAGGACTCTAGTGTGAAGGATGCCGGAAAGGATCGCCAGGGGGGAGGAGTGGACGTATCTGGATCTGACTTGATGTAACTGAGTAGGAGACATGCATTTGGCTAGGCTTTGACCCTGACATGCGCCGGTACTTAGACCAATGGTGATGTGAGAGAGTGGTGACCTATACCCCCAGCCATGGAATGTCTCGAGGGATGCCGGACCCACTACCAAAAGGCGTTGTGTGATGGGACCTTCCTAAAGAAGTACGGTGTTATGACTTAAAGCATGTCTACCAATAGAGACCAGCATACATAGAGTTAGAATCATATTACATCATATGTTTCATATCATGTAGCATTTTACTTTGCTTTGAAATCCTGCTATATATGTTGATATGGATTAACTGCCTTACTGAGTTTCTTTGAAACTCATTCCTTTTGTACAATGTTTTGTTATACTACTCTACAAGTACTGATGACTATGAAAGTCAATTCGAGGAAGCGCAAACAGAAGAGGCGTACTACACGCAAGGTGCTGGCAACCATGAAGATTACATTGAGGATTCCTCATGTGGTTTTGCTTGTTACCCAGGATTAGCCCCAATGTAGAATGGGAACGTCTGAGCATAGTTGATGAAGTCTACATTTATGAGGATGTTCTCTATAAAGTAGAATAGACTTTAGTTAGTATGTTTCAGTTTCTTTTCTATTTTACATACAATTGTAATCTTTCTTTAGATTTACGAACTACTATTCCGCTGGTTGTAGAGTGGGATTCCGACTCACTTTACTTATTGATTTAGACACTCTGATTATCTTTCGTACTCTGATTATATACATGGTGTATTCTTTCCTTATTTGGATCTTTGGTTTATCTTTTGCACATTGATTATTATTGTTCATGATTATGTTATTGTCTATGTGGGAGTTTGATTACTCGATACTTGGTCTTCGGGACTGTGGATCACACACTCGGGTATGCCAGGTAGGGTACCAGCTGGGTGGATGTGACAGAGTGGTATCAGAGCCCAAGGTTCAAGGAAATCCTAACCACAGAAAACAATAATGGAACATTCCTGAGTCATAGATCTAAAATGACTCATCTACTCTTAGAAGTGAATAATAGAACACTTGGACTAGAAATTTAACCAATGAAGCATAGCAGAACATCTTTGAATAACATACCATAATTATATTTAAACAAATGTCACTTAATGCAATAGAAGAAAAGTGCATAATACACAATAATTAAGTGAAACAGAATGAACTTCATTAATTTCAAAAGCTTTTACAACGATTACATCAGATAATGCATAAATGAAAATCCTAATGTATAGTCTATCTAGGTGATCTCCTCTGATCTCTGTATGCTTTGAAGTCCTCTGCTAGCTGAGTCACCTGATGTTCTATCCTATCCTGTTGGACTCCATCCTCTCATACATCTGCTCCTGTCTGACCTCCATCCTCTCTAGCATGGAAGTCATCGGTCTCATCTGTGCCCCAAGATTTGAAGTCTCTGGAACTGCATGAGAAGGGCCACCTGTCTCAAAGTGCGATGAAGGAAACTTGTGATGCCCTGGCTCAGCCTCGTGCATCTCTGTATCGTCTCCGGCCTGATCATCACTATCAGGACCGATATCCTCTCCTCCATCCTCTGACTCCTACTCCTCCTCCTCTGTCTCCTTATCATCCTCATCCTCTAGACCAGGAGATCTCACTGTCTGTCTCAGCCTCATCTGGCGAATGGTCCTAGTCCCGATGATATATCCTCGTGAACCAGTGTCCACTGGTGTATCCTCGAAACTCACTCCGAAATGCATGAAGATCAAAGTCAGTAGCCTCCCATAGCAAAGGTTCCGCATGCTAGGCCGCAGAACCAGGTCCAGCATGACTTGCTGAATGATGTAAGAGAGATCAATCTCGAAGCCCATGTAGATGCGGTAGATGACTAAGGCCTCCATCACTGTGACCCGATGGTGATGCCTAGCCTTCGGCATAATGTTTCGGCCAACTATGCGATCGATAATCCGTGCTGAATCAATCAACCGCCCGCTGGTCCACGGAGTGAAGCATCGGCGACTATCCCACAGTGTAGAGCAAATCTCGTGCAGCTCATACGGCATCAAGTAACTGTCGATCCTTGCCCCTGCAGGTATCCACACGCACTGCCGTGGGTAATAAGGAACCCACAAGATCTCATCCAATGATCTCGTGGACAAACGAATCATTGTCTGAAGGACCCTGCTCTTGAGGACTAGCCGAAGAGGATGTCCTGGACCTCGAGACTCCTCTGTGTAAGTAAGGTTGCTGAAGAACAACCTCACTAGCTCCGGATAGATAGGCAGATCCTCAGTGAAGAGATGTGTCCACTGCATAGTGTCGAATCTCTGCCGAATCCTAAAGACTCTGAGCTGACGTAAGTGAAGTAGACGTCCCAGCTCGATGTTGCAGTAACTGAAGTAGGCCTCGTACAAGAACTCGGCCTGTGGTGTATCGAACATGTCTGGTCTCCGAACTTCCTGTCTAGACTCTGAAGGAACCTGACCGCTGCCCCTGAGTGCCCCTACAACACGACCATGACCTCTACCTCATCCTCGCCCTCCTCTCTGCATAGTGTATGTCTGTGGAAGAGACAAAAGACATTGCCAGTTAGTGCTATTTCATGATTTCAACCAAAAGGGTATTTTCGTAATTTTTCAGAAAAATTCAAATTTGGGGGAAATTTGATTTGAAGATACTAACATGTGCACAATACTTGGAATTGCATGATCATGAACTTTATTTGAAGTAAATCGATCGAAAACTTGGTTAAAAGTGGAAAATTCAGCAAGAAGGAAATTTGGGGATTTTGCAATTTAGGTCAAAATGGGATTTTTGAAAAGTTGAAATTGGTTGAATCAAATTATATGGACATATCTACTATATCATCTTGAGCATGTAGCATGTGATTTCGTGCAAAAACTCCAAGCGGTTTGTGAGAAATCGAAATTTTTCTAAAGTTAACAATTTCGGTAGGAAAACGTTATGAGATGTGCAAAAATGTGTTAGAACTTGTTGTCTATGCATGTCATTGTGTTTAAAACCTAGGGAATATGTTTCTAAGTATTCCTAAACATGATTTCTAACATTGGATACAAGCAAAACATGGTTTTTGATGAAATGCAAGCATGAGAAGATGAAAATGGAAGAAGGAATGAGAGATTTAACTTGTATGTGATGAATGTGTGTTGATGTGTTGTTGTTGAAGCACCAAAACACCTCAAGAACACTTGGAAGAACCTTTGGAGACTTTCCCCAGAGCTCTCTCACGTTTGAAAGAAGATAGAATGAAGTTGGAATGAGGAAATGAGGCTTATAATGCGAATTTTCGTATTCTGTGAGCATTGGTCGACTGGGCCAGTCGACCAATGGACACAAAGACCTCATTTTCTGTTGAAGTTTTGGAAAATGTGTTTTTTGTCCTATGGATTATTGTTTGATGACTATATGGATGTATTTAAGCATGATTTTAATTTTGAAATCAATTGGACTTGTGGATATTGATGAAACTTCAAATTCAGTGTTTTTGATATTTTCAGTTTTTGCAGAATGGTTACTCTGAGAAGTGGGTGTGGTGGATCCAGTAGCAATGGTGGTCATGATGAGATACCTCGTGGAGGTGGTGAGATACCCAATGGTGGTCATGATCAGCAGACCAACATTGTTGACCAGGGTACCCATGACATACCCGGTGCCCCGAATGTTGGAAGCTTTCGTGATATTGCCAATATCATGGGCAATATGATGTAGCAGCAAGCAGCTCAGTTCAACCAGATGCTGGCGGGTTTCATGAATCTGCATAATGAGACTCGTGTTGGTGCTAATGTGAATCCTCATGCCACAGTCCTGAATGCGGGAGGTTTAGCTGGAACTCCTCATACTCGCCTGATGGAGAGTTTTCTGAAGATGCAAGTGGCCATTTTCACTAGAGTTACCAAAGACCCCTTGTTTCCTAACAAGTGGCTTCGTGAGTTGGAGAAGGCTTTTCGACATCTGCAATGTTCGGAAGCTCAGAAGATTCTGCTTGCTGAGCAGAAGTTACAACATGAAGCTGACGCATGGTGGACCTCCACTCGGCCTGTTTTGGAAGGTTTGCATGCAGGTGTTGTAACTTGGGAGTTGTTCAAGGAAGCTTTCTGCATGAATTACTTCCCTGAGGCGGTGAAAGATGCGAAGGAAGCTGAGTTTATGGTTCTCACACAAGGATCTTTGTTTGTGTTGGAGTACCAACAGAAGTTTAAAGAGCTTCATTTCTTTGCTCCTGATTCTCTGAAGCTTGATCTCGCCAAAGTGAAGAAGTTCTTCAAAGGACTGCGCCCGGCCATTAAAACTTACCTCACTGTTCAGCCTATTGTGAGCTATGCCCAAGTGGTGCAGAACTCGAAGAAGTTGGAAGAAACCGAGAAGGAGAATGCACGTGTGCAAAGGCCTTGGCAGCCTAGGAACCCAGTATTGGTGGATCGTAATGATCGGCGTTTTGTGAGACCTACACCCTACCCCACTCCTGCTTTTCAGCCTAGGAGTGTAGGTCAGAACCCTGGTCTTCAGCAGCCCAGCCAGTTTAGACAGTATGGCGGGAACCGACCACCAGTGAATGCTAGTGCTAGGCTTGTGAATGCGAATCCTAGGCCTTTTGTTCAAAAGCCTTCTGTTGCAGCTACTCCAGTTGGACCCAAGCAATCCTGTTTGCTTTTTCTCTAAGCAAGCTGGTCATTTTGCTCGTGCCTGTCCGAAGCGGCCTACCCAGCAGCATGCTCCTGTGGTGAAGAATGCTCCTACTCCTCCCTCTGGTAGAGTGTTCAGTATTTCTAGTGCTGAGCAAGAAGCAAGCCATGATGTGATTACAGGTACATTGTTAGTCACTTCTATTCCTGCATTTGTCTTATTTGATACGGGTGCATATCATTCGTTCATGTCATCTGCATTCATCAAGAAGACTGACCTAATCCCTGAGAAATTGTCTAGTTGTTTATTGATTAGTACACCTACTAGTCCTGTTGTGAAACTAGATAAAGGGTTAGTTAAATGTCCTGTGTTGATTGGTGAGAAGAACTTGGAAGCCAATTTACTACTTCTTGATATGAAGGACTTTGATGTCATTTTGGGAATTGATTGGTTAACAGCCCACAAAGCTGTGTTTCTTTGTTCCTCAAGGAAGATTCAGTTCCATGTTTGTGGAAGTTCGGTTTTCGAATTTCAAGGTGAGGAAAGAAGGGTTTGTAAGAAGATACTGTCTGCACTGATGCAAGTCTATGCCCTAGTGGATGATGCTCCATCTGAAGACAAGGGTAAAGTGGAGAAAAGAGTTGACGAAGTCAGGATTGTTTGTGACTTTGTTGATGTCTTCCCTGATGATCTATCGGGAGTGCCTCCAGATAGGGATGTTGAGTTTTCCATAGATCTCATCCCTGGTGCTGCCCCGGTATCTAAGGCTCCGTATAGGATGGCTCCTACTAAGTTGAAGGAGTTACAAAACCAATTGAATGAGCTCATTGATAGAGTTTTCGTACAACCTAGTGTGTCACCTTGGGGAGCTCTGGTTTTGTTTGTCAAGATGAAAGATGGTAGTATGCGTCTGTGCATCGACTAACGTGAGTTGAATAAGCTGACCATCAAGAATAGATACCCAGTGCCCAGAATTGATGATCTTTTCGATCAGTTGAAGGGTGCAGCTGTGTTCTCGAAGATTGACTTAAGATATGGATATCACCAGTTGAAAGTGAAGCCAAGTGATATCTTCAAGACAGCTTTCCGAACAAGGTACGACCATTATGAGTTCAGAGTCATGCCTTTTGGTTTGAGTAATGCTCCCGCAGTCTTCATGGACCTCATGAACCGAGTATTTCACGATGTGCTTGATAAGTTTGTGATTGTTTTCATCGACGACATCTTGATCTATTCGAAGAACGAAGAAGAGCATGCGAGCCATCTAAGTTTCACTTTGCAAAGATTGCGAGAGAAGAAGTTGTATGCCAAGTTTAGCAAGTGTGATTTCTGGATCAAGAGAGTAGTATTCCTCGGCCATGTGGTTTCAGCGGAAGGTATTCATGTCGATCCTTAAAAAGTCCAAGCTGTGGCTGATTGGGAAAGACCGAAGACGGTGACGAGAATAAGAAGTTTCCTTGGATTGGTGGGTTACTATAGAAGATTTATTGAGAACTTTTCTCGGTTGGCTGCTCCTATGACGAAGTTAACCAGGAAAGAAGAGAAGTTTGTTTGGTTTGATGCTTGTGAGAAGAATTTCCAAGAGTTGAAGGATAGATTGACAAGTGCCCCGGTTTTGACTATACTTGATAGTTCCGGCGGTATGACAGTCTATACCGATGCGTCAAAGATTGGTTTGGGTTGTGTACTGATGCAACATGGTAAGGTCGTAGCCTATGCTTCTCGGCAATTGAAAGATTATGAGCGGAATTACCCCACTCACGATCTAGAACTTGCAGCTGTTGTCTTCGCTTTGAAGATTTGGAGACATTACCTCTACGGTGAGAAGATTGCCATTTTCACGGATCATAAGAGTTTGAAATACTTCTTTACCCAAAAGGAGTTGAACATGAGGCAAAGGAGATGGTTGGGACTAGTCTCTGATTATGATTGTGATATTCAGTATCACCTTGGTAAGGCAAACGTTGTTGCTGATGCTCTTAGTAGGAAGAATCAGAAGAAGACTTTGGAATTGAATGCTTTGAGTCTACCATTATTGTCTTCTATTGAGAGCTTTGATTTGGAAGTTGTCCCTGAGAATTCTGATTCTGTTCTTTCTGCCATGACGACAAGATCTGGCCTTAGAGATAAGATTTTTGCTCTGCAAAGTTCTGCTCAGGAATTTATAGACAAAGTTGAGAAGATTTATTCGAATCCTGAGTCGGACCCCGACTTTGGTATATCCATGGATGGTGCTTTATTGTTTAGAGGTAGACTGTGCGTGCTGGCAAATGAAGAAATTAAGAAGGAAATATTGAAGGAAGCACACCAGTCAATCTTTACTATACACTCGGGAAGCACCAAGATGTACAAGGACTTGAAGGAACATTTTTGGTGGATTGGTTTGAAGGCTGATGTTGATAATTTTGTTGCCAAGTGTGAGACTTGCCAACGTGTGAAAGCCGTTTGTCAACCCCCATCTGGATTACTTCAACCCCTTCTTGTTCCTAGTTGGAAGTGGGAAGATATCTCTATGGACTTCGTGACTAGCTTGCCTCGGACAAGTAAAGGCAATGACACTGTGTGGGTGATTGTTGATAGGTTGACCAAATCAGCCCACTTCATTCCTATGAAGATCACTCATACTCTGGATAAGCTAGCTAGGCTTTATGTGGTCAACATGGTTCGTCTGCACGGAGTGCCAATGAGTACTGTCTTGATCGTGATCCTAGGTTTACCTCAAGGTTTTGGAACAGTTTGCAGAAGGCCTTGGGAACCCAATTGAATTTGAGTACAGCTCATCACCCACAGTCGGATGGACAATCTGAGCGAACAATTCAGATGTTGGAAGACATGCTCAGATCTTGTGTGGTGGATATGGGTGGTAATTGGGATGAACACCTAGCTTTGGTTGAGTTTGCCTATAACAACAGCTATCAAGCAACAATAGGCATGGCTCCATTCAAGGCTTTGTATGGAAATACTTGTAGGACACCTTTGTACTGGACTGAGACGGGTGAAAGAAAAATCTTAGGTCCTGAGATGATTGAAGCTACGAGTGCTATGGTTGATATGATAAGAGAAAGGATCAAGTTTGCCCAGTCAAGACAGAAATCTTATGCTGATAAGAGAAGGACTGATTTAGAATTTAAAGTTGGAGAGAAAGTTTTCTTGAAGGTTTCACCAATGAAGGGTGTGATGAGATTTAATGTTAAGGGAAAGCTTAGCCCTCGGTTCATTGGACCTTTTGAGATTTTGGAGAAGGTTGGACTTGTTGCTTATTGATTAGCATTACCTCCGCCTCTTGCTGGAGTTCATAATGTGTTTCATATTTCGATGCTTCAGAAATACATAGAGAATCCGGAACACATTTTACAGCAAGCACCTGAAGGACTTAGTGCGGATCTGACCTATGATGAAGAACCGGCCGAAATCCTGGATAAGAAGGACAAGCAGCTACGGAATCGCACCATCCCTTTGGTGAAGATTCGGTGGAAGAACCATACCCCTGAATAAGCTTCTTAGGAGAAGGAAGAAGGTATGAAGGAGAAGTTTCCTCACCTCTTTGGAAGCACAGGTACGCTTTCAATTTCGAGGACGAAATTTCTTTAAGGGGGGGAGAATGTGAAACCCAGCCCTAAGCTTGACCCAGAAATCCTATTGTTTGTAGGTCCGACAACCCGAAGTAAAGCGAGAAGTCAGCTATGGGCCATTCTAGTAGAAGACTTGGTGACTGGCTTTGAATCCATGAGTGTTGATGACAGTGTTCCATTTATGGAAATTGAATCCTGATGAAGATCGGATTAGTTGATGGACTTGGAGTGCTCTCTGTCATGGTTCGAACGCATTTCTACCTACTAGGTAAGTCACTTGGTGGGTGGGCAAAACCCCTTTATGTTTGGATTTGATCTGAGCCTTCAATTCCTTGTTTTGGACTTGCTTTTCTGATTGGTCGACTCATTGGTCGACTGGACCAGTGGACCAATCCAATCGACCAATGGGTTCTGTCTTTGCTAATTAGGTCTTCCTTGCTCTATTTAAGTCCAATCTCGAGTCTACTTCGTATTTTCTGCCTCCAAACTCTTTGGATCGAACCAAAGACCTCTGCAAGTCATCTCCCTTGCGTTCTTGGTGTTTATCTAGACGGATCTTCGTCAAAACTCGTGTTCTTACACAAAAAGGTATGTCTACACTCTCTTCTTCTTCTTCATCTTTGTTTTTCTTTCCTTTTTGGGTTGAGACAGTAAAGAAGATGCTGCATTCGCTGTTGCAAACATCTCTTTACTTATCCCTCATGATTTCCTAAGGATTAATGGCTAAAGCAATGATCTTAATCATGGTCATTGCAAGCTTTTGAAGGAATCATGATCTAAATCATGATCTTGTCTTCGTTCATCTTTGATTTAAATTCTGATCTTCTCAGATCTATTTTATTGATCATATTAGTAGTCAATCGCTGTGTTTTCTTTACATGATCCATGATCTATCAATCTCTAGTTGTTTCTCCTTTATCATACCATGCTTTCTTCAAGAATCATGATTGATACATCTATGGTAAGTTTTGTTTCCTTATTTAGATCCATGTTCTTTAGTCTTAGATCTATTTTCTTGAAGATCTATGCATGCCTTTCATGATTTCTTTATCAAAATCAATGATCCATCATCCTATTGTTCTTGTCTATGATTTATACTTTGAATTCTTCAAGAACTATGATTTGATCTAATTATGGTAACTTTTGTTTCCTAATTTTTAACTTGAAGACTTGATTCGATTAGTGTTTTGAAGTCCTCTATATACTAGGATGCTATCATAGTAGTTTACCCTTTGTTTGGTACCCTTTTGAACCACCAAATTCGGTTCTTTATTCTCAAAACTCTGATTTTGAAGGCCACTGTCTCTGTTGGTCGACTGATTGGTCGACTGGGACAGTAGACCAATCCAATCGACCAATGAGTACAGCAACTCCAGATTTGGTCTGTTTTGGATGTTTTGATATCTTTCCTTCTAGGGATCTTTCCTAATATGTTGTATACACTTGTTTAGGACCTTCTTCTCAAGTTTGTCAAGATCTTACTTGAATTCTTAAGATTCCTTTGCGAGTTATATAAGGTAAGGATGGTTACTTCCTTAACAACATAAATTGTATATCTTAGTTTCTATATTTGAATTTTGTTAGTTTATTTCTTTAATTAGATTCTTACAATGTTATACTACTGTTGTACTGTCTTGATATCAGTAGCATTACTTGTTTATATTAAATTGACTCACGTATGATTTACTTACCAGTTTTATACTAGTTTAATGTTAGTATTGATTTCTTTCCATATATGAAGTTACCATATATGTGATGTTATGGATTGATGCTTGTGTATGCTTAAGTATGGTTTGGAAAGGGGAGGTGTCTTTTTGATACTTATGTGCTTGGACTACTACGGGAATATTATGGGATGTTTCCGGAGATGCCCTTGGACACCTTCCTAAACTGTTGGATGACATATTTAGGGTTGTCTAGTAGTGTTTGGCTAGGATGTCCCGTTATGTCAGACCCTAATCGGAGGGGTATTGAGACCGAACGACCCGTGGTAGCAATGGGGATTCGTGGGTGCTCAAGACAGGTAACCAATCCGTGAGAGGACAAGAATCACATTGTGGGGACCATTTATCAGTAGGGTTGCAAATGGTTAGACTTGGGCTCACGGGCTTAAGACCGGTAACCAACCCGTGAGAGGACGTGAGAGCTTCCCGTTTACCATATGTGGATGACCTATAGGGTTGATGTGTCCGTAGTCAGGGACTATTGTTGCTTGGGTACCAAGATGTTATGCAAGTGCACGTGTCGCAATCAAGTAATAAATGATAAGTAGAGTATCGATCCCACGGAGAATTCTTTCCTTAACTTTCAATGTAAAAGTAAAATTGATGTAAATGAGATTAACAAGATTGATTTGTGATTGACTAACTAATTAACCAACTGACCGGTAATTAAACTAAAGAACTAAAGTGGAGATTAAGAAATAGAGGGAACTTAGTGAGTGAAGAGAGTGTTGGGAATCAAATTTCCCTTCCCCTGAATTTTATAATGCAAATACTACAGTAATACTACAACCCCAAAATATATCAAGAACTTGGAATGAATGGCAATATGGTATTTTCCAATACACATAAGCTAGCATCCTAAATCAACATCCGCATATTCCTATGAAGAATTGAACCATGAATGCAATTTAAACCCAATCCAATCAATGGTAATGTGAGCTAATTGGGTATTCCTACCCAACCTACTAATTAACACAACCTAATTAAAGATTATGCTAACTCACACAATTCAACAAACATCTAGAATGCATTAACTTTCCAGCTAACTCAATCTTAACAATCGTTCATGAATGATTTATCAAGAACATAAATTAATCTATATATATCCTGCTGAATTCATTGATAACAAGTTGAATTGTAGTAAAACTAAAGCATACATGATAAGTACATCTCAAAATTCAGGTTAGGTACTACTATCATCCCAACACAACACAAGTTTAGCCCATAACAGACATTAAAAACACACTAGTAGTTATAGTTAACATAAAGCTAGAAGATGAGAAGCTAAGTTTATGAAAATGAAAAGAAACTAAAGCTTCAATGCTTCTACACAAGCTCCAGCCTTCTTCTCCAGCAAATCAGCAACTCCAGCAGCTCTCCTTGCTTCCGCATGAGACCAGCCTTGGTTCTATCTTCTCTCCTCTCAGCCGTGTGTGTCAATCTCTTCTCCTTTTGCCTCTCTTCTCTTTCTTCCATAAATGCCTTCAATCATTAGGTTAGATTCTGGCCATAGGATTAGAACATCCCTCCTGAGATCAAGGGTTGAGAACCATCATGTATTTACAAGAATATTGTCCACTTAAGTTAGCCCTTTTTGGTCATCTCCATTTGAATTGGATCTGAGAATATTCTACTCCGTTGTTGTAGCAATGCTGCAGCAACTCTACAACAAAGTTAGAGGACAGGTTCTTCTTCTATTATGGATCTTCACCTACATTTTCAAGAGAAAGAGAAACAATCAAATTCATCCACAAATCTGAAGAGAAATTCATGTAAGGGTGACAATAAGGAACTAAACAAGATGCAACATGTTAATGCTAAATAAGACAACATCTAATGAATACTATCACTAAAACAAAGACAAAATACTCCTAAATCAAGCCATCTCAAGTATAAAGTTACCAATCTTAACTCTATTTCACAGAGTTATCAACTATGAGGACTCTAGTGTGAAGGATGCCGGAAAGGATCGCCAAGGGCAAGGAATGGACGTATCTGGATCTGACTTGATGTAACTGAGTAGGAGACATGCATTTGGCTAGGCTTTGACTCTGACATGCGCCGGTACTTAGACCAATGGTGATGTGAGAGAGTGGTGACCTATACCCCCAGCCATGGAATGTCCCGAGGGATGCCGGACCCACTACCAAAAGGCGTTGTGTGATGAGACCTTCCTAAAGAAGTACGGTGTTATGACTTAAAGCATGTCTGCCAAAAGAGACCAACATACATAGAGTTAAAATCCTATTACATCATGTGTTTCATATCATGTAGCATTTTACTTTGCTTTGAAATCTTGCTATATATGTTGATATGGATTAACTGCCTTACTGAGTTTCTTTGAGACTCATTCCTTTTGTACAATGTTTTGTTAAACTACTCTACAGATACTGATGACTATGAAAGTCAATTCGAGGAAGCACAAACAGAAGAGGCGTACTACACGCAAGGTGCTGGCAACCATGAAGATTACATTGAGGATTCCTCATGTGGTTTTGCTTGTTACCAGGATTATCCCCGATGTAGAATGGGAACGTCTGAGCATAGTTGATGAAGTCTACGTTTATGAGGATGTTTTCTATAAAGTAGAATAGACTTTAGTTAGTATGTTTCAGTTTCTTTTCTATTTTAGATACAATTGTAATCTTTCTTTAGATTTACGAACTACTATTCCGTTGGTTGTAGAGTGGGATTCCGCCTCACTTTACTTATTGATTTAGACACTCTGATTACCTTTCGTACTCGGATTATATACATGGTGTATTCTTTCCTTATTTGGATCTTTGGTTTATCTTTTGCACATTAATTATTGTTGTTCATGATTATGTTATTGTCTATGTGGGAGGTTGATTACTCGATACTTGGTCTTCGGGACTGTGGATCACACACTCGGGTATGCCAGGTAGGGTACCGGCTGGGTGGATGTGACATTGACTCTAGTGTGAAGGATACCGGAAAGGATCCCGAGAGGGGAGGAATGGACGTATCTGGATCTGAGTTGATGTAACTAAGTAGAAGACTTGCATTGGGCTAGGCTTTACCCTGACATGCGCCAATACTTAGACCAATGGTGATGTGGAGAGAGAGGTGACCTAAACCCTTTACCAAGGAATGTCCATGAGGGATGCAGGACCCAACTACCACCGGAAGACCCAAGATGCCAAGATGGCTGGGGGGGAGTGATTGACCTTCCTAAAGAAGTATGGTGCTATGACTTAAAGCATGTCTACCTATAGAGACCAGCATACATAGAGTTAGACTCATACATGCATTGTAATATCCAGCCCTATTCTAACCCTGACCCTAACCCAGATCCACTCTTGTATTTAGGCCCGAAGACCCAAAGTGGTGGTAGAAGAGACTTGTGGAACCTTCTAATTGATAACTATGATGCGGAGACCGAGCCCATGAACATTGACGATGATACCCCTTGCTTGAATGCATTGTCAGTGTTTAAGGAAAGTCTACGCATCGGAGAAGATTGATTTAGTTGAAGTACTTAATGACCTCCCGTGCACAATCCGAAGGTATTCCCCGAAACTAGACTTCTTGAATGAATTGTAGAAGAAAACCCCACTCAATTTGACCTTGTATAGCCTTTCAAAATCCCACTAGAAGTTGCTGAACTAAACTTGTTTTTCTGCTGAGAAATATTTTGGTCGATCCTCTTTGGTCGATGCCATCGACCAAAGACCATCGATCAAAGTTTCCCAGTCAGCCAAGTTAATGATTTCATGGAATATTCTCTTTTCTAATTATTATAACCTCTAGCCTTGAGGCCTATTGCAATCATTTTCACTCCTGAAAACGTGGGGGGAGCTTCCCAAAGCAACTCCTAGGCATATGTGAAGGATACTCCACCAAAAACACATTTTTTATCATTGATTCTTGCCTCCATCTTCAACAACAAGGTATGAATCATCATTCCACTCTATATTCTACCTTTTTCTATTCTTTTCTATTCCTCTCTTGCTATTGAGACATTGGAGATGGTGCTGCAACCTTGCAACCACCACTCCAAGTGTCCACTCATTCTTAACCTATGATTTCCTTATCCATCTATTGATGCTATGCCCCCATCTCAAGTCTAGCATATGTATTCCTTAATTTCCTCTTAACATCATGCCATTTTGTACAAAATTGAGTTGTATGGTATGCTATGTTCATGTTTATCACTATTGTGAAGCCCAACCCTAACCTTGACCCGGAAAACCTGTTGTTTGTAGGTCCAGCAACCCGAAGTAAGGCAAGAAGTCAGCTTTGGGACATTTTAGTAGAAGACGTGGTGGCTGGATTGAAATCCTTGAGTGTTGATGTCAGTGTTCCATTTATGGAAACTGCACCCTGTTGAAGATCGGATTAGTTGATGGACTTGGAGTGCTCTGTGTATTGGTTCAAAGGCATTTCTACCTACTAGGTATGTCACTTTAGGTGTGTGCAAAACCCCTTGATGTTTGGACTTGATTTGAGCCTTCAATTCCCTGTTTTGAAGTTGCTGTTCTGATTGGTCGACTGACTAGTAGACCAATCGATCGACCAATTGATTCTGTTTTTGTAAATTAGGTCGTGGCTACTCTATTTAAGTCTAATCTTGGGAATACTCTGCCTCATCTGCCTCCTAAGCCTCTGGAACGAGTTAGAACTCCATTCTAATCAATTCCCTTGCATCCTTGGTTGATATCTCGCAAGAACTCAAGTGATCTCCTTCCTCATGCAACAAAGGTATGTTTATGTTCTTTTTTTCTTCCCATCTCTGATTTTCTTTTCTTTGATCTGTTCTTGGTTGAGATCAGGAAGATGATGCTGCATTCTTGCAACCATCAATTCCATGATCTCATTCGATTCTTTAAGATCTATGATCATCGTCATGATCTTAACCCTAACCAGTTGAACTGTTGAAACCCTAGCCAATTAAATTCTTGTAACCCTAACCCTTGAATGATCTTTCTGGAAACCTTTTGGTAACCTCTCATGTGAGGGAAACCTCATGGGTAATGTTTAGGTTAATCTAAATTTGATCTTCTATGTTTTTCTTGTTATTATTGGCCAACAATTTACTTCCCTTTCATCCTGTGATCTTAACCTTTCATGAGAGCCAAAAAGGTTGAAACCCTAACTTCTTGGATATATGTTATTGACCCTATTAATAGCCAATTAATGTGTTTTCCTTACAAGAATTGTAACCTATCATCCTCTAATTCTTTGTCCTTGAGCATACTATGTTTTCTTCATGATCCATGATTTAACCTAATTAGGTTAACTTTTTGGTTCTTGAGTTGTGACTTGGAAACTTGACTTGGTTGGTGGTTTGATGTCCTCTATATACTAGGATGGTGCCATTGTAGTTTCCCCCTTATTTTGTACCCTTTTGAACCACCAAATTCGGTTTCTTTTTCTAAAAATTCGGATTCTTGAAGGCCACTGTCTCTGTTGGTCGACTCATTGGTCGACTGGGGCAGTAGACCAATCAATCAACCAATGAGTACAGCAACCTCATTCTTGGTCTGTTTTGATTGATTTGATATCTTTCCTTCTATGTATCTTTCCTAACATGTTGTATACACTTATTTAAGACTTTCTTCTCAGGTTTAGTCAAGGTCTTACTTGATTCCCTAAGTTCCTTTACGAGTTAGAAGGTAAGGACATTTATTCTTTAATTACATAGATCGCATACTCTTTGGTTTCTACCTTATGAAACTATGAGTTTACCTACTGTTGTTATACTTTATATTTCTGATTTACTACTGTGAGAACAGTAGCACTTGCTTATGTTTCTTTTTATTATTTAAGCTTATGTGAATTGCTTATTACTATATTGTTTAACGATTAGATCATGACTGTATACTCTCTTGTATATGATGAACTATTGATTGTATATGTCATGTCTGATCTGAGATTGTGTCTGATTAGGTATGATTTGGGATTGAGAGGTTTCCTTTTGACACTTCTGTCCTTGGACATTATCGGAAATAGTATGGGATGTTTTCGGGGTTGCCCATCGACACTTTCCCGAATTATTGATTGTCATACCTAGGACTGTCTAGCAGTGTTTGGCTAGGATGTCCCTGTTATATCAGACCCAAATCGGAAGGGTATTGAGACCGAACGACCCGTGGCAGCAATGGGGATTCACGGGCTCTCAAGACTGGTAACCAACCCGTGAGAGGACGGGAATCACATTGTGGGGGCCATGTATTGGAGGGTTGCATATGGCTAGACTTGGGCTCATGGGCGCTTAAGACCGGTGAGTTATATCCGTGAGGGGACATGAGAGCTTCCCGTTTACCATATGTGGATAACCAATAGGGTTGATGAGTCCGTAGTCCGGGACTATTAGGACTCTAGTGGAAAGGATACCGGAAAGGATCCTGAGAGGGGAGGAATGGAAGTATCTGGACCTGAGTTGATGTAACTGAGTAGATGACTTGCATTGGGCTAGGCTTTACCCTGACATGCGCCGGTACTTAGACCAAATGGTGATGTGAGAGAGCGGTGACTTAACCCCCAGCCATGGATTGTCCCGAGGGATGCCGGACCCACTACCAACAGGAGCCGTACGCGTGACTTACCCAAAGAAGTACGGTGCTATGACTTAAAGCATGTCTGCCAATAGAGACCAGCAGACATAGAGTTTAGATGCATACATACATTATCTGTTTCATACTGCATTGCATCTTGCTATGTTTTGCCACATGTTATTTATGTTGTTATGGATTAACTACCTTACTGAGTTTCTTCGAAACTCATTCCTTTTTGTACAATCTCTTGTTAGACTATCCCACAGGTATTGATTACTATGACGAACAGTACGATGAAGCCCAAGCTGATGAAGCGTACTACATGCAAGGTGTTGGCGACAATCAAGATTACTCTGATGATCCCTCAGTTGATCAAGTTTCGTATTACGATTAAAGGCAACGTGGAATTGGAACATCTCAGTTGGATTGATGAAGTCCACTATTTTGAAGATGTCATCTATAGGATAGAAGACTCTTAAGTTTTGATATCTTTCTTATTTCCTTTGTTTGAGTTGTATTTCCTTTTAGACTTACATACTACGTTCTGCTGTATTTGTGGAGTTAGTTTCCGCCTCACTTTACTTCTTTTGATATCTACAGATATCTGGTATCATTTTCCGCACTCTGACTATATTGTTTATTCATTTCTTGTTTTGAACCTTGTTTATAATATTAAACCTTGATTTTTCCTGTTTATGATTATGTTATTGAATATGTGGGAGGATGATTTCCTCGATACTTGATCTTCGGGCTGTGGATCACACTCTCGGGTATGCCAGTTAGGGTACCGGCTGGGAGTATGTGACAACTATCATATGATTCCAATCGAATTTCTATAAGTTCCCCTAGCTATTGCATGCTATTTCTAGGTCAATGCAATCAATCCCAAATCATGCCATGATGCTTGTCTCTTGAACTTGATAGCTCAAATTGGGGTTTTCTATTTAGACCATTGGATTTTGTTATTTTCTTGATTTATAGAGTCCTTATACTGTTCTTAAGCATTCCTCCAAGTTTCAGATTGATCCGAACCCCGAAAAACTAATTTCGGATGAAAACCCCCAAAATCCACTATTCTGTCCCGAAGAGAATTTTGGTTCATCCTCTTTGGTCGATGCCATCGACCAAAGACCATCGACCAAAGTTGTTGTTGACAGCAACTTTAGCCAGTTTAGACCCATTTCACATCCGATCTTCCCGATTTCTTCTCTAACTTATTATTGATGTTTGTTTAGGGTTTTAACAATTCTTTTGGACCATTTCTTGGTATTCTCAATTCATCATCAACTCAACCTAAGGTAAGGATGGTTATCTCCATAAACATATAGGCCATCAACTTATGAATTGTGTTCTTACTTAAAGAATAGAATCTCTTGCTTTCTTTTCATTGTCATAAGACTGTTATACATGTGTTAGGACAGTAGTATCAGAATTCTTATACTGTTGTGATGTTAAATTATTATTGATTACTTATGTCTATGATGATTCATTTCAATATAATGATTTAACTTTTATTATGAAGATGTATTGGATGCATGAGAAATGATGAACTTGAATATGTGATTGCCTACGTATAACTTGGGATTGGGGAGTGTCCTATTGACACTTCTGTCCTTGGGCATCGGAGGGAATAGTATGGGATGTTCTCCGACGGTGCCTATTGACACTTTCCCGGGTTATTGGATGACATACATAGGATTGTCTAGTTGGGTGGCTGGGATTGTCCTTGTCGTGTCAGACCCGAATAGGAAGGGCATTGAGACTGAATGACCCGTGGTAGTGTATGGTTTGATGGGCGCTCTAGGCTGGTAACCAATCCGGTAGGGGACATAAACCATGCTACGGATACCTGAAAGGGGCCATTTATTGGTAGGGTTGCAAATAGCTAGACTTGGGCTCACGGGCGCTCAAGACTGGTAACCAATCCGTGAGAGGACGTGAGAGCTTCCCGTTTACTATTTGTGGATGACCAATAGGGTTGATGAGTCCGTAATCTGGGATTACGCTGACTCTAGTGTGAAGGATACCGGAAAGGATCGCCGGGGGCAAGGAATGGACGTATCTGGATCTGACTTGATATGACTGAGTGGATGACTTGCATTGGGCTAGGCTTTACTGTGACATGCACCAGTACTTATACCAAACGGTGATGTGAGAGAGCGGTGACCGATTCCCCTACCATGGTTTTTGAGATGACTTTACCTAACTTCCCTGGCAGACCCAAGATATCTTGTATGATTGAGAGGGAGTGACTGACAACCCAAAGAAGTATGGTGCTATGACTTAAAGCATGTCTACCATAGAGACTAACATTCATAGAGTTAGAATCATATTTGCATCATATGTTTCATATCATATTGCATTATGTTATGTTCTGTATATGTATGATTTTAATTATGGAATAACTACCTTTCTGAGTTCTTCGAACTCATTCCTTTTGTACAAATGTTTTTAGATTATCCTACAGGTACCGAAGATTATGATGGCACCCCCTTCGAGACGGACTTTGATCCCGCATACTACCCTCCGGGTGGTATCTTCGGTGAAGATCAGAGTGTTGGTGCCGAGGAGGATTACTATTCGCACCAGGGTTAGCCCCACGATAGTGCGGGAGCGGCAGAGCTGGGCTTTCTTCATCCACACCATTGAGGAGACCATCATTAGGACAGAAGAAACCCTAGCCTAGTGCCCCATTTCCTTGGTCTATTTATGGAACCATTGGACATGTAATTAACTTGTTTTGGATTATCTTTTGATACTTGGAATTGTAATTAACTTAATCACACTTCATTTCCGCTACTTTGAGAGGGTGATTATCATACATTCTCTCACCTTTATGATCACATTTATACCTTGATATTATTTGCTTTTCCACACTCTGATTTATTGAATCTTATCTTATTCATGATATTTAGTATTAGTTGCTTTTACCTTGATTATTATTGTTCATGATTATGTTATCGTGTATGTGGGAGGCATGGTCACTCGATTCTTGATCCTTGGACTGTGGATCACATTCCTGGGTATGCCAGATGGGGTACCGGCTGGGTGGATGTGACATGCATTGTCTGTCTCATATCATATCACATTATGCTTTGTTTATGCGATCATGTTATTTATGCTATTATGGAATTACTTGCCTTACTGGGTTTCTTTTGAAACTCACTCCTTTTGTACAACATCTTTTGTTAGATTATTCTGCAGGCCTTGATGACTATGAAGTGCAATATGAAGAAGCGCAAGATGAAGAAGTGTACAATACGCAAGGTGTTGGCAACTATGAAGATTCCATTGAGGATTCCTCGAGTGGTCTCACTTGTTACCAAGATTAGCCCTACTGTGGAGTGGGAGCGTCTGAGCGTGATTGATGAAGTTTATGTTATGAAGACGTTCTTTACAAATTAGAATAGACTTTAGCTTAGTTAGATTATATCTTTTTTTCTTGTCTTTAGAATCAGTTGTAATCTCCTTTGACTTTCGATCTACATTCCGCTGTACTCATGGAGTGAGATTCTGCCTCACTCTGTATTTGATTTTATATATTTATTGGTATCATTTCCGCACTCTGATGATTATCTCGTTACTTTACTTTGATTCATTTAAATAATATTGTTAACCTTGATTTAGTCTTGTTCTTGATTATATTATTGTGAATGTGGGAGGTTGATTTACTCGATACTGGATCTTGTAGATTGTGGATCACACACTCGGGTATGCCAGATAGGGTACCGGCTGGGTGGATGTGACACACGGTGTACAAGTTGATAAAGACTAGTAGTCCGAGATTGGGACTTATCTGGAGCAGTTCAGTTTATACTTATGTGTTAGGGATGGGATATCGCCTCATTCCCTTTTTAACCTTTTTATTTGAATTGTCGAGACTGTAGTTTTGTTTGTTCCCTTGTTATTTTGGGAACCGGTTGTAACCCTTAATTTTAGTCGATCTACCTTCCGCTATTATTATAGGATGGGTTTCCTCCCTCCTTTTCACACTTGACTGTTTAGCCTATTTGAATCATTTCCGTACTCTGATGTTATTTGTGAATCCTTCTGAGATCCTTTATTCACTTTTATTATTAAATTATATGAATACAAAGAATTGTTCTTGCTTTTGATTATATTATTGTGCTAAGTGACTATGATCGTTCCTAAACTTGATCGGCGGGACCATAATTCACTCCCCTGGGTAATCCAGATAGGGTACTCCCTTGGTGGATTTCGGGCGGGATGTGACACATAGTATGGGCAATCATGTTCTTCAGTTCCTGTAGAAAAATCTAACAAAGAATTTGCAAAAAAGGAGTGAGTTCGAAAGAACTCAGCAAGGCAAGTTATTCTATAATAACATAAATAACATGATACAAAACATAGCATGATGCAATATGATATGAAACAGACAATGCATCTATGAATCTAACTCTATGTATGCTCGTCTCTATGGCAGACATGCTTTAAGTCATAGCACCATACTTCTTTGGAAAAAGTCTCAAATCACTCATCATCGGTTGGTAATGGGTCCTGCATCCCTCTAGGGCAAATCCATGGCTAGGGTTTAGGTCACTACTCTCTCACATCACTGTTTGGTCTAAGTATTAGAGCATGTCAAGGTAAAGCCTAGCCAAATGCAAGTCATCTACTTAGTTATATAACCTCATACTTAGATACTTCCATTCCTCCCCTCTCGGGATTCTTTCCGGTATCCTTCACAATAGAGTCAGCGTGTCCTTTGGCTACCACCAACTCGGACTACGGACTCATCAACCCTATTGGTCATTCACAAAAAATACACGAGAAGCTCTCATGTCCTCTCACGGATATAACTCACCGGTCTCGAGCGCCCATGAGCCCAAGTCTACTATTTGCAACCCTACCAATAAATGGCCTCTCATGAGTATCCACAATGTGATCTATGACCTCTCACGGATATAACACACCGGTCTTGAGTGCCCACAAATTCACATTGCTACAACGGGTTGTTCGTCTCAATACCCTTCCGAATCGGGTCTGATACTGTCACATCCACCCTATAATCTACCAAGCGGGTACCCTATCTGGATTACCCGGGGAGTGATTCACAGTCTCGCCGATCAAGTTTAGGAACGATCATAGCCACTTAGCACAATAACATAATCAAAAGCAAGAACAAATCTTTGTATTCAATTACTTTAATAATAAAAGTCAAGAAAGGACCTCAGAAGGATCACAAAAGAACATCAGAGTGTGGAAAAGATTCCAATAAAATACATAGTCAACATGTAGAACTGAGGTGGAAATTCCCTCTACAACATTAGCGGAAGGTAGATCGAATAAAAATAAGGGTTACAACCAGTTCCCAAATAAAAGGGAAACAACTAAACTACAGTCTCAACGAATCAAATAAAAGGTCAAAAAGAGAATGGACGATATCCCATCGCTGTCACACAAGTGTAAAAGCCAGATTGCTCCAGATAAGTACCAATCTCGTACTGATAGTCTTCATCAACTTATCACCATAACCAGTATTGTGTGAGTAACCAACTTGGTCTTCAAAGTGTTGACCATCATAGTCAACATTAGTACCTGTAGGAAGAGCTAACAAAATGTGTTGCAAAAAGGAGTGAGTTCAAAAGAACTCAGCAAGGCAGTTATTCCATAAAACATAAGCCATATGATACAAAACATAACATGATGCAATATGATATGAAGCACATGATGCAATTATGATTCTAACTCTATGTATGTTGGTTTCTATGGTAGACATGTTTTAAGTCATAGCACCATACTTCTTTAGGTAAGTCTTAGTCACTCAGCACCGGGGGGAATTGGGTCCTGCATCCCTCTCGGACAATCCATGGCTAGGGTTTCGGTCACCGCTCTCTCACATCACCATTTGGTCTAAGTATTGGCGCATGTTAAGGTAAAGCCTAGCCCAATGCAAGTCATCTACTCAGTCGTATCAAGGCAGATCCGGATACGTCCATTCCTCCTCAACCATTTATGATATTTGGATCCTTTCCGGTATCCTTCACACTAGAGTCATGGATATTACTCACCGGACTCATCAACCCTATTGGTCATCCACAAATAGTAGACGGGAAGCTCTCACGTCCTCTCATGGATATGACTCACCGGTCTCGAGCACCCATGAGCCCAAGTCTAGCTATTTGCATCCCTACCAATAAATGTTCCCTTTCGGGTATCCGTACTACGGTTTATGTCCTCTCAAGGGTTGGTTACCAGTCTTGAGTGCCCATCAAACTATACACTACCACGGGTATGATACGACAAGGACATCCTAGCCAAACACCACAAGACAAGTCCTTTATATGTCACCCAATGATCTAGGAAAGTGTCGATGGGCATCTTCGGAGAACATCCCATACTATTCCCTCCGATGTCCAAGGACAGAAATGTCAATAGGACATTCCCCAATCCCAAATCATACTTATTCAATCACATTCTCAATTCCATCACATCACACATAAATGATATTTCATCATATGAAACGAGGTATAATATAGCATGATCAATCACATATGTAATTAACAAGAATACATAATCATGATAAGCAAAGTGATATATAACATGGTACTACTATCTTGAAGTATATATAGCAGTCATATGATGTTAGAAATACAACAATTAATGTGAATCTACCAAGTTTCCAACATAGAGGCATAATTCACATAATTCATGTAATTATGGTAATAACCGTCCTTACCTCGAGTTGCGATGATGATAATCCAATAATCTCAAGAGAATGATCCACATATGGTATTAAGACCCTAGACAAACATAGATGCAAGATTAGAGAAGAAATCAGGAAAATTGGAAGTCGAACGGGTCAAAACGGCGAAAAACAAAGTTCAACACCTGCTTGGTCGATGCTCTTTGGTTGATGGGATTGATCAAGCAGGATCGACCAAGGAACAGTATCGGGCTGCAAGGTGTATTTTGGTGATTTGTTCCGAAATTGGTCTTCCGGGGCTCGGATCGATCCGAAACTTGGAGGGGATGCTAGGAATAGTAGCAGGAGACTACGTAGCAAGAATATAATGATCCAATGGTCAAATTGAAAACCCCCAATTGAAAACTCTAGGTTCTATATGTTAGAACCATAGTCTTCAATGAAAATCATTGCAACTTCAAGAGAACCTAGGAATTTAATCAATAGAACGATGAACAATAGAATATAGACAATTACTAACATATAATCAGACCTAATTGAAAGAGAAAATCAGATTAAGAGATGAATTCATGTTGTAAAGAATAGAAAAATCAAAATAAGAAAGCAAGAACATCATGTATGAGAATCATAGCATGGAAAGGATGAAGAGAGGTTTAATCAAAGCAAAAGAGCTTGTATAAGAGATGGTTGCAAGGTTGCAGCACCTTCTTCACGAACTCAGTAGCAAGAAAAATAGTAGATAGGAGTAGGATAGAGAGAAAGTGAGAGAACACATACCATGAAGATGATAATGGAGGCAAGAATCAAATGATTGACAATGATTAGAGTAGAATAACCTTCACCAATATCAAGGAGGAGCTTTGGAGAACCTTCTCCACGTTCTCAGGTGTTGCAATGATTAGAATAGGGTGTGGAATATTCCAAAGGAATCATTAAATTGAATCTGGGCAGCCTTGGTCGATGGGATCGACCAAGCAGGATCGACCAAGCATAGTTCAGCAGAAAATCAGCAATAGTTCAGCAACTTCGGATAGGGATTCGGAGGGCTATACAAGGTCAAATTGAGTGGGGTTTTATCCTACAAGTCAAACAAGAAGTCTAGTTTCTATAAATACTTTCGGATTGAGCACGGGAATTCATTAGGTATTTCAACTAATTCAACCATCTTCGATGCGCAGATTTTCACTAAACACTGACAGTGTACTCAAGTAAGGGGCATCATCGTCAATGTCCATGGGTTTCGGGTCAAACACCATGTCTTCCATAAAGAGGCCCCACAAGGACTTCTTCCTTCACTTTGGGACATTGGATCTACCCTAAGGAAAAGGTCGGACATGACCTCCTAAGGCTTTCAAAGATAGCAACATTGAAATCAAGGTCCGACTTCAAGGTCTAACATTAAACAAGCCTTTCTTTATCCCAAAACAAATAGGGTGTCCTGGCTAGGTTTGGGCTGGATTTCATAGATACAACAAGGACATCCTAGCCAAACACCGCTAGACAAGACCTAGGTATGACATCCAATAACCCGGGAAAGCGTCTGTGACACCCAACCCTATCCTAACCCTGACCTTGACCCAGATCCTTGATGTTTGTAGGTTCGAAGACCCGGAGTGGTGGAAAAAGAGACTTGTGGGCCCTCATAGTTGAAGACTTGGTGTATGATTCAGAGCCCATGGATATTGACAGTGAAGTCCCTTACTTGGATACACTGTCAGTGTTTAGTGAGAAACTGCACCTAGAAGAGGGGAAGCTTAGTTGAAGTGCTTGATGCGCTTTCGGTCTTGTTTCGAAGGTATTTCTCTACTCTAGACTTGTTTATTGACTTGTAGGAGAAAACCTAACTCAATTCGGACCCGTATAGCCTTTCATTTCCCTGATTCAAGTTTGCTATACATGCTTGGTTGATTGAGTCAGTCAACCAAGGCCAGTCGACCAAGGCCAGTCGACCAATGATTGTACAAATCCAAGAAAAAGATGCTTTTTGGATATTCTTCTCTCTATTAAAGTGGTTCTTGTGTTTTGAACCCTATTATACTCATTTAGGCTACTGAGAATGATAGTGGAGCTTCCCAAGGCACTCTCTTGGTGTTTGTGAAGGATTCTTGCCCCCAATCATTGCAATCATTGCCTCTTGTCTCCATTTGCATATTCAATGTATGATTCATCACTCTCACTCTCTATTCTACTCTTTTCTTTTTCTTTTCTTGCTGTTGCAACCTTGGAGTTGATGCTACAACCTTGCAACCATCACTGCAAGTGTTCACTCTTAGCTAATCTTTGATCTCATTCCTTTTCATTGATGCTATGATCCCATTTCAATCCTTGCATATGCATTCCTTTGATTCTCTTCTTAACTTCATGCACTCTTGTCCTAAACTGAGGTATATAGTGTGCTATGTCTATGTTTATTACTAGCATATGATTCTAATCCAATTCCTATTAATTCCCCTAGCTAATTCATTCATTTCCAATGCAATTTCATTTAATTTCAATTCATGCTATGATTCTTTCACTTAGAACATAGAGTTTCAATTGGGGGGGGGGGGGGAGGTTTCTAATTAGACCTTTAGATTGTGTTAATTACTTGATTAGTAGTGTTCTTATATTTTTACAATGAATCCCTCCAAGTTTTGGATCCATCCGATCCCCGGAAGATCGATTTTGAGCCAAAAATCACTATTTGGCCTCGGGCACTATTCACTTGGTCGACTGGGTCAGTTGACCAATTATTCAACCAATGGACTGCTGAATTGTGTGCTTCACCGATTCGATCCGTTCGACCTCTGATTTTCCCGATTTATTTTCTAATCTTTCATTTATGTTTGTCTAGGGTCTTAATTCCATAATTGGATCATTCTTTTGTGGCCTTTGGATTATCATCATTGCGGCTTAAGGTAAGGATGGTTATACCAAAATCACATAGACTATGTGATTATTATACTGATGTTGGCAACTTAGTAGGGTTAGCTTATTAGTTGTTTTAGACATCGTATGACTACTGTAGTTACCTTATAACAGTAGTACCATGTTTATTACTTTGCTTATCATGTCTATTCATTCTTGTCATTTACTTATACACTTGATCATGTGATGTTATGATGTATCTTTCAATATGATAATGTATCATGTATGTATGAAATGATGAATTGAGAATGTGATTGGATAAGTATGATTTGGGATTGGGGAATGTCCTTTTGACATTTTTGTCCTTGGACATTGGAGGGAATAGTATGGGATGTTCTCCGAAGATGCCCATCGACGCTTTCCCGAATTATTGGATGACATACATAGGACTTGTCTAGATGTGTTGGCTAGGACATCCCCATTGTATTAGACCCAAATCGGAAGGGCATTGAGACCGAATGACCCATGGTAGTAGTATGGTTTGATGGGAGCTCAAGACTGGTAAGCACCCCCATGAGAGGACATAAATCATACTACGGATACTCGAAAGGGGCCAATTATTGGTAGGGTTGCAAATAGCTAGACTTGGGCTCATGGGTGCTCAAGACTGGTGGGTTATATCCATGAGAGAACGTGAGAGGTTCCCGTCTACTATTTGTGGATGACCAATAGGGTTGGTGAGTCTGGTGAGTAATATCCGTGACTTTAGTGTGAAGGATACTGGAAAGGATCTTGGGATGGGAGGAATGGAGGTACTTGGATCTGACATGATATGACTAAGTAGATGACTTGCATTGGGCTAGGCTTCACCTTGACATGTGCCACTACTTAGACCAATGGTGATGTGAGAGAGCGGTGACTTAAACCCCTAGCCATGGATTTGTCCCAAGGGATGCAGGACCCAGTTTCCCGGCTTGAGTGATGGAGACTAACCCAAAGAAGTATGGTGCTATGACTTAAAGCATGTCTACCATAGAGACTAGCATATTTAGAGTTAGCATATCGCGTTCCCCGACAAAAGAAGCGACGCTCTACACTATGGCCCGGGTGTAGTGATAAGTGGGCAAGGGTTAGCTAGGGCGTCCCCTGTAAGCGACGCGTCGCATCGGCGCCCGGATGCGGTGATAAGTAGGCAAGGGTTCCCGCGCCGTGGACGAGTGCGTGTAAAGAAGCTAGTCCATAAGCGTAGGATTAGATTGGCATCTTGGAACATAGGATCTCTAACTGGTAAGAGCTTAGAATTGATAGATGTTATGAGAAGAAGAAGGATTAATGTAGCTTGCATTCAAGAGACTAGATGGAGGGGTAAAAAAGCCAAAGAGTTGGATGACTTTAAACTTTGGTATACTGGGGATAAAACAAATAAAAATGGAGTGGGTATAATAGTGGATAAAGATTTAAAAAATGATGTGGTGGATGTTAAAAGAGTGGGTGATAGGATTATTGCTATCAAGCTTGTAATGGAGAAAGAGTTTGTAAATATAATTTGTGCATATGCACCTCAAGTAGGACTAGATGAAAGTCTAAAGCTAGAATTTTGGGAAAATATGGGTGGATTACTGCAAGGAATTCGTCAAGGAGAAAAGATTATCATAGGAGGTGATTTAAATGGACATATTGGAAAAGATCAAAGAGGATATGAGAGTGTTCATGGAGGTTATGGTTTTGGAGAAAGGAATGACGAGGGGATTTCAATTTTGGATTTTGCTACTGCTTTTGATCTATCTATTATAAATACTTACTTCAAAAAGAGAGATGAGCATTTAATTACTTTCAAAAGTGGACAAAGATAGAAGCCAAATAGATTTCTTCCTAACTAGAAGGACTGATAGATTGTTGTGCAAGGATTGCAAGGTGATACCGGGGGAAAGCTTAACTACCCAACATAGACTTGTGGTCTTGGATATGTGCTTAGTCCCAAGAACACATAAAAGGTCCAAGGTAAACTATCCCAGAATAAGATGGTGGAATTTGAATGGAGAGTACTCTAAATCCTTCGTTAATGAAGTAGTCAAACAAGGAAAATGGGATTTTAAAGGGGATACCAATGCAATGTGGAATGAGATGGCTATGTGTATTAAGAAAGTGGCTAAAGATGTTCTAGGTGAATCAAAAGGAAAGATCCATTCTTATAGAGAGACGTGGTGGTGGGATAGTGAGGTTCAAGCTGCCATTAGGAATAAAAAAGCTAGTTTTAAGACATGGCAAAGAACTAAGGATGTTGAGGATCTTCAAAGGTATAGGTTAGATAGAAATGAAGCTAAGAAAATTGCGGGAAAAGCAAGGGAAAGGAAGTATGAAGAGTTATACAATAAGTTGGGCACAAAGGAAGGGGAAAAATCTATTTATAAGATAGCTAAGATGAGGGATAGGAAGAGTAGAGATCTTGACCATGTTAGATGTATTAAAAACGGAGATGGTAAAGTATTAGTTTGTGAGGAGGATATTAAGAAAAGATGGGAAACATATTTCTCTAGTTTACTAAATGAGCATTCTTCAAGCACTTATGTTTCGGACGATTACACTTTTCACCAAGGCACTGGTGTCCGAACTTATATACGTAGAATTTTGATGTCCGAAGTAAAAGAAGCTTTAAGGAGGATGAAACTCGGCAAGACACAAGGTCCTGATGAAATCCCAATTGAAGTATGGAAGAGCTTAGGAACCCATGGACTAGTTTGGTTGACTAAGTTGTTTAATAAGATTATGAGCACAGGGAAAATGCCAGATGATTGGAGGAGAAGTGTTGTGGTTCCAATTTACAAAAATAAAGGAGATATTCAAAGTTGTAATAACTATAGAGGCATTAAATTGATGAGCCATACGATGAAATTATGGGAGAGAATAATTGAAACCCGGTTGAGACACTTAACTACATTTACGGAGAACCAATTTGGGTTTATGCCGGGAAAATCTACAACGGAGGCTATTTACTTAATTAGGAGACTTATGGAAAGGTATAGAGAATGTAGGAAAGACCTTCATATGGTATTTATTGACTTAGAAAAAGCTTATGATAGAGTCCCTAGAGCGTTAATTTGGCAAGTACTAGAGAAAAGAAGTGTTGCAAGTAAATATGTAGATATAGTTAAGGATATGTATGATGGTTCGGTGACTAGTGTTAGAACAGTGGGGGGACAAAGTAATGAATTCCCGATAACAGTTGGGCTACATCAAGGGTCAACTTTAAGCCCATATTTATTTGCACTGGTAATGGATGAATTAACCAAAGACATTCAAGATGAGGTCCCCTGGTGTATGCTTTTTGCGGATGATATTGTGTTGATTGATGAGACCCAAGTGGGGATTAATACCAAATTAGAATCATGGAGAGTAGCTTTGGAATCAAAAGGCTTTAAACTTAGTAGATTGAAGACAGAATATCTAGTTTGTAACTTTAGTCATGATCGGGCAGATGATGAAGTGGTGATACTTGACGATAAAGAGATTCCTCAGAGTGATTGTTTTAGGTACCTAGGTTCAATCATAAGTAAAAGAGGTGATTTAGAAGATGAGGTTTCCCAAAGAATTAAAATAGGGTGGATGAAGTGGAGAGGTGCATCCGGGGTCTTATGTGATCGGCGTATTCCATTAAAGCTTAAAGGAAAATTTTATAGGACCGTTGTCCGACCAGCTATGATGTACGGTGCGAGTGTTGGGCTGTTAAAAGAATCATATAGATAAACTCGGTGTGAGTAGAAATGAGGGGATGCTAAGATGGATGAGTGGCAAAACTAGGATGGATAAGATAAGAAATGATCATATTAGAGTTGGTCTGGGAGTTGCTCCCATAAGTGATAAGCTTAGAGAAAGTCGTTTGAGGTGGCACGGCCACGTTCAACGGAGACCTATAAATGCTCTTGTTCGGAGAAGTGATATAATCCATATTGAAGGAACTAGAAGAGCTAGGGGTAGACCTAAGATAACCTTAGGAGAAGTGGTGAGAAATGATATGTATAGCTTAGGCCTTGTATCTAGCATGGCCTTGAACAGAACCGATTGGAGAGCAAGAATCCATGTAGCCGACCCCATTTAGTTGGGAAAAGGCTTATTGTTGTTGTTGTTGTTGTTGTTGTATCATACTTGTATCATGTGTTTCATATCATAAAATGCATCATGTTATGATTTGTATCATATGGTTTATGTATTATGGATTAATTGCCTTGCTGAGTTCTTTTGAACTCATTCCTTTTTGTGCAATTATTTGTTAGATTTCTCCACAGGTACCGAAGAAGCTGATGGCTCATACTTCGAGGTGGACCAGGATTCCGCATACTACACTAAATGTCTTGGCCATTATGAAAGTTACTGTGAAGGTGCCGAGGGTGATTACCCTCCGTACCAAGATTAGCCGGACTTTGGTGTGGGAGTGGCCCTGCTTGGTTTCCTTCGTGTACACTTACGAGGACATCCTGTACAAGACTGAGGAGACCTTAGTTTAGGCCTTTTTATTGTTATTATTTGGAAACTCGGATCTATAAATTAACTTTCTTTTGATATACTCTTAGATGTTGGTTTTGTAACTAACTTTGATTGACTACTTTTCCGCTGCCACTGAGAGAGTGAATTCCACTCACTCTCTCTCTCTTTTGGATTATATTTATACATTGGTATGATCTTTATTCAGCACTCTGATTATTTGTTCTTATCTTATTCATGATTTCTTTTATTATGTGCTTTACCTTGATTATTATTGTTCATGATTGTGTTATCGCGTATGTGGGAGGCATGGTTGCTTGATACTTGATCTTCGAGATTGTGCATCACATACTCGGGTATGGCTGGTAGGGTACCGGCTGGGTGGATGTGACAGCGTCAAAGGGCACCATTGGAAACATCCCATACTATTCCCACTGATGTCCAAGGACAAAAATGTCAAAAGGACATTCCCTAATCCCAAATCATACCTAATCAATCACAATCCCAATTCATACATAACATACACAATCGATATCCCATCATATAGAAAAATACATAATAACATGATGAATTGCATATGTAATTAACAAAAATGAATATTCATGATAACAAAAGAATACATAAATATGGCATTACTGTATGTGAAGTACTCACAACAGTAATACGATGTAAGAAATACGATAATGAAAGTGAATCTAAGAAGTTCCCAAAATAGAAACAAGATTCACGTAATTTATGTAATTATGGTAACAACCATCCTTACCTTAATTCGAATCGAAGATAGTCCGGAGATCAAATAGAATGGTCCCAAAGTTAGCACTTATACCCTAGACAAGCATAGATACAATATTAGAAGAAAAATCTAGAAGATCGGAGGTCAAACGGATCAAAACAGACGAATACATCAATTGTCACATCCCCCCAGCCGGTACCCTAACTGGCATACCCAGGAGTGTGATCCACAGCCCCGAAGATCAAGTATCGAGGAAATCATCCTCCCACATATACAATAACATAATCATAAACAGGAAATAAATCAAGTTTTAATATTATAAACAAGGTTCAAAACAAGAAATGAACAATCAGTATAATCAGAGTGCGGAAAGATACCAGATATCCAATGATATCAAAAAGGAGTAAAGTGAGGCGGAAACTCACTTTACCAAAAATAGCGGAACGTAGTATGAAAATCAAAAGGGATTACAATTGAAACAAATGTACTAAGAAATAAACTAAGATCAAGCGTCTTCAAGTTTATAGATAACGTCTTCATAAGTATGGACTTCATCAATCCAATGAATCCGTTCTAACTCTATGCCGTTCTCAAAAGTAGTACGTAGCTTGATCCGCCGGGGGATCATCAAAGTAATCTTGATCGTTGCCAGCACTTTGCGTGTAATACGCTTCATCAGCTTGTGCTTCTCTGTACTGCTCGTCATAATACTATGTACCTGCAGGATAATCTAACAAGAAAATGTACAAAAAGGAATGAGTTTCGAAGAAACTCAGTAAGGCAAGTTAATCCATAACATCATAGATAACATGTGGCAAAACATAACATGATGCAATGCAGTATGAAACAAGTAATGAATGTATGCATCTAACTCTATGTATGCTGGTCTCTATGGTAGACATGCTTTAAGTCATAGCACCGTACTTCTTTGGGAAAGTCCGCTCACATCCTCAACCATTTAAGATATCTTGGATTCTCTCATGGATCATTTCACCGGTCTTGAGCAGCCGGTTGGTAATGGGTCCTTCATCCCTCAGGACAAACCATGGCAGGGGGTTAAGTCAACACACTCTCTCACAACCATTTGGCATAAGTACTGGCGAATGTCAGGGAAAAGCCTAGCCCAATGCAATTCATCTACTCAGTTACATCAACTCAGGTCCAGATACTTCCATTCCTCGTCCCTGACGATCCTTTCCGGTATCCTTTCCACTAGAGTCCTAATAGTCCCTGACTACGGACTCATCAACCCTATTGGTTATCCACATATGGTAAATGGGAAGCTCTCATGTCCCCTCACGGATCATTTCACCGGTCTTGAGCGCCCATGAGCCCAAGTCTAGCCATATGCAACCCTCCAATAAATGGCCTCTTTCGAGTATGCACAATGTGATCCATGTCCTCTCACGGATCTTTTCACCGGTCTTGAGCGCCCACGAATCCCCATTGCTACCACGGGTCGTTCGGTCTCAATACCCTTCCAATTCGGGTCTGATATAACAGGGGTATATCCTAGCCAAACACTGCTAGACAGCCCTAGGTATGACATCCATTGATTCGGGAAAGCATCGATGGGCATCTTCGGAGAACATCCCATACTATTCCCTCCGATGTCCAAGGACAGAGTGTCAAAAGGACAACTTCCCAATCCCAAACCAAACTTAAGCAAACACATTCTCAAATCAGTCATAACATATACAACCAACAGTTCATCATATACAAGAGAATGTAAAAGCAAAATTAGATTAGGCAATAATAGGTAATTCATATAACATGAAAAATGAAAAAGATAATACAAACAAGTGCTACTGATCTCACAGTAAGAGATCAGAATTAAATTATAATAATAGTAAGTAATCTCATAGTTTCATAAGGTAGAAACCAGAGAACAAGTAATCTATATAGTTAAGGAATTAACTGTCCTTACCTGATTATCGAAGAAGATGATCCAAAGATCAAAGAGAGCAACTCCAAACTTAGCAAATAGACTCCTAACAATCATAGATACAACATTAGGAAAGATGCCTAAAAGATCAGAGAGAAAACGAATCAATTCGGGCGAAAAACGAAGCTACTGACTCCTTTGGTCGAGTGCTTGGTAGATCGGCCCAGTCGACCAAACGATCGACCAAGCAAGTCGATACGGAATTGTCTGTTGCTTTGGCCATAACTTCTTCGTTTGAAGTCGGAATGATCCGAAATTCGAAGGGGAACTTCCTAAGGTATATTAGGATCATATAGTAAGATAAAAACATCAAGTCATGGGGAAAATTTGGGTTCTTGATTTAACCCAAGAATTTAGGGTTTCAACCTTATGGTTCCCATAAAAAGGTTGAGATCACAGAATGAAAGAAAATTAAATTATTGGCCAAAGGCAATAAGAAAATCATAGGAAAACTAATTTAGGTTACTAGAAATATTACCCATGAGGTTTCCCTCGCATGGGAGGTTAACAAGAGTTTCCAGAACTCAAGCAAGGGTTAGGGTTTCAAGAAAATCTTCGGCTAGGGTTGAGATCATGATGATGATCATAGATCTCAAAGAAATGAAGGAGATCACGAAGGGATGGTTGCAAGGATGCAGCATCAACTTCCTGATCTCAATCAAGAACAAGATCAAGAAAAGAGAATTAATAATTCAGAAGAGATACTAACCTTGAATTGTAAGAACAGAGAAGAGAGGTTTCAGATCTATAGAGGAATCTTCGAAATCACCAGAGAGAGTTTCGGAGAGGTGTTCTCACGTTCACAAAGTGTTTAGGAAGCAGCCGTAACAAAGAAATACGAAGTAGGGTTTAAATAAGAGTGAAAAACCCTAAAATTACAATTTCTTGGATTTCACCTTCCTTTGGTCGAGTGCTTGGTCGAGTGGCCCACTCGACCAGTCAGTCGACCAAGGCAGAAGTAAGGAATAATTAGGGATTTGGAGGATCAAATGGGCTTTAAACCTTATGGGCTTTTGCATACACATCAAGTAACAAGTCAAGTGTGAAGAAATACCTTCAAACCAAGTCAGATAATACTCCAAGTCCTTCAACTAATCTCATCTTCAGACAACTGCAGCTTCCTTTCCAAATCTACACAGACATCCAAGTATGGAACTCCATCAACAACATCCATGGGTTCAAAGTCAAACACCATGTCTTCTACTGAGATGGCCCATAGTTGGCTTCTTTCTTTACTCCGGGTCTTCGGACCTAAAAACAACCGGGTTACTTGGTCAAGGTCAGGGTTAGGTTAGGGCTGGGTTTCACATCAATACTGCCCTCAACTGGCTGACTGACCCAGTCGACCAGATGAACAGTAATGGGGCTGAAACTGAACATTTGATCCGAAACCTAGCTTTCAGGACTTGGATCACTCCAAAATTTGAAAGGAATGTTAGGAACAGTAGACTAAGAATATCTAATGAAGATTTACCATTAAACAAGGATCAAATCAAGACTTCCCAATTTGAAACCCTAACTTTCTAATTTGATAAAACCATGCTCTTCAATGGTAAACAATCATAAATGCAAAGGGAAATCAGAGATTCAATCAATAGGATAATGAGCAATAGATTAGAGATAGGTACTAACATATAATCATACCTATTTGATAAAGAAAATCAGATTAGGAAAAGAAATCATGTTGTTATGAAGAAAATTGTGAAACCCAGCCCTATCCTTGACCCGGAAACCCTGTTATTTGTAGGTCTGACAACCCGAAGTAAGGCAAGAAGTCAACTATGGGCCACTTCAGTGGAAGACTTGGTGTTTGGCTTAGAATCCATGAGTGTTGATGACAGTGTTCCATTTATGGAAACTGCTCCCTGATGAAGATGGGTTTAGTTGATGGACTTGGAGTACTCTCTGACCTGGTTCGAAGGCATTTCTACATACTAGGTAAGCCACTTGGTTTGTGTGCAAAACCCCTTCATGTTTGGATTTGATCTAAGCCTTCATTTCCCTGTTTTGGACTTGCTATCCTGATTGGTTGACTCATTGGTCGATTGAGCCAGTCGACCAATCAATCGACCAATGATATCTATTTTGCTGATTAGGTCTTTGCTTGCTCTATTTAAGTCCAACCTCGAGTCTACTTCGTATTTTCTGCCTCCAAACTCTTTGGAACGAACCAGAGCCCTCTTCAAGTCATCTCTTCTGCATCCTTGGTGATTTTCTTGGCGGATCTTCATCAAATCTCTTGCATTTACACAAAATGGTATGTGATCATCCTCCTTTCTTCATCATCTTTGATTCTTCATTGTTTTTCTTTCCTTTTCTGTTTGAGGAGAGTAGAGTTGATGTTGCATCTCTGTTGCAACCATCATTTTACTCATCTTCTCTCTTTTCCTAAGGATTTAAAGCTTGCTAGATGATCTTCATCAAGATCATCACTTGTTTTTGAAGGAAAACCATGTATTCATCTTCTTTTGTTTTTTAGATTCAATGTTCTTCAGTCTTAGATCTATTTTTCTAGAAGATATATGCATGCTTTTCATGAATCCTTTATCAGATTAGTAATCTATCATCCTATAGTTTCTCGTCCATGATTTTGCCATGATTTCTTCAAGAACCATGATTGATCTAATTATGGTAAGTATTTGTTTCCTATTTTGTGACATGAAGACTTGATATTATTAGGGTTTTGAAGTCCTCTATAGAACAACATACTATCCTTGCATATTCCCTCTTGTTTGAAGTCCTTTTAAATCACCAAATTCGGATTTTTAATCAGAAATCTTTGATTTTATCAGTCACTGACTCTGTTGGTCGACTGCTTGATCGATTGAGTCAATAGACCAATCAATCGACCAATGAGGACAGTAACATCATATTTGGTCTGTTTTGGATGAGTCGATCTCTTTCCTTCTAGGTTTCTTTCCTAATATACTTGTTTAGGACTTTCTTTCCAAGTTTAGACAAGATCTTCCTTGATCCCCAAGATCCTTTGCGAGTTATATAAGGTAAGGATAGTTATTTCCTTAATTACATAGATTGCATGATTTAGTTTCCATATTTGAATCTCTTTGATTTATTTCCATAAATAGATTCTTACATTGGCTTAATACTGATGCAACTACTTTGATTACAGTAGCATTACTTGTTTGTGCTAATTAGTTCATATATGATTTACTTGCCAATTATATACATGTTGGATTATGTTATTGATTTCTTTCCATATGGGGAGTTACTATATTTGTGATATGATTGATTTATGGTTGTGAGTGATTAGGTATGGTTTGGAAAGGGGAGGTGTCCTTTTGACACTTCTGTCCTTGGACACCTATGGGAATATTATGGGATGTTTCCGGAGATGCCCTTTGGACACCTTCCTAAACTATTGGTTGACATACTTAGGGCTGTCTGGTAGTGTATGGCTAGGATGTCCTGTTATATTAGACCCTAATCGGAGGGGTATTGAGACCGAACGACCCATGGTAGCAATGGGGATTCATGGGCGCTCAAGACCGGTAAACAACGCGTGAGAGGACAGGAATCACATTGTGGGGGCCAATCATTGGTAGGGTTGCATATGTATAGACTTGGGCTCATGGGCGCTCAAGACCGGTAACCAACCCGTGAGAGGACGTGAGAGCTTCCCGTTTAGCATATGTGGATAACCAATAGGGTTGATGAGTCCGTAGTCAAGGACTATGAGGACTCTAGTGTGAAGGATACCAGAAAGGATCACCAGGGGCGAGGAATGGACGTATCTGGATCTGAGTTGATGTGACTAAGTAGATGACTTGCATTTGGCTAGGCTTTGACCCTGACATGCGCCAGAGCTTAGACCAATGGTGATGTGAGAGAGCGGTGACCTAAACCCCAGCCATGGAATGTCTCGAGGGATGCTGGACCCATTACCAACTGATGATGAGTGACTGAGACCTTCCTAAAGAAGTACGGTGCTATGACTTAAAGCATGTCTGCCAATAGAGACCAGCATACGTAGAGTTAGAATCATATTGCATCATATGTTTCATAACACATTGCATCTTACTTTGTTTGAAATACTGCTATTTATGTTATTATAGATTTACTGCCTTACTGGGTTTCTTTTGAAACTCATTCCTTTTGTGCTATGTATTGTTAGATTTCTCTACAGGTTCTGAGTATCATGACTGCTCGTACAAAGAAACGCAGGGAGAAGAGACATATCTCCAGGAAGGTGATTGCAACAATTACATTGAAGATTCCGCGGGTTGTTATGTTGCGTATAATGCTTAGTCTGACAGTAGAGTGGAAGCGCTCTTGCGCCATTTTTGAGATTTATACTTACAGAGATGTTCTCTATAAGATTGAGAATGATTTAGTCACTCATTGTACTTGTTACTGGGATTAGTTTTCATCCCTTTTCCCTTTCTTTTTGAAACTGCATTCCGCTGTTGGTAGAGTGAGATTTCTGCCTGACTTTACTTTATGATTTTGACATTCTGATTGTCTTTCTTACTCTGATGATATTTGATTTTATTCCTTCCTTCCTTATTTGGATCTCTCATTTATACTTTGCACATTGATTATTTATGTTCATGATTATGTTATTGTCTATGTGGGAGGTTGATTACCTCGTTACTTGATCTTCGGGGCTATGGATCAGACACTCGGGTATGCCAGGTAGGGTACCAACTGGGTGGATTTGACAGAGTGGTATTAGAGCCCAAAGTTCAAGGAAATCCTAACCACAAAAAACAATAACGGAACATTCCTGAGTCATAGATCTGAAATGACTCATCTATTCTTAGAAGTGAATAATAGGACACTTGAATTAGAAACTTAATCAATGAAGCATAACTGGACTTTTGGAATAATATACCATAATTATACTTTAAACAAATGTCACTTAATACAATAAAAGAAAAGTGCATCATACACAATAATAAAGTGAAACAAAGTGAACTTCATTAATTTTAAAAGTTTTACAACGGTTGCATCAGATAATGCATAAATGGAAATCCTAAAGTACAGTCTATCTAGGTGATCTGCTCTGGTCTCTAAAAGTCCTGAACTCCTCTGCTAGTTGAGTCACCTGATGCTCTATCCTCTCCTGCCTCATCTCCATGGTGCTGAACATCTCCTCCGTCTTGACTCCCATCCTCTTCAGCATGGAAGTCATCGATCTCATCTGTGCACCAAGATCTGAAGTCTCTGGAACTGCATGAGACGGGCCACCTACCTCAAAGTGTGATGAAGGAGGAATCTCGTGATGCTCTGGCTTAGCCTTGTGCATCTCTGTGTCATCTCTGGCCTGATCATCACTATCAGTGTAAAATCCAGTTTTTACCTAACCTTGACCCGACCCGGACATTGTTGTGTTTGTAGGTCCGAAGACCCGAAGTGGTGGTAGAAGGGACTTATGGACCCTGCTAGTTGATGACATGGTGTCGGAACTCCAGTATATGGACATTGATGATGCTGCTCCTTCCTTGAGCACATTATCAATGTTAAGTTAGAATTTGCGCACTGATGAAGAGTGAGACAGTTGAGATATCAAACGGACTCCTGTGCATAATCCGAAGGTACTCCCTAAAACTAGACCTCTTGAGTGAACTGTAGGAGAAAACCCCATGCAATTTGACCTTGTATAGCCCTCCAAGTCCACACCTAAAGCTGCTGAACTATTCTGTAAAATTCTGCAGAAACATGTATTGGTCGATACTATCGACCAAATGTATCGACCAACAGGTTTGCTGAACCTAGGTTTAAAGATTCTCTGGAATATTCCTTTCTATTTATTTATTCCTTGAGACTGGAGCCCTATTCCAGCGTTTTAACCATCTGAGAACATGGGAGAGCCTCTCAAGAACTTCTCCTTGGTAATGGTGAAGCATCTTCTCCATTAATCATTGCCAACCACTCATTTCCACTTTCTTGTTCCACTCTCAAGGTATGACTCTCTCTCCTAATCACTTTCTCACTCATCTTTTCTCTATTTTACTGTTGGGTCCATGGCCAAGGTGCTGCAACCTTGCAAACACCTTGCCGTGAGCCTTCTATACCTCATACATTGATGTTTTCACCGATATGACTATGATTTATTCACCTCATGATCATTAACTACACATTTCCATGATTTATTGCTCACCAACTTGCTTTATTTACCAAAACTGAGATGAAGCCTATGATTAACCTAATCTACACCTTGCATATGAGTTCAATGTTGCTTCTAAGTGATTCCCTACCTAATCCCCTATGTTTTCCCCCAATTTGCATTAAGATATAGCCAATGCCATGTTTAACAACTCTTGATCTTGATAAATCAATTTGGGGATTTCTAAATGGACCATTGGATTATGTTAGATTCTTGATAATTAGTGTCCCTATGTTGTGCTTAGACTATTCCCCAAGTTTCGTATTGATCCGAGACCCGGAAGACCAAATCTGGGCCAAAACCCAAAAAGCCAGCTTGCTGTCCAAAATCCTTTTGGTCGATGCTTGTTGGTCGATACTATCGACCAAATGTATCGACCAACAGAGTTGCTGTCAGCAACTTTTGCCTAGTTTTGATTCGTTCAATCTCCGATTGTTCTGATTTCTTCTCTAACCCTTCATATATGCTTGTTTAGGGTTTTAAGACTATTTGGGCCACTTGCTTGTGATCTTGGACCATCCTCTTCTCCAATTCAAGGTAAGGATAGTTATCGACATATTTACACAGGATGTGAAATTTTGACTTGGTGTTCCTAACTTAGTGAACATAATATCTATTTCATATTCTTATTATGTTAGACTTGCTACATATGTCTTTCAACAGCAGCTTTGTGTTTACATTATTTTATTTCAATGTCTTATCATGTTTATCAATTTCAATATATGATGAATTATGTCAATGTCATGAATCGAATGTTTATTACGATGTTGTATCTTGTGAATTGATATGATGAACTTGGACATGTGATTGCTTAAGTATAACTTGGGATTGAGGAGTACCCTACTGGTGCTTCTGTCCTTGGACATCGGAGGGAATAGTATGGGATGTTCTCCGAAGGTGTCCATCGACGCTTTCTCGGGTTATTGGATGACATACATAGGACTTGTCTAGTGGCGTTTGGCTAGGATGTCCCTATCATATCAGACCCGAATCGGAAGGGCATTGAGACCGAACAACCTGTGGTAGTAGTGTGGATTTGTGGATGCTCAAGACCGGTAACCACCCCGTGAGAGGACATAAATTGCATTGTGGTTACCCGAAAGGGGCCATTTATTGGTAGGGTTGCAAATGGCTAGACTTGGGCTCACGGGCACTCAAGACCGGTGAAATGATCCGTGAGGGGGACGTGAGAGCTTCCCGTCTACCATTTGTGGATGACCAATAGGGTTGATGAGTCCGGTGAGTAATATCTGCGACTCTAGTGTGAAGGATACCGGAAAGGATCCCGAGAGGGGAGGAATGGACGTATCTGGAACTGACATGATATGATTAAGTAGATGACTTGCATTGGGCTAGGCTTTACCTGGACATGTGCCAATACTTGTACCAAATGGTGATGTGAGAGAATGGTGACCGAAACCCCCAACCATGGATTTGTCCGAGAGGGATGCAGGACCCAATTTTCCCCCCGGTGATGAGTGACTGAGACTACCTAAAGAAGTATGGTGCTACAACTTAGAGCATGTCTACCATAGATGACCAGCATAGTTAGAGTAGAATCATATTGCATTATATGTCTCATACCATTCGCATCATTTTATGATTATCTTGTGGCTTATGTGTTGTGGAATAACTACCTTGCTGAGTTCTTTGAACTCATTCCTTTTCTATTGCAATATTTTGCTAAGCTACTCTACATGTGATTACTTTGATGGTACGTTCCCTGAGGCGGACCCGGATGCCTCATACTACTATCTGGAGGCTAGCTACAATGAAGATTTCGGTGACGGTACCGAAGCAAATCCTCCGGTGTATTAGGGTTAGCCCTGGGGTAGTATGGGAACAGAAATGTTGGATCTCCATGGTCTTCACTTTTGAAGAAGATTTATTTATTGTGGAGGAGACTTATGCGTAGCTGCCCACCCCCCCTATTTTGTGACAGTTAAACTTAGAGGAATTGTAATAACCTTAAATTAAGTTTCACAACTTGAGACTTGTACTTATTTAATTTTGACCTCACTTCCGCTTATTTGAAGGAGTGGATTCCGCCCACTACCTTCTTAATTTACCTGATAAGATATTTACTGCAGCACTCTGATTATCTTCGGTATCTCTTTTCTGAATTCTATTGTTATCAATTGTTAGTTTAATATTGATTGTTCATAATTGTGTTATCGTCGATGTGGATGATGTGGTCCCTGAACTATGGATCTTCGGGGCTATGGATCACATCCCGGGTATGCCAGATAGGGTATCGGCTGGGTGGATGTGACAATCAGGACCGACATCCTCTCCTCCATCATCAGACTCATCCCTCTCCTCCTCTGTCTCATCATCCTCACCCTTTGGACCAGTAGATTTCTCTGTCTGTGTGAGCCTCATCTGTCGGATGGTCCTAGTCCTGATCGCATACCCAAGTGCACCAGTGACCATCGTTGTATCCTCAAGACTCACTTTGAAGTGCCGAAAGATCAAAGTCAGAAGTCTCCCATAGCAAAGGTTCCACATACTAGGACGCAGTACAAGATCCAGCATGACCTGCTGAATGATGTAAGATAAGTCAATCTGGAAGCCCATATAAATGCGGTAGATGACCAAGGACTCCATCACTGTGACTCGATGGTGATGTGCGGCCTTCGGCATAATGTTTCGGTCGACAATGTGACCGATGATCCATGCCGAATCTATCATCCACCCGTTGTTCCATGGGGTGTAGCATCGTTGATCATCCCATAGAGTAGAGTATATCTCGTGTAGCTTGTACGACATCAAGTAGCTGTCTATCCCTGCCCCCGCAGGTATCCACACGCACTGCCGTGGATAGTAAGGTACCCGTAGAATCTCAGCCAATGTCCTCGTAGAGAAGCAGATCCGTGTCTGAAAGACCCTGCTCCTGAGGACTAATTGAAGGGGATGTCCTGGACCTCTAGACTCCTCTGTATATGTAAGGTTTCTAAAGAACAACCTCACCAGCTCGGGATATACTGGCAAATCCTCAGTGAAGAGATGAGTCCACTCCATAGTGTCAAATCTCTGCTGAATCAGGAACACCCTGAGCTATCGTAGGTGAAGTAGACGTCCAAACTCGATACTGCAATAACTAAAGTAGGCCTTGTATAAGAACTCGGCCTGTGGTGTATCAAATCTGTCCGGTCGTCGAACCTCCTCTCTAGGCTGAGAAGGCACCTGACCTCTACCCCTGAGTGCCCCTACCATACGACCTTCTCCTCGCCCTCCTCTCTGCATAGTGTATGTCTATGGAAGAGACAAATGACATTGCTAGTTAGTGCTATTTCAAGATTTCAGCCAAAAAGGGCATTTTTGTAATTTTCATCAAAATTTCATTTTTGGGGAAAATTCGATTTGAAGATACTAGCATGTGCACAATACTTGGAATTGCATGATCATGAAGTTTATTTGAAGAAAATCGATCGAAACATTGGTGAAAAGTTAAAAATTCAACAAGAAGAAATTTGGGGATTTTTGCAAATTAGGGCAAAATTGAATTTTTTTTAAAGTTGGAATTGGTCAAATCAAACTATATGGACATATCTACAATATCTTTGTAAGCATGTAGCATTTGATTTCGTGCGAAAACTCCAAGCGGTTTGAGAGAAATCGAAAATTTTCTAAAGTAAACGATTTCGGTACAAAAACGTTGTGAAAGTGCAAGAATGTGTTAGAACTTGTTGTCTATGCATGGCATTGTGTTTAAAACCTAGGGAATATGTTTCTAAGTATTCCTAAGCATGATTTCTAGCATTGAATACAAGTTAAACATGATTTCTATGGAAATGCAAGCATAAGAGATGGTATTTGAAAGAAGAAATGATGGATTTACCTTGTATCAGACGAATGTGTGATGTGGTGTTGTTGTTGAAGCACTAAATCACCCCCAAAAATACTTGGAAGAACCTTAGAAGTCTTTCCCCAGAGCTCCCTCACGTTTTGAAGTGTTTTGAATGAAGTTAGAATGAGGAAATGAGGCCTAAAATACGAATTTTTGTATTCTGTGAGCATTGGTCGACTGGCCCAGTCGACCAATCAATCGACCAATGGACACAGTGACCTCATTTTCTGTTGAATTTTTGAAAAATGTGATTTTTGTCCTATGGATTATTGTTTGATGACTAAATGGATGTATTTAAGCATGATTTAAATTTGCAAATCATTTGGACTTGTGGATTATGATGAAACTTCGAAATTTGGTGTTTTTGATGTTTTTGGTATTTGCAGAATGGTTACTCTGAGAAGTGGACGTGGTGGATCCAGTAGCAATGGTCATGGTGAGATACCCAATGGTGGTTTTGAACAGCAGACCAACACTGGCGAACAGGGTACCCAGAACATACCCAATGCCCCGGACGTCGACAGTTTCCATGATATTGCCAACATCATGGGCAATATGATGCAACAGCAATCAACTCAGTTTAATCAGATGCTAGCGGGTTTCATGACTCTGCATAATGAGACTCGTGCTGGTGCTAACGGAATTCCTCATGCCGTAGTCCCGAATGCAGGAGGATTAGCCGGAACTCCTCATACACTTCTGATGGAGAGTTTCCTGAAACTGCAAGTGCCCACCTTCACTGGAGTGTCCAAGGACCCCTTGTTTCCTAACAAGTGGCTTCGTGAATTGGGGAAGGCTTTTCGACATCTGCAATGTTCAGAAGCCCAAAAGATTTTGTTTGCTGAACAGAAGTTGCAACATGAGCTGATGCTTGGTGGACCTCCACTCAGCCTGTTTTGGAAGGTTTGCATGCGGGTGTTGTATCTTGGGATTTGTTCAAAGAAGCTTTCTGCATGAACTACTTTCCAGAGGCGGTGAAAGATGCGAAAGAGGCTGAATTTATGGCTCTTATGCAGGGATACTTGTCTGTGTTGGAGTACCAACAGAAGTTTGAGGAGCTTCACTTCTTTGCTCCAGACTCCTTAAAGCTTGACATTTCCAAAGTGAAGAAGTTCTTTAAAGGACTGCGCCCTACCATTAAAGCATACCTCATTGTCCAGCCTATAGAGATCTATGCTCAAGTGGTGCAGAACTCGAAGAAGTTGGAAGAAACTTAGAAGGAGAGTGCACGTGTGCAAAGGCCCTGGCAGCCCAGGAATCCTGGTTTGCTGGATCGTAATGATCGGCACTTTGTGAGACCTACACCCTATCCCACTCCTACTTTCCAGCCTAGGAGTGTAGGTCAGGGCCCTGGTTTTCAGCAGCCCGACCAGTTTAAATAGTATAGCGGGAATTGACCACCGTTGAGTGCGAATGTTAGGCCTGTGAAGGCAAATCCTAGGCCCTTGGTTCGAAGCCCCCCAGTTGCAGCTACTCCAGTGGGATCTAGCAATTCTGTTTGCTTTTTCTGTAAGCAAGCTGGTCATTTTGCTCGTGCCTATCCGAAGAGGCCTGTCCAGCAGCCTGCTCCTCTAGTGAAGAATGCTCCTGCTCCTCCCTCAGGTAGAGTGTTCAGTATTTTAGGTACTGAACAGGATGCAAGCCATGATGTGATTACAGTTACATTGTTAGTCGCTTCTATTCCTGCATTTGTCTTATTTGATACAGGTGCATCTCATTCGTTCATATCATCTGCATTCATCAAGAAGACTGACCTAGTGCCTGAGAAGTTATCTAGTTGTTTACTGATTAGTACACCTACTGGTCCTGCTGTGAAACTAGATAAAGGGTTAGTAAAATGTCCTGTGTTGATTGGTGAGAAGAACTTGGAAGCCAATTTGGTACTTCTTGATATGAATGACTTTGATATCATTTTGGGAATTGATTGGTTGACAACCCACAAAGCTGTATTTCTTTGTTCCTCAAGGAAAATTCAGTTCCAGATCTATGGAAGTCCAGTCTTTGAATTTCAAGGTGAGAGAAGAAGGATTGGTAAGAAGATTCTATCTGCACTGATGCAAGTCTACGCCCTAGTGGATGATGCTTCATTTGAAGGCAAGGGTAAAGTAGAGAAGAGAGTTGACGAAGTCAAGATTGTCTGCGACTTTGTTGATGTTTTCCCTGATGATCTATCGGGAGTGCCTCCAGATAGGGATGTTGAGTTTTCTATTGATCTCATCCCTGGTGCCACTCCGGTATCTAAAGCTCCATATAGGATGGCACCTACTGAACTGAAGGAACTACAAAACCAGTTGAATGAGATCATAGATAGAGGTTTTGTACAGCCTAGTGTATCACCTTGGGGAGCTCTAGTTTTGTTTGTTAAGAAGAAGGATGGTAGTATGCGTCTGTGCATCGACTACCGTGAGTTGAACAAGCTGACCATCAAGAATAGATACCCGCCGCCCAGAATTGATGATCTCTTTGATTAGTTGAAGGGTGTAGCAGTGTTCTCGAGGATTGACTTGAGATCTTGATATCACCAGTTGAAAGTGAAGCCAAGTGATATCTTCAAGACAGCTTTCAGAACGAGGTATGGTCATTATGAATTTCAAGTCATGCCTTTCGGATTGACTAATGCTCCTGCAGTGTTCATGGACCTCATGAACCGAGTATTTCATGATGTGCTTGATAAGTTTGTGATTGTCTTCATTGACGACATCTTGATCTATTCAAAGAATGAAGAAGAGCATGTGAGGCATCTAAGTTTCACTTTGCAAAGGCTACGAGAAAAGAAGCTTTACGCCAAGTTCAGCAAGTGTGATTTTTGGCTCAAGAGAGTAGTATTTCTTGGCCATGTGGTTTCAGCTGAAGGTATTCGTGTTGATCCTGAAAAAGTCCAAGTAGTGGCTGATTGGGAAAGACCGAAGACCGTTATTACAGAAATAAGAAGTTTCCTTGGATTGGCGGGTTACTACAGAAGTTTTATTGAGAACTTTTCTCGGTCGGCTGCTCCTATGACTAAGATGACCAGGAAAGAAGAGAAGTTTGTTTGGTCTGATGCTTGTGAGAAGAATTTCCAAGAGTTGAAAGATAGAATTTGCTGCTGTTGTCTTCGTTTTGAATATTTGGAGACATTACCTCTACAGTGAGAAGATTGCCATATTCATGGATCATAAGAGTTTGAAATACTTCTTTACCCAAAAGGAGTTGAACATGAGGCAAAGAAGATGGTTGGAATTAGTCTTTGATTATGACTGTGATATACAATATCACCCTGGTAAGGCAAACGTTGTTGCTGATGCTCTTATTAGGAAGAGGCAGAAGAAGGCTTTGGATTTGAATGCGCTGAGTCAACCCCTGTTGTCTTCAATTGCGAGCTTTGATTTGGAAGTTGTCTCTGGGAATTCAGATTTTGTTCTTTCTGCCATGATGGCAAGATCTACCTCAGAGATAGGATTGTTGCTCTGCAGAGTTCTGATCAAGAATTTAAGGACAAAGTTGAGAAGATTTCAGTAATCTCTTTTTGTTCCTTTTTGAGCTACTTTTCCGCTGTTTTGGTAGAGTGAGTTTCCGCCTCACTTTACTCCTTGACTTGACATTATCTTTTCGTACTCTGATGATTATATGATCTTTTCCTTTCTTATTTGGATCTCTCATTTATATTGGCACACTGATTATTTATGTTCATGATTATGTTATTGCTTATGTGGGAGGATGATTTCCTCGATACTTGTTCCCTTGGGACTGTGGATCACACACCCAGGTATGCCAGTTAGGGTATCGGCTGGGGGGATGTGATAGAGTGGTATCAGAGCCCAAAGTTCAAGGAAATCCTAAGCACAGAAAACAATAACTGAACATTCCTGAGTCATAGATCCATAATGGACTCAAACTATTCTTAGAAGTGAACAATAAAACACTTGGATTAGAAACTTACTTAATGAAGCATAACTGAATCTTTTGAATAAGACACAATAATTATATTTTAACAAATGTCATATAATGCAATATAGGAAAGTGCATAATACACAATAATAAAGAGAAACAAAATGAACTTCATTAATTTTAAGAAAAGTTTACAACGGTTACATCTGATAAACATAACGGAAAATCCTAAGTACAATCTATCTAGGTGCTCTACTCTGATCTCTGAATGCTCTGAAGTCCTCGGCCATCTATGTAATCTGAGACTCTATTCGCTCTTGCCGTGACTCCATAGCACTATACATCTGCTCCTGTCTTACCTCCATCCTCTCTAGCATGGAAGTCATCGATCTCATCTGTGCACCCAAATTAGAAGTCTCTGGAACTGAGTGTGAAGGACCTCCAGTCTTAAAATGTGATGATCTGGGAATCTCATGATGCTCTGGATCAGCCTCATCCATCTCAATATCCTCCTCTGCCTGATCATTAGAATCTGGACCAGCATCACCCTCATCTACTAGAACCTCCTCCTCCTCCTCCTCGCCCTCTGGACCTGGAGATCTCATAGTCTGAGTAAGCCACATCTGCCCGATGGTCCTCGTCCCGATTGTATACCCTAGTGCTCCAATGATTGCATCTGCGCCCTCTAGACTCACCCCGAAGTGCTGGAAGACTAATGTCAGTAATCTCCCAAAGCATAGGTTCCTCATACTCGAACATGCCACCAAGTCTATCATGACAATCTGTATGATGTAGGACAAGTCGATCTGAAATCCCGTGTAGGTACGGTAGATGACTACGGCCTCCATCACTGTGACCCTGTGATGATGTCCGGCCTTCGGTATGATGTTGCGGCCCACAATGTGACCGATAATCCAAGCTGAATCCGTCATCTGCCCACTGTTCCGTGGAAGATAACACTCTAAGTCGTCCCAAAGAGTGGCACATATCTCATGAAGCTCGTAGGGCAACAAGTAACTGTCCACCTCAGCTCTTGAGGGTACCCATAAGCATTGATGTGGATAGTAAGGCACTTGAAGAATCTATGCCAGTGTCCTAGTACAGAACCAGATCTATGTCTCCATGACCCTGCTCTCAATGATCAGTCTAAAAGGATGGCCCGGTCCTCTAGCCTCCTCGATAGACATGAGGTTACTGAAGAACAACCTCACTAGCTCTGGGTAGACTTGCAAGTCCGCCGTGAAGAGATGGATCCACCCTAAGGTGTCGAACCTTTGTCAGATCCTGAACACCCTCAAATCTCATAAATGAAGAAGTCACCCATATTCAATATGGCAATACTCAAAGAATGCCTCATACAGGAACTTTGCCTGCGGCGTATCGAATCTATCAAGCCGAAGTACCTCCGCTCTCGGCTGAGCGGGAAATCGACCTCTGCCTCGCCTAGCACCTACTATATGGCCTCGACCGCGTCCACCTCTCTGCATGATGAATGTCTGTGGAAAAGACAAAAGACCTTGCTTGTTAGACTTGTTTCGAAAATTCAGCTAGAAGGGCATTTTCGTAATTTTCACCAAATTTGAAAATTTCGGAAAAATGCAAATTGAATATGCTAGCATGTGTGAAATACTTGGAATTTCATGATTATGAAGTTTAATTGAAGAAAATCGATCGAAATCTTGGTTTAAAGTAAACAATTCAGCAAGAAGAATTTGGGGATTTTGCATTTTAGGTCAAAATTGATTTTTGAAAATTCTGAAATTGGTGGAATCAAACTACATTTATTCATCCACAATATCATTTTAAGCATGTAGCATTTGATTTCATGCGGAAACTCCTAGCAGTTTGTGAGAAATTGAATTTTTTCTAAAGTTTGGCGATTTCGGTTGCGAAAGCTGAAAATGCAAGATTGTGATAGAACTTGTTGTCTAAGTATGACATTGTGTTAAAAACTCATGGAACATGTTTCTAGGTGTTCCTAAACATGATTTCTAGCAATAGACATAAGCAACACATGGTTTTTGATGAAATGCTAACATGAGAAGATGCATTTGAGAGAGAAAATGATGGTTTACCTTGTGTGATGATGTATGAGTGTTGTAGAGTTGTTTTTGAAGCACCAATCCACTGTTAGAACACTTAGAAATGCTCTAGAACTTCTTCTCCAGAGCTCCCTCTTAATTTTGCAAGGTTTGGAATGAGTTTGGATGAGGTTTTGACACTTAAAAACCTGATTTTCGTGTGCTGTGAGCATTGGTCGACTGGACCAATCGACCAATGGACCCAGTGGCCTCATTTTCTGATGGAATTTTGAAAATTGTGATTTTTGTCCTATGATTAATTGTTTGATGACTAAATGGATATATTTGAGCATGATTTAAGATTTTTAATCATTTGGACTTGTGGATTAAGTTGAAGCTTCGAAATTTGGTGTTTTTGATATTTTCAGTTTTTGTAGAATGGTTCTTTTGAGAAGTGGACGTGGTGGATCCAGTAGTCATGGACATGATGAGATACCTCTTGGTGGTGGTGAGATACCAATTGATGGTCATGATCAGCAGACCAACACTGATGACCAAGGTACCCATGATGTACCCGGTGCCCTGAACATTGGATGTCACATCCTGCCCAAATCCACCCAAGGGGTACCCCATATGGATTTCTCAGGGGAGTGATCCACAGCCCAAAAGATCAAGTTTAGGAACGATCATATCCACTTAGCACAATAATTTAATCAAAAGCAAGAACAAATAAAAAATTTCAAGTAATCTTAATAATAAAAGTCAAGGAAAGGATCTCAAAAGGATCACAAAGAACATCAGAGTGCGGAAATGATACAAATTGGATAAATAGTCAAAGTGTGAAAAGAAAGGGAAACCCATCCTATAATAATAGCGGAAGGTAGATCGACTAAAAATAAGGGTTACAACTCGTTCCCAAAATGACAAGGGAACAAACTAAACTACGGTCTCAACGAATCAAATAAAAGGTTAAAAAGAGAATGAGACGATATCCCATCCCTAGCACCCAAGTGCAAAACCGAACTGCTCCAGATAAGTTTCAATCTCAAACTACTAGTCTTTATCAACATGTTCACCGTAACAAGTGTGGTACGAGTCATCAACTAGGTCTTCAGAGTGTTGACTGTCATAGTCAACAGTAGTAGTACCTGCAATAGAGTCTAACAAAAGATGTCGCAAAAAGGAGTGAGTTCAAAAGAACTCAGCAAGGCAGTTATTGTCACATCCACCCAGCCGGTACCCCATTTGGAATACTTGGGAATGTGATCCACAGTCCAAGGATCAAGATTCATAGGTCCATGCCTCCCACATACACAATGACATAATCATGAACAATGATAATCAAGGTAAAAACAACTAATACTAAGTATCATGAACAAGGTAAGATTAAATAAATTAGAGTGCAGAAGACAGATAATATTAAAGTGTGAACATAGTCATAAAGGTGAGAGAAGGTATGATAACCACCCTCTCAGAGCAGTAGAAAAGAAGTGTGATAAAGTTAATTACATGTCCAAGTATTTAAAGATAATCCAAAAACAAGTTAATTACAGGTCCAAGTACTCCAAAAATACACCAGGGAAATGGGGCGCTAAGCTAGGGTTTCCTCTACTCTAATAATAGTCTCCTCAATGGTACGAATAATCTAAAAACATTTGTACAAAAGGAATGAGTTCGAAGAACTCAGCAAGGTAGTTATTCCATAATTAGAAATCATACACATAAAGAACATACATAATGCAATGTGATATGGAACATATGATGCAGAATGATTCTAGCTCTATGAACGCTAGTCTCTAGGGTAGACATGCTTTAAGTCATAGCACCATACTTCTTTGGGTGGTCAGTCACTCCCCCTCAATCATACAAGATATCTTGGGTCTGCCAGGGAAATTCGATAAAGTCATCTAAAAAATCATGGTAAGGGAATAGGTCACCGCTCTCTCACATCACCGTTTGGTATAAGTACTGGCGCATGTCACAGTAAAGCCTAGCCCAATGCAAGTCATCTACTCAGTCGGTCAAGTCAAATCCAGATACGTCCATTCCTCGCCCCCGACGATCTTTTCCAGTATCCTTCACACTAGAGTCAGCGAAATCCCGGATTTCGGACTCATCAACCCTATTGGTCATCCACAAATAGTAAACGGGAAGCTCTCATGTCCTCTCATAGATTGGTTACTGGTCTTGAGCGCCCGTGAGTCCAAGTCTAGCCATTTGCAACCCTGCCAATAAATGGCCCCTTTCGGGTATCCGTAGTATGGTTTATGTCCCCTACCGGATTGGTTACCGGCCTAGAGCACTCATCCAACCATACACTACCCACGGGTTGTTCGGTCTCAATGCCCTTCCGATTCGGGTCTGACACGACAAGGATAAACCTAGCCACCCAACTAGACAATCCTATGTATGTCATCCAATAACCCGGTAGAGTGTTGATAGGCACCATCGGAGAACATCCCATACTATTCCCTCCGATGCCTAAGGACATAAGTGTCAATAGAACACTCCCCAATCCCAAGTTGTACGTAAGCAATCACATATTCAAGTTCATCATTTTTCATGCATCCAATACATCTTATCATAAAAGTTAAATCATGATATTGAAATGAATCATCATAGACATAAGTAAACAAGAATAGTAATGTAACATGACAAGAGTATAAAGATTTCAACACTATTGTTCTAACACATATATAACAGTCTTATAAAGATTTAAAAGTAATCAAGAGATTCTATTCATAAACAAGAACATAAATCATAAGTTGGTGGTCTATATGTTTATGGAGATAACCATCCTTACCTTGAGTTGAATTGATGATGAATTGAGAATACCAAGAAATAGTCCAAAATAATTGTTAAGGCCCTAAACAAACATCAATAATAAGTTAGAAAAGAAATTGGGAAGATTGGATATTAATTGGATCAAAACTGGCCAAGGTTGCTGTCAGCAACAACTTTGGTCGATGTTCTTGGTCGATGGTATCGACCAAAAGGATCGACCAAAATTTCCTTCGGGACAGAATAGTGGATTTGGGGGGTTTTCATCCGAAATGGGTTTTTCGGTGTTCGGATCAATCTGAAACTTGGAGGAATGCTTAACAACAGTAGTAGGACACTATAAGTTAAGAAATTTACCCAATCCAATGGTCCAAACAAAAAGCCCCAAATTGAGCTAACAAGTTCAAGTGACAAACATCATGGCATGAGTTGGGATTGATTGCATTGACATGGAAATGGCATGTAATAGCTAGGGAAACTAATAGAATTTCGATTGGAATCATATAGTAGTGATAAACATGAACATAGCATACCCTACAACTCAGTTTGGTACAAAATGGCATGATGTTAATAGAAAAATTAAGGAATACATATGCTAGGCATGAGGTGGAGGTATAGCATCAATGGATGGTTAAGAAGATCATAGGTTAATCATGTATAGACACTTGGAGTGGTGGTTGCAAGGTTGCAGCACCATTTCCAATGTCTCACCAGCAAGTTAGAAATAGAAAAGAATAGAAAATGGTAGGATAGAGAGTGGAATGGTGATTCATACCTTGGTGTGGAAGATGTAGACAAGAATCAATAGTAAACAATGAGTTTTTGATGAGGTGCCCTTCACATTAGCCAAGGAGTTGCTTTGGGAAGCACTCCCCACGATTTTAGGTGAGAAAATGATTGCAAAAGGGCTCAAGGCTCGAGGTTATAATAAATAGAATGGGAATATTCCATGGAATCATTAACTTGGCAGACTGGGAAACTTTGGTCGATGGCATCGACCAAAAGGATCGACCAAAATGTTTCTTAGAAGAAAAACAGGTTTAGTTCAGCAACTTCAAGTAGGGATTTGAAAGGCTATACAAGGTCAATTTGAGTGAGGTTTTCTTCCACATTTAAATCAAGAAATCTAGTTTCGGGGAATACCTTCAGATTGTGCATAGGAGGTCATTAGGTACATCAACTAGATTAATCCTCTCCGATGCGCAAACTTTCCTTAAACACTGACAATGCATTTAAGCAAGGGGTATCATCATCAATGTCCATAGGCTCAGTCTCTGAATCATGATCATCAATCAGAATGGTCCATAAGTCTCTTCTACCACCGCTTTGGGTCTTCGGACCTAAATACAATAGTGGATCCGGGTTAGGGTTAGGGTTAGAATAGGGTTGGATATTACAATTATTCCATAAAACATAAGCCATATGATACTAACATGATGCAATATGATGTGAAACACATGATGCAAGTATGATTCTAACTTTATGAATGCTAGTCTCTAAGGTAGACATGCTTTAAGTCATAGCACCATACTTCTTTAGGTAAGTCTCAGTCACTCAATACGAGGGGGAATTGGGTCCTGCATCCCTCTTGGACAATCCATGGCTGGAGTTTTGGTCACCGCTCTCTCACATCACCATTTGGTCTAAGTATTGGCGCATGTCAAGGTAAATCCTAGCCCAATGCAAGTCATCTACTTAGTCATATCATGTCAGATCCAGATACGTCCATTCCTCCCATCCCGGGATCCTTTCCGGTATCCTTCACACTAGAGTCACAGATATTACCCACCGGACTCACCAACCCTATTGGTCATCCACAAATAGTAGACGGGAAGCTCTCACATCCTCTCAAGGATATGATCCACCGATCTTCGAGCGCTTGGGAGCCCAAGTCTAGTTATTTGCATCCCTACCAATAAATGGCCCCTTTCGGGTATCCGTAGTATGGTTTATGTCCTCTCACGGGTTGTGTGAGATCCCACCCAACCCTAACCTTGCTGTTGTACCAAATGCATATATTCCATATGCATTGTTCGATTTATTCTCTACTGTACGAATTACCTAGTTTCGTTTGGTAGAAGTTTACCCCAAAGCTGATCTATTCTCTCCACGATTTCTTCTTGTGCCTTACATTCCCTTTGATAGGAGGATGATCTTAAATCATTCCCATGACTGATCCTTCTATCCCTGCTGTTCTAGAATGGATCTCCATACACTCTATAACCTTGTGAATTCTCCACATGATGATTTTGAAGAGAAATCAATTGTGATCTTCATGATTTGTTATTCCTTCTAATTGGTTCAAGACTTCAAGCTTTTCATCTCCTATTCTTCAATCAAAGATTAGTAATCTCTCTTGTTTTGTATTGATCTACTCTTGCCATGATTTATTCTTTGAGATTGAGATTATGAAGAAGATGCTGCATCCTTGCAACATATTGATCCTTGCAACCATCTCTTCTACAATCTCCTTTCATTCTTAAGGTTTTATGATCTTCATATTAATCTTTGCCAGGATCCTTGTGAAATCTTCATGATCATACTTTCGATTTGATTTCAAAGCATGTCAGATATATTCCTTGTCTCCTTACATAAGACTTATTGTTATTTGTTTTCCATGGACTTTGGGAAAAGAAAGCCAAGATAATAGGAAAGTACCCCCGCCTTTTTGAAACCAAGCACTCTCCCAATTTCGAGGACGAAATTATTTTAAGGGGGGGAGAATGTGAAATCCAGCCCAAACCTAGCCAGGTCACCCTATCTATTTTGGGTAAAGAAGGGTTAGTTTAAATGTTACACCTTAAAGTTGGACCTTGATTTGATCTTATCTTGTTGCTTGTAGACCCTTTTTGTTGATGATTTGGTGTCGGAACCCAAGTCCATGGACATTGACGATGATGCCCCTCACTTGAGAGCATTGTCAGTGTTAGTTTTGAATCTGCGCACCGAAGAGGGGTGAATTAGTTGAAATACCTAATGAACTCCTGTGATCAATACTAAGGTATTTTCAAAAACTAGACTTCTTGATGGACTTGTAGGAGAAAACCCCACTCAATTTAACCCCATATAACCCTCCAAATCACTGTCCGAAGTTGCTGAACTATGTTTGGCAAATCCTGCTTGCGCATCGAAGAAGGTGAGCTTAGTTGGTGGACCTAATGAAATCCCATGCTTGATCTGAAAGTATTTCTAAAAACTAGACTTCTTTATTGACTTGTATAAGAAAACCTCACCCAAATTGACCTTGTATAGCCCTCCGAATCCCTGTTTGAACCTTGCTGTTCTGCTTGGTCGACTGATTGGTCGACTGGACCACTTGACCAAGCACTTGACCAATGGTTTGCCAAATCCATGAAATTGTAATTTTAGGGTTTTTCACTTCTATTTAAACCATACTTCGTGTTTCTTTGTTATGGCTGCCTCCTAAACACTTTTTGAACGTGAGAAGACCTCTCCGAAACTCTCTCTGGTGATTTCGAAGACTCCTCTGCAGATCTGAAGCCTCTCATCTCTCATCTACCAATTAACATAAATTATGGCAATTCATATTTAACAAAAGACATAAAATAACAACAATCAATTAAATATAATGGGTTGGTTATTCCTCACCTTTTACTTTGATATTTTCTCCACAGATCAATACTCTCTTCCCACAAAGAAATAACCTTTGGGTAATTTACCCTAATCATGCAAAAGGATTAACAAAAATAAAAATAGATGTTAATTTGGGTTTAGTAAAATATGTAAAAATATTCCCATAACAACCCCAAATAGAACTCTAGGTTCTAACTCACCCCTTTTAACCTAAATCAGCTAAAAGTTATAATTTTGTCTTTAATTGAAGTCGAAATGAAACGAAATTGTGGGGAAAATTAATTGGCAATAAAGAGATCACAAGGGTATCCTCAATTTGATTCAATTTGACTTAAATCAAAATACCCCAAATTGGCTCTCATAAATCACCCGTGGGTAACCTAGAGAGTCAAATGAATCACCCTTATCATGCGATTGCACCAAATACTCATATACTAGAAAGGGACATTAAAATGAAAATTGAGAAATAAGCCATCAACCTAACACGCTTTCCTTTCAAGATTCCTCAAAAGGGAAGGAGAGAAAATACTCACAAAATTGTGAGTAAGAGAAGGATTAAAGAAAACTAACCTTTCATGAAATTTTCTTGAAGATTCGAATTACAGGATGCCTCCGGAAGAATGAAAATCGCCCCCTCTTTCGTTTTTCCTCTTCCCGCAGCCTCAAAGTCGTTCATGTAAAACTAAAATGACGCTACGGATGAGTTAAAACATAAAATAGGGCTTACAAATCCGAAATTCCGTTTTTGCCCCTAAATAGAAAATAGGGTGGGGGTTTGGTTCACCCAACCGGTCCAACTTTCTGTCCATGGTTGGACCCTCAAACGGACTCGTAATTCAGTGATTTTTGGCTTGTTGGAAAGGTCTTTCGACGATCTTCGATTTGATACCTTATTCGCATCAATTGGATTCTCCATCAGTGATCTACATATATTCCAAAATTACCCTTTTTACACTATCGAGACTGATCTTCTCTCTTCACTTAAACTCTGGGAGAGTTTTTAAGTCATTATAAAGGTCATCTACCAACATTGGTTCAGTTTCCAATCCTTCGGGCTTGAATTGAATGGTCCACAATGGTCGCCGAATCAAGACCTTGGTTTTCGGTCTTAAAACCACGGGTTAAAGGGGTAGAAATCCGGGGGATTTCACATTCCTCCCCCCTTAAAAGAAATTTCGTCCTCGAAATTGAGGTACCTGAGGTGCCAAAGAGGATAGGATACTTCTCCCGCATTTCATCTTCTCTCTCCCACGAGGCTTCTTCTACTTTGTAATTCTTCCACCTACCCTTCACCAAAGGAATGGTTCGATTTCGAAATTGCTTGTCCATTCGATCCAATATCTCAGCAACCTCTTCTTCATTAGATAAATCTGCACTCAATCCTTCCTATTCTTGTGGTAATAGGTGTTCCGGGTTCTCTATACCTTGACAAAGCATAGACACATGGAACACATTAAGTACACCTGCCAAAGATGTTGGAAGTGCCAACCCATATCCAACCAGTCCCACTTTCTCTATAATTTCAAAAGGACCAACACATCTTGGGCTAAGCTTCTCCTTGATGTTGAACCTCATCACACTTCTCATGGCGAGACCTTTAGAAATGCCCTTTCACCTAACCGAAAATCAAAGTCTGTCCTTCTTTTTTCTACGCAAGACTTCTGCCTAAACTAAGCTACCTTGATTCTTTCTTTAATTAAGTCAACCATAGCTCCAGTGGCTTCTATAAACCCAGGGCCCAAAACTCTTCGTCCTCTAGTTTCATCCCAACTTCCACTCATGTCTACTACACAAGCACGAAGCATATCTTCTCTAGCTTCTCTTGCAACAATGGATCCGAAGGCTGCAAGGTAATGATCTTGCCTCTTAGGGTAGTCTTTGCTATCAAAGCAGAAAAAATTACCTCAAAACCTTCCGACACAATCTCCAACTCCAACTTCATAATACAGTTCAACAAAGACTTACTAAGAACATTAAGATCAATCACTCCTCGAGTGCTCTTCCTACCCAAGCCATCGGCCAATACATTTGCTTTACCCGGATGATATTGGATATCGCAATCGTAGTCCTTTACTAACTCCAGCCACCGACGTTATCTCATATCCAACTCCTTCGAAATTTCTAGCTCTTATGGTCAGTGAAAAAATAGCTATCTTCTCTCCAAAAAGATAGTGGCGCCATAATTTCAAAACAAGGATCACCGCAGCCAACTCAAGATCATGAGTGGGGTAATTGTATTCATAATCCTTGAGTTGCCGTGATGCATAGGCTACCACTTTCCCATGTAGCATTAACACACAACCAAGACCAATCTTCAATGCATCCGAGTAGACCATCAATCCTCCAAAGTTATCAGGTACAGTCAAAACCGGTGCATTGGTCAATCTCTTCTTCAACTCTTGAAAGTTCTTCGCTACTTCAACGTCTTCAATGGACTTCATTTCCTTCTTTTCTTTTATGGGAGCCCATAGTTTAGCACCCCCACTAATTCCTTTGTCTAGAGTGCCACCACTATAGTCTTCTCCACAATGTTTTCCCAAATTACTTTGGAACTTTAAAACATAGGCCATTAAGGGATGAAATCGAACTTTCTCCTCAGAACATGAGATGACTACCTTGTGAGCTGTCAGCCAATCCACGCCTAAGATTGCACTAAAATCATTCATATCCAACTTCACAAATGCACAAGTCCAATACATCCATCTCTTGTTGTGAAACCCAGCCCTAACCTTGACCCAGAAACCCTGTTGTTTGTAGGTCCAGTAACCCGAAGTAAGGCAAGAAATCAGCTTTGGGCCATTTCAGTAGAAGAATTGATGGCTAGAGTGGAATCCTTGAGTGTGGATGTCAATATCCCTTCTATGGAAACTGCACCCTGATGAAGATTGGATTAGTTGATGGACTTGGAGTGCTCTCTGTATTGGTTCGAAGGCATTTCTACCTACTAGGTATGTCACTTTAGGTGTGTGCAAAACCCCTTGATGTTTGGACTTGATCTGAGCCTTCAATTCCCTGTTTTGAAGTTGCTGTTCTAATTGGTCGACTGGACCAGTCGACCAATCAATCGACCAATTGATTCTGTTTTTGAAATTTAGGTCGTGGCTACTCTATTTAAGTTTAGTCTCGGGAATACTCCACCTCATCTGCCTCCTAAGCCTTTGGAACAAGTTAGAACCCTATTCTAATCGATTCCCTTGCATCCTTGGTTGATATCTCGCAAGAACTCAAGTAATCTTCATCCTCCTGCATCAAAGGTATGTGTATGATCTCTTTCCTCTCTATCTCTGATTTTCTTTTCTTGAATCTATTCTTGATTGAGATCAGGAAGATGATGCTGCATTCTTGCAACCATCTATTCCATGATCTCATCATGTTCCTTGAGATTTATGATCATCATCATGATCTCAACCCTTGCCAGTTGAATCCTGGAAACCCTAACCCTTGAAACCCTAACCTTGTGTGGTCATCATGAGAACCTTTTTGGTAACCCCCCATGAGAGGGAAACCTCTTGGGTAAAATTTATGTGAACCTAAACTTTATCATTGAATGATTCTTCTTGTTATTTTTGACTAACAATTTACCTCCCTTCATCCGGAACTCTCAACCTTTTCATGGGAGCCAAAAGGGTGAAACCCTAGTTTCTTGAGTAAAATCAAGAACCCCTATTTTGATCATGTTAGAAGACACTCACTTTATTTTCTTTACTAGAATTGTAACATATTAATCTTTAATTCCTTACCCTTGATCATACTATATTTTTCCCTTCATGATCTATGTTTAACCTAATTAGGTTAACTTTCTGGTTCCTAAGTTGTAACCGGGAAACTTTATTTGATTAATGGTTTGTTGTCCTCTATAGACTTAGATGTTTCCATTAAAGTTTCCCCCTTATTTTGTACCCTTTTGAACCACCAAATTCGGATTCATATTCTAAAAATTCTGATTTTTGAAGGCTACTGTCTCTGTTGGTCGACTGGGGCAGTAGACCAATCAGTCGGCCAATGGGTACAGCAACCCCAATTCTTGGTCTGTTTTGATTGAATTGTGATCTTTCCTAACTCTTAATAATATGCACTTGTTTAAGACTCTTTTCTCAGGTTTAGTCAAGGTCTTACTTGATTCTCTAAGTTCCTTTGCGAGTTGGAAGGTAAGGACAATTATCTCCTTAACTACATAGATTGCATACTCTCTGGTTTCTACTTTACGAAACTATGAGTTGTTTACTGTTTGTACACTTTATATTCTGATGTACTACTGTGAGAACAGTAGCTCTTTATCATGTTTCTTTTATTACTTAGACTTATGTGAGATTGCTTATTACTATATTGTTTAATGATTTGATCATGACTTTACATTCTCTTTTATATAATGAGTTGTTGATTGTATATGTCATGACTGATCTGAGACTGTGTTTGATTAAGTTTGGTTTGGGATTGGGAGGTGTCCTTTTGACACTTCTGTCCTTGGACGTTATCGGAAATAGTATGGGATGTTTTCGGGGTTGCCCATCGACACTTTCCCGAATCATTGGTTGTCATACCTAGGGCTGTCTAGCAGTGTTTGGTTAGGTTGTACCCCTGTTATATCAGACCCGATTCGGAAGGGTATTGAGACCGAACGACCCGTGGTAGCAATGGGGATTCACGGGCGCTCAAGACCGGTGAGTTATATCCGTGAGAGGACGGGAATCACATTGTGGGGGCAATGTATTGGAGGGTTGCATATGGTTAGACTTGGGCTCATGGGCGCTTAAGACTGGTGAGTTATATCCGTGAGAGGACATGAGGGCTTCCCGTTTACCATATGTGGATAACCAATAGGGTTGATGAGTCCGTAGTCCGGGACTATTAGGACTCTAGTGGAAAGGATACCGGAAAGGATCGCCCTGGGCGAAGAATGGAGGTATCTGGACTTGAGTTGATGTAACTGAGTAGATGACTTGCATTGGGCTAGGCTTTACCTTGACATGCGCCGTTACTTATACCAAATGGTTGTGAGAGAGAGTGTTGACTTAACCACTTGCCATGGTTTGTCCTGAGGGATGCCAGACCCACTACCAACAGGAGCCGTATGCGTGACCTACCCAAGGAAGTACGGTGCTTTGACTTAAAGCATGTTTGCCATAGAGACCAGCATACATAGAGTTTAGATGCATACATAAATTACTTGTTTCATATTGCATTGCATCTTATTATGGTTTGCTTTCATGTTATTTATGTTGTTATTGATTAACTACCTTACTGAGTTTTCTTTGAAACTCATTCCTTTGGTACATTGTTTTTGTTAGACTATTCTACAAGTATTGATTACTATGGCGAACAGTACAATGAAGCGCAAGCCGATGAAGCGTACTTCACGCAAGGTGTTGGCAACAATCAAGATTACCCTAATGATCCCTCAGTTGATCAAGCTGCGTACTACGATTAAAGACAACGTGGAGGTGGAATGTCTCAAATGGATTGATGAAGTCCACTATTTTGAAGACGTCATCTATAGAATAGAAAACTCTGATGTTTAGTCATCTTTCTTAGTTCCTTTGATTTAGTTGTTATTTCTTTTAGACTTACATACTGCGTTCCGTTGTATTTTGTGGAGTGAGTTTCCGCCTCACTCTACTTCTTTTGATGTGATTACCTTTGGTATCATTTTTCCGCACTCTGATTATATTATTTATTCATTCTTGTTTTGAACCTTGTTTATAATATTAAACCTTGATTATTTCCTATTTATGATTATGTTATTGTATATGTGGGAGGATGATTTCCTCGATACTGATCTTCGGGGCTGTGGATCACGCTCTCGGGTATGCCAGTAGTACCGGCTGGGAGGATGTGATAGAATGGTATCAGAGCCAAGTTGTTCAAGGAAATCCTAACCACAGAAAACAGTAACAGAACATTCTTGAGTCATAGATCCAGAAGTGACTCATCTACTCTTAGATATGAATAATAGAACACTTGGACTAGAAACTGTGTAATGAAGCATAACTGAATACTTCTGAATAATGCACAATAATTATACTTAAACAATTGACACTTAAAGCAATACAAGAAAAGTGCATAATACACAGTAATAAAAGTGAAACAAAGTGAACTTCATTAATATTTAGAGTTTTACAACGATTACATCTGAAAAGCATAAAAGGAAAATGCTAAGTACAATCTATCTAGGTGATCTCCTCTGATCTCTGTAAGCTCTGAAGTCCTCTAATAGCTGAGTCACCTGATGCTCGATCCTATCCTGTCGTGACTCCATCCTCTCATACATCTGCTCCTGTGACCTCCATCCTCTCTAGCATGGAAGTCATTGATCTCATCTGTGCACTAATATCTGTAGTCTCTGGAACTGCATGAGAAGGACCACCTGTCTCAAAGTGCGAGGAAGAAAACTCGTGATGCTCCGGCATAGCCTCGTGCATCTCTGTATTATCTCTGGCCTGATCATCACTATCTGGACCGATATCCTCCTCTCCACCCTCTGACTCCTACTCCTCATCCTCTGTCTCATCATCCTCCTCACCCTCTGGACCAGGAGATCTCACAGTCTGTTGCAGCCTCATCTGACTAATGGTCCGAGTCCCGATAATGTATCCTCGTGAACCAGTGTCCACTGGTGTATCCTCGAAACTCAGCCCGAAATGCCTGAAGATCAAGGTCAGTAGCCTCCCATAGCAAAGGTTCCGCATGCTAGGCCGCAGAACCATATCCAGCATGACCTATTGTATGATGTAGGAAAGGTCGATCTCGAAGCCCATGTAGATGCGGTAGATGACTAAGGCTTCCATCACTGTGACCCGGTGGTGATGTCCAGCCTTCGGCATGATATTTTGGCCGACGATGCGACCGATGACCCGTGCTGAATCTGTCATCCGTGCGCTGTTCCATGGAGTGAAGCATCGGCGACTATCCCACAATGTGGAGCATATCTCGCGCAGCTCATATGGCATCAAGTAGTTGTCTATGTTTGCTCCTGCAGGTATCCATATGCACTGATCTGGGTAGTGAGGGACCCACAAGATCTCAGCCAGTGATCTCGTAGAGAAGAGGATCCGAGTCTGAAGGACCCTGCTCCTAAGGACAAGCCGAAGTGGATGTCCTAGACCTCTAGCCTCCTTAGTATAGGTTAGGTTGCTGAAGAACAACCTCACTAGCTCTGGGTATATTGGCAGATCCTCTGTGAAAAGATGTGTCCACTGCAAAGTGTCGAACCTCTGCTGAATCCTGAAGACCCTGAGCTGGAGAAGGTGTAGAAGACGTCCCAGCTCGATGTTACAGTAACTGAAGTAGGCCTCGTATAAGAACTCGGCCTGTGGAGTGTCAAATATGTCTGGTCTTCGAACCTCCTGTCTAGGCTCTGAAGGAACCTGACCTCTGCCTCTGAGTGCCCCTACCATATGACCCCGACCTCGTCCTCGTACACCCCTCGGCATGGTGAATGTCTGTAGAAGAAGCAAAAGACATTGTTGTTAGTGCTATTTCAAGATTTAAGTCAAAAGGGTATTTTCGTAATTTTACGGAAAATTTCAAATTTGGGGAAATTTGATTTGAAGATACTAGCATGTACACAATACTTGGAATTTCATGTCTATAAAGTTTATTTGAAGAAAATCGATCGAAATCTCAGTCTAAAGTGGAAAATTCAGCAAGAAGAATTTGGGGATTTTTGCATTCTAGGTCAAAATTGGATTCTTTGAAAAGTTGAAATTGGTTAAATCAAACTATATGGACATATTCACATTATCATTTTGAGCATGAAGCAATTGATTTCATGCGAAAACTCCAAGCGGTTTGTGAGAAAATGAAAATTTTCTAACGTTAACTATTTCGGTACGAAAACTTTGCGAGAAGTGAAAGAAGGTGTTAGAACTTGTTGTCTACGCATGGAATAGTGTTTAAAACCTAGGGAATATGTTTCTAAGTATTCCTAAACATGATTTCTAACAATGGATACAAGCAAAACATGGATTTGATTGAAATGCAAGCATGAGAAGATGAAAGTGAAAGAGAAAATGAGAGTTTTACCTTGTGTGAGATGAATGTAGGTTGTGGTGTTGTTGTTGAAGCACTAAATCACTCCTAGAACACTTGGAATAACCTTTGGAATCGTTCCCCTGAGCTCTCTCACTTTTGGAAGAAGTTAAAATGAAGTTGGAATGTGAAAATGAGGCTTATAATGCGAATTTTCGTATTCTGTCTTCATTGGTCGACTGGGTAGTCGACCAATCAATTGACCAATGGACCCAGTGAACTCATTTTGTGTTGGACTTTTGGAAAATGTGAATTTTGTCCTATGATTTGTTGTTGGATGACTAAATGGATATATCTAAGCATGATTTAAGTTTTCAAATCATTTGGACTTGTGGATTATGTTGAAACTTCGAAATTTGGTATTCTGACGTTCTCAGTTTTTGCAGAATGGTTACTCTGAGAAGTGGACATGGGGAATCTAGTGGTCATGGTCGTGGTGAGATACCTGAAGATGGTCATGATCAGCGTACTAATACTGGTGATCAGGGTACCCATGACATACCCGGTGCCCCGAATGTTGGAAGTTTTCGTGATATTGCCAATATTATGGGTAATATGATGGAGCAGCAAGCAGCCTAGTTCAACCAAATGATGACCGGTTTCATGACTCTGCATAATGAGATTCGTGCAGGTGTTAATGGAAATCTTCATACTGTTGTCCCGAATGCGGGAGGTTTAGCTGGAACTCCTCATACTCGTCTGATGGAAAGTTTTCTGAAGATGCAAGTGCTAGGACAATGAATGCGAATCCAAGGCCATTGGTTCAGAAGCCCCCTGTTGCGGCTACTTCAGTAGGACCTAGCAACCCTGTTTGTTTTTACTGTAAGCAGACTGGTCATTTTGCTTGTGAATGTCCGAAGAAGCCTGTCCAGTAGCTTGCCGCAGTGGTGAAGAGTGCCCCTGCTCCTCCCTCTGGTAGAGTGTTCAGTATTTCCAGTACTGAACAGGATCCGAGCCATGAAGTGATTACAGGTACATTGTTAGTCGCTTCTATTCCTGCATTTGTTTTATTTGATACGGGTGCATCTCATTCGTTCATATCATCTGCATTTATCAAGAAGACTGATCTAATCCCTGAGAAATTGTCTAGTTGTTTATTGATTAGTACACCTACTGGTCCTATTGTGAAACTAGATAAAGGGTTAGTTAAATGTCCTGTGTTGATTAGTGAGATGAACTTGGAAGCCAATTTGATACTTCTTGAGATGAAGGACTTTGACGTTATTTTGGGAATTGACTGGTTGAGAGTCCACAAAGTTGTGTTTCTTTGTTCCTCAAGGAAGATCAAGTTCCATGTTTGTGGAAGTCCGGTTTTTGAATTTCAAGGTGAGAAAAGAAGAGTTTGTAGGAAGATACTGTCCACACTGATGCAAATCTATGCCCTTGTAGATGATGCTTCATCTAAAGGCAAGAGTAAAGTGGAGAAAAGAATTGACGAAGTCAAAATTGTCTGTGACTTTGTTGATGTCTTCCCTGATGATCTATTGGGAGTGCCTCCAAATAGGGATGTTGAGTTTTCTATTGATCTCATCCCTGGTGCCGCTCCGGTATCTAAGGCTCCGTATAGGATGGCTCCTACTCGAGCTAAAGGAGTTGCAAAGCCAGTTGAATGAGCTCATTGATAGAGGTTTCGTACAACCTAGTGTGTCACCTTGGGGAGCTCCGGTCTTGTTTGTCAAGAAGAAGGATGGTAGTATGCGTCTGTGCATTGATTACCGTGAGTTGAATAAGCTGACTATCAAGAATAGATACCCACTGCCCAGAATTGATGATCTTTTTTATCAGTTGAAGGGTGCTGCCGTGTCCTAAAAAATTGATTTAAGATCTGGATATCACCAGTTGAAAATGAAGCCTAGTGATATTTTCAAGACAGCTTTTCGAACAAGGTATGGCCACTTTGAGTTCTGAGTCATGCCTTTCGGATTGACTAATGCTCTGCCGGTGTTCATGGACCTCATGAACAGAGTCTTTCACGATGGGCTTGATAAGTTTGTGATTGTCTTCATTGACGATATACTGATTTATTCGAAGAGTGAAGAAGAGCATGCAAGGCATCTAGATTTCACTTTGCAAAGACTGTGAGAAAAGAAGCTTTATGCTAAGTTTAGCAAGTGTGATTTCTGGCTCAAGAGTGTAGTATTCCTCGGCCATGTGGTTTTTGCTGAAGGTATTCGTGTTGATCCATAGAAAGTCAAAGCTGTGGCTGATTGGGAAAGACCGAAGATGGTGACGGAAATAAGAAGTTTCCTTGGATTGGCGGGTTACTACAGAAGGTTTATTGAGAACTTTTCTCGGTTGGCTGCTCCTATGACTAAGCTAACCAGGAAAGAAGAGAAGTTTGTTTGGTCTAACGCTTGTGAGAAGAACTTTCGAGAGTTGAAGGATAGATTGACAAGTGCCCCGGTTTTAACTATACCTGATAGTTCCGGTGGTCTAACAGTCTACACTGATGCGTCAATGATCGGTTTGGGTTGTGTACTGATGCAACATGGTAAGGTTGTAGCCTATGCTTCTTGACAATTGAATGATTATGAGCGGAATTACCCCACTCATGATTTAGAGCTTGCCACGGTGGTTTTTGCTTTAAAGATTTGGAGACATTACCTCTATGGTGAGAAGATTGCCATTTTCACGGATCATAAGAGTTTGAAGTACTTCTTTACCCAAAAGGAGTTGAACATGAGGCAAAGAAGATGGTTGGAATTGATTTTGGATTATGATTGTGATATTCAGTATCACCCTGGGAAGGCAAATGTTGTTGCGAATGCTCTTAGTAGGAAGATTCAGAAGAAGACTTTGGATTTGAATACTTTGAGTCTACCATTGTTGTCTTCTATTAAGAATTTTGATTTGGAAGTTGTCCCTGAGAATTCTGATTTTGTTCTTTCTGTCATGACGGCAAGATCTGGTATTAGAGATAAGATTGTTGGTCTGCAGTATTCTGATCAAGAACTTAAGGATAAGTTAGAGAAGATTTCTTTGAATCCTAAGTCGGACCCCGACTTTGGTATATCCATGGATGGTGCTTTATTGTTTAGATCTAGATTGTGTGTGCCAGCAAATGATGAAGTTAAGGAGGAAATATTGAAGGAAGCACACTAGTCGATCTTTACTGTACACCCTGGAAGCACCAAGATGTACAAGGACTTGAAGGAACATTTTTGGTGGATTGGTTTGAAGGCTGATGTTGATGATTTTGTTGCCAAGTGTGAGACTTGCCAGCGTGTGAAGGCTGTTCATCAAACTCCATCTGGATTACTTCAGCCCCTTCCTGTTCCTAGTTGGAAGTGGGAAGATGTCTCTATGGACTTCGTGACTAGCTTGCCTCGGACAAGGAAAGGCAATGACACTGTGAGGGTGATTGTTGATAGGTTGACCAAATCAGCCCATTTCATTCCTATGAAGACCACTCATACTCTGGATAAGCTAGCAAGGCTTTATGTGGATAATGTGGTTCGTCTGCATGGTGTGCCAATGAGTATTGTTTCTGATCATGATCCTAGGTTCACCTCAAGGTTTTGGAACAGTTTGAAGAAGGCCTTGGGAACCCAATTGAATTTGAGTACAGCTCATCATCCGCAGTCCGATGGACAATCTGAGCGAACAATTCAGACTTTGGAAGATATGCTCAGATCTTGTGTGGTGGATATGGGTGGAAATTGGGATGAACACTTAGCTTTGGTTGAGTTTGCCTATAACAATAGTTATCAAGCAACAATAGGCATGGCTTTAAGGCTTTGTATGGAAATACTTGCAAGACACCATTGTACTGGACTGAGACTGGTGAAAGAAAAGTCTTAGGTCCTGAGATGATTGAATCTACGAGCGCAATGGTCGATATGATAAGAGAAAGGATTAAGTCTGCCCAGTCTAGGCAGAAATCTTATGCTGATAAGAGAAGGACCGATTTGGAATTTCAAGTTGGAGAGAAAGTTTTCTTGAAGGTTTCACCAATGAAGGGCGTGATGAGATTCAATGTTAAAGGAAAACTGAGCCCCCGTTTCATTGGACCTTTTGAGATTTTGGAGAAGGTTGGACCTGTTGCGTATCGATTGGCATTACCTCCGTCTATTGCTGCTGTGCATAATGTGTTTCATGTTTCGATGCTCCAGAAATATATAGAGAATCCAGAACACATTATACAGCAAGCACCTGAAAGACTTAGTGTTGATCTCACCTATGATGAAGAACCAACCGAAATTTTGGATAAGAAGGACAAGCAATTGCGGAATCGCACCATCCCTTTGGTAAAGATTCGTTGGAAGAACCATACCCCTGAAGAAGCTTCTTGGGAGAAGGAAGAAGATATGAAGGAGAAGTTTCCTCACCTCTTTGGAAGCACAGGTACGCTTTCAATTTCAAGGACGAAATTTCTTTAAGGGGGGAGAATGTGAAACCCAGCCCTAACCTTGACCCAGAAACCCTGTTGTTTGTAGGAACAGTAACCCGAAGTAAGGCAAGAAGTCAGCTTTGGGCCATTTTAGTAGAAGACTTGATGGCTGGAGTAGAATCCTTGAGTGTGGATGTCAATATCCCTTCTATGGAAACTGCACGCTGATGAAGATTTGATTAGTTGATGGACTTGGAGTGCTCTCTGTATTGGTTCGAAGGCCTTTCTACCTACTAGGTATGTCACTTTAGGTGTGTGCAAAACCCCTTGATGTTTGGACTTGATCTGAGCCTTCAATTCCCTGTTTTGAAGTTGCTGTTCTGATTGGTCGACTGGACCAGTCAACCAATTGATTCTGTTTTTGAAATTTAGGTCGTGGCTACTCTATTTAAGTTTAGTCTCGGGAATACTCCGCCTCATGATAAGCATGCATTTACCATTATTTATTTGATTTAATTTCCTATACTTATTTAATTAAAGAGAGCTAATTGAGTATTTTGGTGTATTTTTCAGGAATAAGGAGATTTTGGGTATTAGAGATAATATGGAGTAAAGTTGGCAAATCTATTAGATATTGGTGGATTTTAAATCATGGCATTCAATCTTGCTGCTCAAGAAATCATGAAAAGTGAGATCTTAGCCAAATTGGAAATAGGTGGAGGTTTAAGGAACAAAATTGGTAATAAATTTGAAAATCGGGTAAACAGACCTACCTTCAGTATTTTGGGCATATCTCTCTTGTATGACCTTGGATTTCGATGATTCAAGATGCTATGAAACGATATTGAAAAAATATCTACAACTTTCCAGTTTTGAGTTTTTCCAAATTTCGAAAGAATAAAGGTCAAATTGATGGGTAAAGAGAGGGGATTCATTGTGTGCGGGAGACATAAAAGAGAAGCCAACCACAGAAAGGAAGACGGCGAATGCGGCTCTGATCTCTCTCATTGCTGAAGAAGAAGACCACATCACTCTCTCTCTCTCTCTCCCCCTATGTTTCATCTTTATTTTTCTTATGAACTTTATGATAATGAGTAGCTAGTTCCTTTTCTTTGGGATGTAGATGAACCATGCTTATTTCATTAATTTGATTGTTCTATATCTTCTAGTTGATTGTGTTTGAGTTTGGCCAAAGATGTTCTATAGCTCAGCGAACTAAGCGTGCCAAGCTTCCGCGAAGGACGATAGTCTTGCGAAGATAGGGCATATCTAGGAAGACCATCCCCAATTTGCTTTGAAGTGTAGAGTTATATCGGTTAGGGAAAAGCATTGGGGATTCGAAATCCCAAAGATCTTCACATATTCATAGTATAAGTTTTTACATTAATTAATAGATTTAGTTTGTTGAATTCAATCTCAGTAACTTAGCCTTTTAGTTCCCCATAGTTCGACCCCGTACTTTCTGCTTGCTAGATTAGTACAGGATTTTATTTTTGATTGGTTAGCGACACGATCAAATTTTGGCGCCGTTGCCGGGGAACCAAAGCACGGTTGCTAGGATTGATTTTTGTCAGTTAGGCATAATTTTTAGAGTAATTTTAGTGTTTTTAATTTTTAATTTTTCTTTGCTTATTTAATTAATCTCTTTTTCTTTTGTTTTGTAGGTAACTGCAAGAGTAGCGATTCGATAATTAGTTTAGGTTGTTATCTTTTCTTTCTTAGATATAATTGTATTTAGGACTTTTCAATTGTAATATTTGCATTAGATTGGGTTGTTTAGGTTAATTTTAAAAATCCCCATCCCTCAGATCCCACATGTGTAACTTTTGTTCGAAAGATCACGTGGATTGCGCTTCAGGTAAGTCCTAAACTCTCCCTTTTGCTATAGTTATTTTCTTTTAATTTTCCTTATTTAGCTTATTCTTTTTTTTATTCTCCTGTGTGTATGCATGGTCGTCGGTCCCTAAACCCTGAGTTGACTCCACTTGACTTAGAGTTAGAAGAGACTTTGGCCAACCTTAGAAGGCAAAGAACCATGGCAAACTATGAGCCTCCAATAAGGCCCTTGAGTGAGCATTTCATTCCTACGATATACACTCCAGTTTCTTATATTAAGTTGCCTAACATAGAGGCAGCTCAATATGAGATCAAATCTAGTGTGATTCAAATGCTACCATCCTTTTATGGACTTGCCAATGAAGAGCCTTATAAGCACTTAGATGAGTTTTTAGAGGTGTCCTCCACGGTTAAAATTCAAAACCTCTCAGTTGATGGTTTAAGGTTACTTCTTTTTCCATTCTCCCTTAAAGATAAAGCTAAGCATTGGCTTCATTTTTTAGACAATGTTAAAATTTCCACTTGGGTAGAAATGCAACAGGAGTTCCTTAAAAAGTTCTTCCCCATTGGCCGTACCAATAGCATTAGGAGAGCGATAACGAGTTTCTCCCAACAAGAAAGAGAACAATTTCATGAGGCTTGGGAAAGACTAAAAGAATTACTTAGAAAGTGCCCCCACCATGCTATTCCTAAATGGCAATTGGTTCAATGTTTTTATGATGGCCTTAGAGACCGACATAGGCAAATGCTTGATTCTTCTTCTGGTGGGACTTTCATGCACAAGAATGAGAATGAAGCATGGGAACTTTTTGAGACCCTTAGTGAAAACTCCCAACACCATGCTTCAGCAGCTAGGACTGAGATTCCATCCATTGGGCAACCAAAGAGGAGCGGTCTCTATGAGATAAATCCTACCATTGAGATGAGCACTAAGGTTGACTTGCTATCAAAGAAATTGGAACATCTCTTGTCATTAGAACAACAAACCCCATCTCCACTTCCTACAAGTTTCTCTCCACCTAATCAGATTGCAGCATGTGCTTTATGTTCTAGCCTATCCCATCATGTCACTGATTGCTATTTGGCTACACAATACCGTGAGTTTGTTAAGGAGCATACACATTTGGCCCAAGGAGTTTCTAAATTTGGCAATGACCCGTATTCCAATACCTATAACCCAGGATGGCGAAACCACCCCAATTTTTCATGGCGAAACTCAATGCCCAATCCCTCTAATCAAATACCTTATAGGCCACCTCCATTTAATATGCACCAAAATGCCTATAGGAATGAGCAACCGTCATCTTCACAACCCTCACATAATTCATCATTTGAGGATAAGGTACTAAAAGCACTTAGTGAATTAGAGCAAAACACTCAATTGTTGCATTCCCATTCTCAGTCCATTAACAAATTGGAAACTCAACTTGGTCAACTAGCTGATGCCATCAGTAGGAGGGAGGTTGGTCAGTTACCTAGTCAACCAATAGGTAACCCTAATCATCAAATTGGGTCTAGGAAAGAACAAGTCCAAGCAGTCTCGGTTGTGACACGCAGTGAGAATGAATATTATGCACCTTTTTCTACTCCTAAGCCATTGCCCATTGATCTTGAGAGTCAAGAGGAGGTTGATTTGACCCATGAGACTTGCGATGATGCACACAAGCTTAGTAAAGAAACACCACCTATGAGTATTCCCCATCAATTTCCTTGTAAGGGGTTGCACATTCCGATTGTAGAGGGTCCTACTCCTAAATCTTACACTCCCAAAGCCCCCTTCCCTGAAGCTCTTGAGTCCTCAATTCCAGATTCTAGAAATAATGCTAAGATGCAGGAGATGATTGATTTATTCCAACAAGTTCGTATCAATCTCCCACTATTAGATGTTATCAAGCAAGTCCCAGCTTATGCTAAGTTACTAAAAGATTTGTGCACCCAAAAGCGTAAGTTGAAGACTCAAACACCTAAAACTGTGCACCTAACTGAATTAGTCAGCTCGGTAATTTCCAACCAACTGCCCCCTAAACTTAAAGATCCAGGTACACCTTTAATTTCATGTGTTATTGGAGATTTATCCATAAGTAAAGCATTGCTTGGTTTGGGAGCCAGTGTGAATATTTTACCCGGTTCAGTTTATGATAGGTTTGGTCTAGGAGATTTGAAATCCAGTGATGTGATTCTACAATTGGCAGACCGTTCAATCAAACGACCCCGTGGGCTACTTGAAAACGTTTTGGTAAAGGTTGAGGATCTATATTTTCCTGTTGATTTTTTGATCCTAGATATGGACAATACAACTACCAATAAGTTACCACCGGTCATTCTTGGACGACCCTTTTTAGCCACTTCAAATGCTTGCATCAATTGTAGATCGGGTGTCATGGACATATCATTTGGCAATAAGAAACTTAGAGTCAACATCTTCAATGCATCCTTAAGCTATAGGGGTGAAGAGTGTTTTGCAATTAACTTTATTGATGAGGTAGGGGTTGATTATATTCCAAACATGCTTATTGATGATCCCCTACAATATTACTTGCCATTTGGGGAATCTAACCTAAATATTGAGGAAGTCAACACATTGTTGGACTCTTCCACTTCTTTGGAGCAGTCACCATTCACATTTAGATTTGAGCCTCCACCTCCATTGGCTGCTTCTTACTGAGTCTGGCTGAAGACTCTAAACTTAGCGCTTTATGGGAGGCAACCCATATGTTTAGATATTATTTCTTGTTCTTTTTCCTTTATTTTCTTTGTTTGTTGTTAGGTTTTACTGTTGCGTGCTCTATCATGAGTTCAAACATCGGGTACACTCTTTCCTCTATTTGCTTATATTATTTATCTTGCATGCACTGAGGTCATTGCATAATTTAAGTGTGGGGGGGGGGGGGTGTCAACTTGAGTAAGACTTGTTGATAGTTGATAGAGCATTGTCACAAAGATAAAAAGTGCCCAATTTTTTCTGGCTTTGGTAAGATAAATGTTTTAATTCCTTGCTTAGATACAAAATGAGAGTTTAAGTGTTTTAGAAATCCCATCTGATGTAATGAACACCCTCTTGAGAGAATAGTAATGGGTTTTACATTTTGAGACCGAGGTTGAATCGGAAAATAGGACTTCCAGGTAGTCCAAAAGGTTTGACCATCTAGTTATCTTGTATTGCCTTGTGCTTATGGTGACAAGTTGAGACCGATTTTAGACTATTTAAATGTGAAGTAAATTGAAGTATAATCTGAAAAAAGAAAAAGAAAAAAAAATGCTGAAGTTTAAAGGTTAGACCTCCTTCTTAGTAACCGGGTCTCTGTGTCACCAACATCGTGCCTCGCGTCAAACAGTTGGGGTGTCTTTGGTCCAGTCTTGGCCTGTAGCCTAGTTGGCTTGAGTAAGTAAGTTCGAGGGGTATTCTACACCTAGTCCCTTAAGGCCATCTGGCTTGAGAGCGGCTGACCCAACACTCGTTACATAGGCCATCTAGAAAGCTTAAGAGGCAAGACATTGCACGAACTAGAACTGTGACCATTAAAGAAAGAAGTGAATTAATGTGCTTATAAAGGTGAAATGTTTAAGAAGGTCAATATTGCTTAGATCTTGAGTTCTTGGTATTATTTGGTACACAGTTTAGTCTTATCTGAGGGTGAACTGGTAGACTGAAGATAAGAAGAGACTTCTCGATTGAATTGTTTGCCTAGAGCTAGACTCAAGAGAGGGTGTAAGAGCTTAAGTGTGGGGGTGCCTATATTCCCTTTAATCTTTAGTGGAGTGTCTTTGTCTTGGAATCTATCTTTCTACTCTTACTACTGCTAGAATAATTAGAAGAGCACTTAAGAATTTTGTGTGTATATTCTCTGCAAACACTCACGAGACACAACTCGTCCACTAGGGTAACCTAGGGGTTTAAAGGCTTGTTGCACATGCTAAGTACAACCGTGATTCCTACGAAAGTGAGTTAGGTTTTTCTTTCTTTATTTTCTGTATTAGTTTTATTTTTTTTTGTTTTACTCGAGGACTAGCAAACAGTCAAGTGTGGGGGTATTTGATAAGCATGCATTTACCATTATTTATTTGATTTAATTCCCCATACTTATTTAATTAAAGAGAGCTAATTGAGTATTTTTGTGTATTTTTCAGAAATAGAGAGATTTTGGATATTAGAGATAATATGGAGTAAAGTTGGCAAATATATTAGATATTGGTGGATTTTAAATCATGGCATTCAATCTTGCTGCTCAAGAAATCATGAAAAGTGAGATCTTAGCCAAATTGGAAATACGTGCAGGTTTAAGGAACAAAATTGGTAATAAATCTGAAAATCGGGTAAACAGACCTACCTTCAGTATTTTGGGCATATCTCTCTCGTATGACCTTGGATTTCAATGATTCAAGATGCTATGAAACGATATTGAAAAAATATCTACAACTTTCCAGTTTTGAGTTTTCCAAAATTCCGAAAGAATAAAGGTCAAATCGACGGGTAAAGAGAGGGGATTCATTGTGTGCGGGAGACATAAAAAAGAAGCCAACCACAGAAAGGAAGACGGCGAATGCGGCTCTGATCTCTCTCATTGCTGAAGAAGAAGACCACATCACTCTCTCTCTCTCTCTCTCCCCCCTATGTTTTATCTTTATTTTTCTTATGAACTTTATGATAATGAGTAGCTAGTTCCTTTTCTTTGGGATGTAGATGAACCATGCTTATTTCATTAATTTGATTGTTCTATATCTTCTAGTTGATTGTGTTTGAGTTTGGCCAAAGATGTTCTATAGCTCAGCGAACTAAGCGTGCCAAGCTTCCGCGAAGGACGATAGTCTTGCGAAGATAGGGCATATCTAGGAAGACCATCCCTAATTTGCTTTGAAGTGTAGAGTTATATCGGTTAGGGAAAAGCATTGGGGATTCGAAATCCCAAAGATCTTCACATATTCATAGTTTAAGTTTTTACATTAATTAATAGATTTAGTTTGTTGAATTCAATCTCAGTAACTTAGCCTTTTAGTTCCCCATAGTTCGACCCCGTACTTTCTGCTTGCTAGATTAGTACATGATTTTATTTTTGATTGGTTAGCGACACGATCACCTCATCTGCCTCCTAAGCCTTTGGAACGAGTTAGAACCCTATTCTAATCGATTCCCTTGCATCCTTGGTTGATATCTCGCAAGAACTCAAGTAATCTTCATCCTCCTACATCAAAGGTATGTGTATGATCTCTTTCCTCTCTATCTCTGATTTTCTTTTCTTGAATCTGTTCTTGATTGAGATCAGGAAGATGATGCTGCATTCTTGCAACCATCTATTCCATGATCTCATCATGTTCCTTGAGATCTATGATCATCATCATGATCTCAACCCTTGCCAGTTGAATCCTAGAAACCCTAACCTTGTGTGGTCATCATGAGAACCTTTTTGGTAACCCCCCATGAGAGGGAAACCTCTTGGGTAAAGTTTATGTGAACCTAAACTTTATCATTGAATGATTCTTCTTGTTATTTTTGACTAACAATTTACCTCCCTTCATCCGGAACTCTCAACCTTTTCATGGGAGCCAAAAGGGTGAAACCCTAGTTTCTTGAGTAAAATCAAGAACCCCTATTTTGATCATGTTAGAAGACACTCACTTTATTTTCTTTACTAGAATTGTAACCTATTAATCTTTAATTCCTTACCCTTGATCATACTATATTTTTCCCTTCATGATCTATGTTTAACCTAATTAGGTTAACTTTCTGGTTCCTGAGTTGTAACCTGGAAACTTGATTTGATTAATGGTTTGTTGTCCTCTATAGACTTAGATGTTTCCATTAAAGTTTCCCCCTTATTTTGTAACCTTTTGAACCACCAAATTCGGATTCATATTCTAAAAATTCTGATTTTTGAAGGCTACTATCTCTGTTGGTCGACTCATTGGTCAACTGGGGCAGTAGACCAATCAGTCGACCAATGGGTACAGCAACCCCATTCTTGGTCTGTTTTGATTGAATTGTGATCTTTCCTAACTCTTAATAATATGCACTTGTTTAAGACTCTTTTCTCAGGTTTAGTCAAGGTCTTACTTGATTCTCTAAGTTCCTTTGCGAGTTAGAAGGTAAGGACAGTTATCTCCTTAACTACATAGATTGCATACTCTCTGGTTTCTACTTTACGAAACTATGAGTTGTTTACTATTTGTACACTTTATATTCTGATGTACTACTGTGAGAACAGTAGCTCTTTATCATGTTTCTTTTATTACTTAGACTTATGTGAGATTGCTTATTACTATATTGTTTAATGATTTGATCATGACTTTACATTCTCTTTTATATAATGAGTTGTTGATTGTATATGTCATGACTGATCTGAGACTGTGTTTGATTAAGTTTGGTTTGGGATTGGGAGGTGTCCTTTTGACACTTCTATCCTTGGACGTTATCGGAAATAGTATGGGATGTTTCCGGGGTTGCCCATCGACACTTTCCCGAATCATTGGTTGTCATACCTAGGGCTGTCTAGCAGTGTTTGGTTAGGTTGTACCCCTGTTATATCAGACCCGATTCGGAAGGGTATTGAGACCGAACGACCCGTGGCAACAATGGGGATTCACGGGCGCTCAAGAACGGTGAGTTATATCCGTGAGAGGGCGGGAATCACATTGTGGGGGCCATATATTGGAGGGTTGCATATGGTTAGATTTGGGCTCATGGGCGCTTAAGACCGGTGAGTTATATCCGTGAGAGGACATGAGAGCTTCCCGTTTACCATATGTGGATAACCAATAGGGTTTATGAGTCCGTAGTCCGGGATTATTAGGACTCTAGTGGAAAGGATACCGGAAAGGATCACCCTGGGCGAAGAATGGAGGTATCTGGACTTGAGTTGATGTAACTGAGTAGATGACTTGCATTGGGCTAGGCTTTACCCTGACATGCGCTGGTACTTATACCAAATGGTTGTGAGAGAGAGTGTTGACTTAATCCCTTGCCATGGTTTGTCCTGAGGGATGCCGGACCCACTACCAACAGGAGCCGTATGTGTGACCTACCCAAGGAAGTACGGTGCTATGACTTAAAGCATGTCTGCCATAGAGACCAGCATACATAGAGTTTAGATACATACATACATTACTTGTTTCATATTGCATTGCATCTTATTATGGTTTGCTTTTATGTTATTTATGTTGTTATGGATTAACTACCTTACTGAGTTTCTTCGAAACTCATTCCTTTTGTACATTGTTTTTGTTAGTGATGCGTCCAAAATCTGCTCAGCCCTTGGATCTCCACGTGATGTCCTGCAAAACGAAAGCGTCAGATGTGGCCCGACCGCTAGGGTCGGGAGTCCACCTCCGAAGGCTAAGTCGAGTTGATGAACTTAATCACAAACGGCTCTCGCTAGAAGCACGAGCTAATGAATGAAGAAACGGGAAAGGTGATCTAGATAGCAGACGCTGATAGTTTGGATCTATCAGTATGTATCTGAACCTGAGTCTCAGATAGTATTCTTTTTGATGGATTGATCCGTCCCTCACCTTGTATGGTAGTGAGGTTTATATAGAGTGTACCTTCGAATCTCCTTCGTTGGATGCACTCGAGCCTTCTTCGGGTAGTCGTTGGATCTTATCAATAAGATCCGTTGAGCGATAGACTTCTACTAGTTTGGGCTAGTAGAGGACTCCTGAGATAACCGTTAGGTTATGCGATAGTTATCCCTTTGATGATGATTATCCGCAGCCGTCAGTTTGAGTCTGCTGTCATCAGGGTGATTACCCTAATCCATAAGTAAGATTAGGGCACGCTTGCGCGAGAATAATCTTTCTTCTTCAGCAAGCCATCTTCTGGATCCGGTTCGCTCGGGAGCGATTCGGTTTTCTCCGTCTCGACCGGGGTCGAGGGTCGGACCAGGTATGAACCCGGTCAGATCATAAACTCTCCATATCACGAGCCCCCCAGACCAAGCGTTCGGTCGATCCCGAGGGCTTGGTTTTTAACTGGGTTCGTCGTCAGGTGATGATCTCTGCGTGCTTCATTAAATGTCATATCACATTTAATGCGGTGGTCACTTTTCCTCGAGCGTTGTGAGTGTAAGGCCACATGTCTTCGTTGCAGTTGATCTGTCGTGGCTCACGTCATCCAAGCGACGATTTCCGAACGCCTATTTCGGATTCGTGAGTTCAAACTTTCAAAACGTCTTCCAATCTTGATCGTTGATTTTGAATCAATCTCGATTGTTCAGATTCCCGAACACTCGTGCGGGAGTTTTAAAAGCGGTTCGTTGTCTTCGTAGGTTTCATTCTTCCTGTTTGGAATTTGAACCTTTGTCGTCTGCTTCGCGCCTTCCTGCTCTCAAGCTTCCGTCCCACTAAATCAGTAAGTTTACTGGTCTTTTCTTTTTGTAGTTTACTGTAACGAGTAATGGCGGACGATAGGGCTTCTTTAGTACCCCATGTTGGTGATAGCAGTGATGCTTTTGCTTCTCCTGCTCCCGAACAGTCGGATAGTGATAACAAAACCCTAACCGTCCTCTAGCAGGAGTTCGCTGAAGTTTCTCAAAAAGGTTTTGAAAGAAAAACCGAAACTTCTCATGTCCTTGTCGAGTCTGGATCTTCCAAGATCGTTGATTCTTCTAGGCAACCTCAAACCTCCGGGTCCAATGGTGGGCCTGGCTCTGTTCCTTCCATTTATAATGGAGAAACCCTTCTTTCAGCTGTCCAAGATTTTGACCTTCCTTCCTCCTATCAGGTTAGGGCTCCCCATCCTGATGAGAGGGTTGATTCATCCCTTTTGGGTGAATTTTCTCTGTATATAGATGCACTGGAAAGCGGGGTTCGCTTTCCCTTTTTAATCCTTTATTCTCCGCAGCTTTGAATCATCGGAACATTTGTCCCGAATGCTCCTCCCCAATAGCTGGCGTCTCATCGTCGGCTTCTTGGGTTTGTGTTTTGAGCTTGGCATCACGCCATCTCTTTCTCTTTTTGTACATTTTCATGTTCTTTCTATCTCCCATCCCCCCGGATGGGTCTTTCTTTCCAAACGCAATAAGGCTGAACTTGATTGGAGGGGCAGCATCCTTGTCAAAGGAACTTGCCCTTCTAACCACAAAAGATGGCGTGAATGATACTTTTTCTGTCGAGCGCCTCCATCAGATCTTAACTTCCCGACCACCTGGAGGAGGTTTACTTCTTCGTCCGAAAGTAACCGGGGCCTTCCCTTATCCAAAGAAGATGAGGCGGCCATCAAGAAGATCAAATCCATTCCGTGGTATCAAGAGATACATGGATATGAAATGGAGTATAACTCCATCCTTCAGATCTTGGGGCTTGGCTCATTGTGAGCTTCTAACCATCATCCTTTGATGTGACTGAAGTGATATGTCTTGAATTCTGATTCTTGTCCTTCTTCTTTGCAGTGCCTCCCAGAATGAACCCTGAAAGCCTACGGGTGAAGGCCGCTAGGGCCGTTGTGACAGCCGAGCAACGATCGCCCGTGGTCTTGATCGCAGATCAAGAGGCTTCTCTTCCCTCTCCCGACCCCTCTTACAGGGGTATCGGGAATATCAAGCCCGTAGCTGATGCTTCGGGTAAAGGGAAGAAACCAATGGTGGAGAGGGCTAACGTCTCTTCCTCCGTCCGAACCAAGAGGAGGCATGACACAATTGATGCTCCATCCAACAAAAAATCCAAAGCTTCGACGGATGGTGAGGAAGTCTTCATCCCCCAGTGGACCCTGAAGATGACCGATAGGGTCACTCGGGATCCTGAGAAAGCTGCGGAGTGGAGCTCTCTCAGTCTTGCTCCTTCTGATCGCCAGGAGTTTGAAGCCCCGGATGACACCTCCCTTGTTAGTCAATCTACAAGGTAACGGTCTTCTTGCTTACTTATGTTTTCATAATTTCTTATGACTTCTTCCCGATATCTTCCGTCTTCCCGGGAATGCTTGTGTTGAGCTTTTATCAACACATGGAAGCATTGAGCCGGGTTGGTCGCACCAGCTCCTTGCCGCAAACTTGTGAAGAGAAATTGGCCAAGGCCAATTCCGAAATAGACCAGGCCGACTGCAGCTATCGTGGAGCTGCAGAAAAAGCATGAGGAAGAAGTGATCTCCCTCAAGGAAACTCTTGAAGCTTCGAGAATTCGTGTCTCTGCTGCCGAGCGCGAGGCCAGGAAGCAAAAGGCAGCTGCCACGTTGTTTGGTGACAGCCTCGAAATCAAGAGTAGGGAGCTCAAAGAACATCTGAAGTTGGCAATCCCTAGCAAGCCTGAGCATATAAAGCCAGACCTTCGGAAGGAGTGCATTCGGAAATACCTGAACAGCGTACCTTTCTCCGAATTGCTAGGTTTCTACAACATTCGGGCTTATCGCATGGGGCGAACGACGTTTGGGAGCAGATCCTTGGAACGATCCCTGACTTCGACACTGCTCCTTTTCGCGAGGTATGCCACCCAGAGGTCTTCGGGAAAGTTGGTATGGATCTCCCAGACTGGGCTCAAGGAGTAGATGATCCTTTTCCAGCTGACCCTCAATATGAGGCATATCTAGATGACGAGCCGGCACTTCCAAAGGAGAAATCACAAGCCGAGTCTCAAGTTGTTGTTGTAGAGGATTCAGCCGATGCCACTCTTGAGGAAGGCTCTTCTCATGGTCCTGAGAAAAGTCATCCCGACCAAGGTCCCTCGGGCAACAATGAAGAAAAGGCTTAGGGAGTTGTCCTTTTGTAAAGATGTACCCTCAATTTATTGAATAGACATTTCTTTTTTCATGTTGGCCTCAAAATTTTCTGAATATCGAAATATTTTTGTAATCCTCATTTCTTCTCTTGTTCTCCTTGACTCCTCACCAATGGTCGACTCATATGTTTATTCTAGCAAAGTCGCGTCGATCTTGTATAACTTGTTAACAGTCACCTGTAATGACTTTCTTCTTTGATCAAAGATTGTATCCAGCTCTTGTAATTATTTTGATACTGGCCTCTTTGGATCCTCTGAAGAAATAATAAATTACTTTATCTTGAACTTTGCTAGCCACTTGAATCGCCGTTGTATTAGGTCTTAGTTGTCTGAAACAATGCCTTTACTTAAGGATTTCCGGAGAAATACAATAAGTCTGAGAAGGAACTCACTCGGGTTTTAAACCGATGCCTTATACTTAAGGATTTCCGGAGAAATACAATAAGTCTGAGAAGGAACTCACTCGGGTATCAAACCGACGCCTTGCAAAAGGAACTCACTCGGATTTTCATCCGATGCCCCGACTTAAGAAAGTTCGAAAGATTTTCCATAAGTGTTGAAGTGTTGAAGGACCCACACGAATTTTCATCCGATGCCTTATAGTTGGATCTTGTTCTTGAATGTGGTGTATGATGCCCCCCAATCAAAAGATAATTTGTTGAAAGCCAAAAATTGCATTGATTGAGTTGAAAATGATTACATCACGAACAAAATTGAAATCATCCTCAAGGATAAAACTTTTTGAGATGCCTAGCATTCCACGAACGATCCAACTCTTTCTGGGAATCAATGTTCTTCAGCCTGTAAGCTCCTGAACCGACCGGTTTCACAACCATATAAGGTCCTTCCCAAGAAGGGTCCAACTTTCTTTGGTGACGCGGGTCAGAAGCTAGGGTGTTTCTCAACACCAAATCTCCGGCTAAGTACCGACGATTCTTCACTCGAGCATTATAATGAGACGCTATCCTTCTTTGATAATGTTGAGTTCGTGCTATTGCCTTTGCCCGAACTTCGTCCAACAAATCAAGACTATCAAGCAGTCCTTGTTCATTTGCTTTTTCCTCGAACTCACGATCCCGTAACGTCCCCGCCATTATCTCCACAGGTGCCAATGCTTCGGATCCATATGCCAACCGGAATGGAGTTTCTCCTGTAGGTGTTCGAACCGTAGTTCTATAAGCCCACAGTACATTATGTAGTTCTTCGACCCAAGAAGCTTTGTCAGCTTCGAGTCTTCTCTTTATTCCTTCCAGTAGCGTTCGGTTAGTAACCTCTACCTGGCCATTGCTTTGGGGGTATGCCACTGAGGACATACGATGCTCGATCATATATGTTCCACAGAATTGCTCAAATTGTGGACAATCGAATTGAGTACCATGGTCATGACAATTATCTTTGGAATCCCAAAGCGATATATGATTGATTCAAGCACAAATTTCTCCACTTTTTTCTCAATAATTGTCGCCAGCAGTAATCGGCTTCTACCCATTTTGTGAAGTAATCAATTGCTACTATCATATATTCCCGTCCGCCGGATGCCTTGGTGAATTTGCCCATGATATCAATTCCCCACATTGCAAAGGGAATGGGATTTAGAATTGAAGTCATAATTTCCGTCGGGCGCTTCGATACTGTAGCATGAATTTGACAGTTACTACATCGACGAACGTAGTCCATAGTAGCTTCTTGGATCTTAGGCCAATATAACCCAAGTCTTAGAATTTTGTGGGCCAAGGCTCTGCCACCCATGTGAGCGCCACAAATTCTTTCATGAACCTCAGCCAAAGCTGATTTTGCTCCTTCGGGGCCTATACATCTCATAAGGGGTCCAGCATAAGATCTTTTGTATAGTCTCCCATTCTGAATGACAAATCTAGCTGATCGAATCTTGATCAACCTTGCCTCTACTGGATCCTTGGGTAACTTGTCATCTCTTAGATATTCGATTATTGGATCCATCCAGCAACGTTCTGCTTTAATATAGGAAATTTCTTTTCTAATGATAACTTGGAAAAGTTACCTCTTCAATGTAGACCGAAGGGTCTAGATTCTTTTCCTTGGCATTGGCTAGTCGGGATAGCTCATCTCACATCGAATTTTCATTCCTCGAAATCTGAGATATCTTCAAATGCCGGAATTGGTTCTGAAATGCCAGCACTATCTCCCGATATTTTTGCAAGCGTGGTTCCTTAATGCCATACTCCCCCTGGACTTGGTTGACTATAAGCTGAGAGTCACTATAAATAGTAACATCTGCAATAGCTAATGCCTTTGACAACCGAAGTCCCGCTATCGTGGCCTCATATTCCGCTTCGTTATTACTTGCATCAAATGCGAATCTCAAAGCATATCGAATAATAAATCCTGCTGGACTTTTTAATAGAATTCCAGCGCTGCTCCATCTTTATTACTCGAACCATCCACATATACCTCCCAAGTGGTTGGTATAATGGGATCCTCAATGGTGGGTTCCACTGGTGCAAAGTAGTTTCTACTACAAAGTCGGCTAATGCCCGAGCCTTGATTGCGCTTCCGGGCTTAAAACTCACTTGGAACTCACTTAGCTCAACCGACCAGGATACCATCCTTCCGGACAAATCAGGTTTGTTAAGAACTTTACTAAGAGGAAAAGTTGTAAATACCTCAATTGGATGAGCCTGAAAATATGGCCTTAGCTTCCCGGCGGCCATCATGAGAGCCGAGCTCGCTTCTCAATCTGCGAATATCTCGTCTCCGCATCTAGCAACACGTGGCTTACATAGTAAATCGGCCACTCGTTTCTTTTCTTTCTCCCGAACAAGTACCGCACCGACCGCCGAAAGGGATGTCGCTAGATATAGCTGTAATATTTCCCCCTTCTCCTGGCCTGGACAGGATCGGTGGTTGTCCAAGTGCTTCTTTTAATTCCTCGAAAGCTTTCTCGGCACTCTTCAGTCCACTTTGCTTCCTTACGCCCTTCAGGTCTTTAAGTGCCTTGAAGAAAGGCAAACATATTTCTCCGCATTTGGAGATAAATCGATTTAAGGCAAGAACTCTCCCCGTCACAAACATTGTACATCCCGAACGGTTTTGGGAGCCTCCATATATATCGAGCTTGTATCTTGGCAGGATTTGCCTCAATTCCCCTCTCGTGATACCATGAAACCCAAGAATTTGCCCGAGGAGACTCCAAAGGCACATTTTTCGGGGTTCAACTTCATTTGATGTTTCCTCGCACTAAGAAAACCTCGGTCAAATCTGCAATGTGATTTGCTTTTGTAAAGCTTTTCACCAAGCATGTCGTCAACATATGCCTCAACATTCTTTCCTATCAGCTCTTTGAAAATCTTGTTGACGGCCCTCCGATATGTTGCTCCCGCATTCTTCAGGCCAAAAGGCATGACCTTGTAATAATAGCTTTCACGATCAGTCATGAAAGCCGTATACTTCTCATCCTCCTTATTCATAAGGATCCGATTATACCCCGAGTAGGCATCCATGAAACTTACAGTTTCATATCCTGCAGTAGCATCTATCAAGAGGTCAATCCGAGGCAACGGGTAGCAATCTTTTGGGCAAGCCTTGTTTAGATCCGTGTAGTCTCGTACACATCCTCCACTTCCCATTCGCCTTTTTCACCATCACCACGTTGGCCAACCAAGTTGGGCACTCGATTGGTTCTATGAAACCAGAATTCTTAAGTTTTTCAACTTCGTTCCGAACGGCTTCATACTTTTCAATAGAGAAATTTCTTCTTTTTTGTATCACCTGGTTTCGCCTTAGGGTCTATCCGAGTTTGTGCTCTGCAATGGCTCGATCGATCCCCGGCATGTCCTCAGCAGACCACGCAAATACATCCTTATTCTCGTTGAAGAAATAACTTCAACTCATCTTTAAACTCTTCCAGCTGTTCGACCCGACATAAGTAATCTTTTTCTCATCCTCGGTACACGCTTGGATTTGCTCTAGTTTCTCCACCGGTTCGGGCCTTTGCATCTCTGTCTCTTCCCGATCATCTCGAACTTCTATGGGGAGGGCAGTAACCTTCCTCGGACCCTCCTTGTCTTTTAAATAGGCAACATAACACCGCCGAGAGATCTTCCGGTCGTAGGAGACTTGACCGATTCCCATATCGATCGGGAATTTTATCTTCAGGTGCTTTGTCGAAACAATAGCACCTATCTTGGATAAAGATGGTCGCCCGAGAATCATATTATAGGCTGGTAGTTCTCGAACAACCAAAAAATTGATTCGGACAGTTGTTTCTTTAGGAAAACTTCCAATGGAAAGATCCAACTGAACCGATCCTTCCGCTCACGCAGATGACCCTACAAAGCCATATAGGTGTGTAGATGAAGGTTTCATCAAGTCCCGATCCACCTTCAATTTTTGATACACTTCGTAAGAAATTAGGTCAGCTGCAGACCCTGTATCAATCAATACTCTATGCACTTCCCGCCGTGCAATCTCTACCTTGATGACTATAGCATCATCATGAGGTAAACAAACATCTCTTTCGTCTTCTTCGCTAAAGGTGATAGAATCTTCACCATTCCGCTTTCTTCCGCTTCTCGCGCCTCTCCGGCTCCAACAAATTTGGATTTGGTTTTTAAACTCCGGAATGATTCGGGCTCTGGACCCCCGAAGATGGTAAGGATCGGTGACCGAGTAGCAGCTTCAATCACCTCCTTGCCTTTTTTGGACTTCGGGGCCTCCCTCGATCGTTCTGAACTAACCGAACGATTCCTTTTAGGGGCAGCCGCACGTGGCCCACGTGGCTCCTCTCTCCTCCTCGCTAACAAAACTCGGACAGATGTCCCCGAGATATCAATCTCTCAATATCTCGCTTCGATGACGACAGTCATTAGTGTAATGACCATAGTCCTTATGGAATCGGCAATACTTTTCCCGATCCCGCCGCTCTCCGGGTTTCAAAAGAATTTTAGGCGGCCACTTCAAAATATTTTTTCTTTTGAGGATATTCAAAATATCAGCCCGAGGAGCATTCAATGGAGTGTACTCACTTCTACCGGGGGATCTTTGGCGCCAAGGTTGGGATCTTCCAACCCGATCACGAACATTCTTCTTTGGCTTCTGCTTCTGCTCAGGAGCCTTTTGTTCCTTATTGGAGACTTTATTATCTCCTTGGCGCGCATCTAGAATCTCCATGACTTCAGCCTCGCTTCGGCATCTCTCGTACCAACTCAAGCATAAGTCGTGGGTATATCCCGTAGTAATAACTCCAGGAGTTTCCGATTTGTGAGTCCCGTGAATAGAGCGGTTCTACCACTGTTCATCCAAGTTTTCTATCTCCATCGTCACTTTGTTGAATCTTTTCGAAACTCTCTCGATCGATTCGTTCTTTCCTTGTTTGACAAGAAACAAGGTTTCTTCCGTTTTCTTGACCCGTATCCCACTCCGGAATCGCCCTATGAATTGGCGCGCCAATTCATCAAAGTTTACGATCCTTCCCGAGGGGAGGTTAGAAAACCACTTTTGTGCCGCTCCAGTTAGAGATGAACCGAAACCCCGCATAAAATTTCATCGAATTACCTCGAAACTCGCCATGGTCTCGTTGGTAATAGCCGATGTGAGCTGTTGGATCTCCGGAGCCATCGAATGTTGAGAAGGTAGGCAAACGAAAGTTATGGGGAAACCGATATCCCGCAATTGGCTCAAGAAAAGGAGTCTTCCGAATGATTGAGTAAATATCCTCGCTTATTCTTCCCTTAGCCAATTGCCCTAACTTCTCATTGATGTTGGCCAATTCCTCGACCAACTGGGTCGGGTGATCTTCAAGCAATACGATCACGACCTCGATTAACACGATCATCACGTGCTACTCGATCATCACGAACAGCCCGTCCTTCACGAACGTTTCTCTCGTCACGAATCGCTCGATCATCACGAACGGTTCTTCCCGATAAGGTGAGTGAGTTCTTACCCCCGTATCCAACCTTGTATTTGAATCAGTTGTACTCTCTTGCGGTCCGTCGCACCGATCGCCTCGCCTTGGTTGATCATCAATCCTCCGAAGTCCTCGGTCTCCTTCACGGAAATTCTGATCAACATTCCGGTCTTCACCATTCTTTGGTCACGTGGTATTTGATCACGTGGCAATGCACGTCTCCCCGAATCATGTTGATCGGGTTCTTGTGGCAAAACCACTCGTCCGGTGAGCATGCGGAGTGCTTGGCTCACCTCCAAGAGTTGAATCTTTACCTGATCCAATTGATCTTGGATTGTATCAGGGAGGAGGATTACGTCCTCCCCGGCCATCATCCACTTCGATAGGATTTTGGCTTTCCCGGGGAATATCTGGATTATTCACCCCGTGTATCCGAACACCGGAATTGCGTTGTGCAGCTGCTGCGGCTGCTGATCTAGTCACCATGGCTTTTTCAAGTCTTTCCCACAGACGGCGCCAATTGATGCGTCCAAAATCTGCTCACCCCTTGGATCTCCACGTGATGTCCTCGCAAAACGAAAGCGTCGGATGTGGCCCGACCGCTGGGGTCGGGAGTCCACCTCCGAAGGCTAAGTCAGCTTGATGAACTTAATCACAAACGGCTCGCTAGAAGCACAGAGCTAATGAATGAAGAAACGGGAAAGGTGATCTAGATAGCGTGACGCCGATAGTTTGGATCTATCGCATGTATCCGAACCCGAGTCTCAGATAGTATTCTTTTTGATGGATTGATCCGTCCCTCACCTTGTATGGTAGTGAGGTTTATATAGAGTGTACCTTCGAATCTCCTTCGTTGGATGCACTCGAGCCTTCTTCGGGTAGTCGTTGGATCTTATCAATAAGATCCGTTGAGCGATAGACTTCTACTAGTTTGGGCTAGTAGAGGACTCCTGAGATAACCGTTAGGTTATGCGATAGTTATCCCTTTGATGATGATTATCCGCAGCCGTCAGTTTGAGTCTGCTGTCATCAGGGTGATTACCCTAATCCATAAGTAAGATTAGGGCACGCTTGCAGCAGAATAATCTTTCTTCTTCAGCAAGCCATCTTCTGGATCCGGTTCGCTCGGGAGCGATTCGGTTTTCTCCGTCTCGACCGGGGTCGAGGGTCGAACCAGGTATGAACCCGGTCAGATCATAAACTCTCCAATACATTTCTCCTTTCTCTCTTTTTTTTTTTTTTTTACAAACCCAAAACAAACAAACCCAACCACCCAAAAAACCCCCCCCCCCCACAAGCACCCAAAAAAAAACAACCCCCCCCCCCCCCCCCCCCCCCCCCCCCCCCCCTCTAAAAAAAACAAAAGGGGGGGGGGAATCCTTTATTTTTTTTTTTTACCCCCCCTTTTTTGGCCCCCCCCTTTTTAGATGGGACCCCCGATTTTTTGTCATCTTTCTTAGTTCCTTTGATTTAGTTGTTATTTCTTTTAGACTTACATACTGCGTTCCGTTGTATTTCGTGGAGTGAGTTTCCGCCTCACTCTACTTCTTTTGATGTGATTACCTTTGGTATCATTTTTCCGCACTCTGATTATATTATTATTCATTCTTGTTTTGAACCTTGTTTATAATATTAAACCTTGATTATTTCCTGTTTATGATTATGTTATTGTATATATGGGAGGATGATTTCCTCGATACTTGATCTTCGGGGCTGTGGATCACACTCTCGGGTATGCCAGTTAGGGTACCAGCTGGGAGAATGTGACACTTGTAATAACCACTGGCAAACCAACCAACCATTTGAGCTTAAGGCAAGTATAAATACCAATTGAAGCGCTTAAAAGGTCCCCAAAATTTTTTTTTAATTTAATTTGTTTTTAATTATTTATTATTATTTTGGAAACCAATAGAAGTGCTTAGAAGCTTTCCAAAATTTTCTTTTTAATAAATACCATGGGGGTCTTTGGAATAAGAGGGCCAAGAGAAAGAAGAAAAATAATAATAGTTTCAATTTTTTTTCCAAGAGGACTAGGGGTTTCTAAAATCAGAACCCAAATTTTTATTTTTTTGTTTGTTTTAAAAATTTAATAATTAAATACCCAGTCTTTGAAATCAAGGGCCCCAAAAAAAAACTTCTTTTTTTTAAAAAAAAAAAAAGAAAAAAGAAAAAAGGAGCCGAGGGTGGTTTTTGAAATCACGTGCCCAAAAGAAGAAGAAAAAGAAAAAAAAAATTTTTTTTTTTTTTTGGGAACCGAGAGGTTTCTGAAATCAAGGGCCCAAAATAAAAAAAAAATGTTTTTTTTTTTATATTTATATATTTTTTTTGTTTATATATATAAATATATATATATTTATTTTTAAAAACCCAGGGTCTCTAAAAACAACGTCCCGGAAATTATTATTATTTTTTATTAAAACCCATGGGGGGGTGGGCCCGGTGGCTTCAAGCGCCCGGCCACCCACCTGGTAGATCTCTGGGAATCGAGACCTGCCAAAACAAAAACAAAGTTTTTTTTTTTTTTTTGAAAACCCCCTGGCACGAGGCGCGCGCATGCGCCCACAACCCCAATTTTTTTTTTCATTCTTTTACCTTTTTCACCTTCTCTCACCCTCACTTTTGCCTTGGGGGTGGTTTTACTATACTTCTAGGTTATATCTAACCTCATGTGACGCTCAAACGCGAGATTCGACATCTCCTTCACGAAATCAAATGTAAACTTTCGCCACACACCATCTTCGCTTATATGTGAGGTATCCTAATTGATCTCACATATACCATTCACCGTGCAGCACCCCAAGGTATCCAACCTTGGGTACGGGCATCTCTTAAGTCGAATCTTCAAACACTTCGGAGTAGACTTCTCTGGCATAGAAGAATTGAGGGAAAATCTGGGAGACAACATTGGGAGAAAACTTATATCTCAATGGATATTCGAGATGGACCCAACTCTCCAGTTTTAACGGATGATGATGAAGGAGGTAAGCAACAGGAGCATGTGCCACCAAAGCGTCACATGGAGAAGGGTGAGTCTTCCCGTAGTAGGAAGGCTCCTCCGGTACCCGCAGTTGATCCCGCCATGAAGGCAACACTCTTGGCCGCAATAGAAAGAGTAGAGCAGAATCAGACTTTTATGGGTCAGCAAATTGTAGAGATTCACACTCAACAACAGGAGATGGTCCGACAAATGAGAGACATCCATGCCCGAGTCGAGCATTGGGAGAACTTCCTTTGTCAGTACATGCCCCCGCCAGAGCGCGAGAGATTTACTTGCTCCACTTAGTTTAAATATTTTTTTTTCGAACATATATTTTATTATGCGTGTTTGTACACGCTTTTTCGCTTGATATTGAGTTGTAATATTTTGGAACCTAAATATTTTATAGATTATGCACTTTATTGTTTCATATGCTTTATTGTGTTTTATGCTTTTCTTTAATTAATGACCTTCATGACTTTGTGTTTCATATATTTATTGTATCTTATTCCAGTTGGTTCATTATGCAACAATTATGATAAATGTTTCTAATTTCATGTTAAGCCTATTATTCACTCATATTAGGTAGAGTCATTTATGGATCGATGACTCAAGATGCCCCTACTGTATCATATAATGTTAGGACTTGTATGAACCCGGGCTCTGATACCACTTCAGTCACACCCCACCCAGCCGGATCCGGTCATACCCGAATACCCATGGGAGTGATACACCGCAAGATCTAGGTTCAGGGACAATTCCATACAATACATGTTAAAGTAAATTTAAATGGACAAGAGATAAATCAGTTCAAGTATTTAATAATCAAGAATGAAAAGAAAGGATTACAATATTCAAAACCCTTTCAAAACTAAACATCAGAGTTATACGAAAAGAAAGAATGTACAACGTTGCAGCGGAAATAATCTAAAGAATTTTAAGGAAAAGACTCTCCATAAGAGCAGTATTGGCAGGAACAGGAAGCGTCATGTGCCTCCACTTCTTCTCCAATTTCACCGTCTTCATAACCACCTGATAAGGGATCCTCAACCAAAAAAGGGTCCTCATGACCTGTAGAACAGTCTAAAGAAACAACAAAATAAAGGAATGAGTTCATAGAACTCAGTGAGGTAACACAATCACATCATATCTTCATACAATTCCAATTTCAACATTCATAAGACAAACATATTTAATAATATAAATAAACAAATGCAAAGTGATGATATGAGGTTCCTAACTCTATAATGTAGTCTCTAAAGTAGACACGCATTAAGTCATGCACCAGTCTTCTTTGGGCAGTCTCATCACTCTTCCCTCACGGCACTCAAGCACGTCTGCTGGGTTCTCCGCGGCTTTTGGGTAAAGTCTCATCGAGCCATGGTTGGGGATAACGTCACCACTCTCTCACATCACCATTGGTATAAGATCTGGCGCGTGTCAGGGACAAACCTAAGCCCAGTGCAGGGTCATACAGTCTCGTACTACAATGGTTCGGATATCTCCCCTCACGCCTAGTGCTTTTTTGGTTCAATACCTTCCCACCTATGAATGTAATCCTCAACAGGAGGCATCTGTTGGATTACATCCCTTAACCTAGTGGTCATCCACATATAATAGATAGGATGATCTCCATGTCCTCTCACGGGTCGTTTCACCGGTCTTGAGTGCCCATGAGCCCTAATCTGTTATATGCAACCCTACCTCTCTATGATGATAGTGGGCCTGCTCGATACAGGACCCAGCCACTACCATCACGGGTTAACCGGCTTCAATACCACTGCTGGAAGAGTAGTAGTACTCAAGAGGTCACCTAGCCCAACACTTCTAGACATGCCCTAAATATGTCAACCAGTAGTTAGGGGAAGTGCCAAGGGCACCATAGGAATGCGTCCCATACCGCCTCCTCTGGTATCCTAGAAATGCCAAAAGGGCATTCCCCATTCTCCAACCACAACTAAGCAATCACATAACTAGGGCGATGGGCGAACCCACAACCCAAGCAGATAATACAAGGTAGAAGAAATAATAATATTTCTCTTCTCCCTTCACATACATTCACATTCCATATCATAACAACATTAATAAATTTCAGAGCAAGGGGCAACATCATAAGTAATAATGATGAACATAAATTATGGCAATTCATATTTAACAAAAGATATAAAATAACAACAATCAATTAAATATAATGGGTTGGTTATTCCTCACCTTTTACTTTGATATTTTCTCCACAGATCAATACTCTCTTCCCACAAGGAAATAACCTTTGGGTAATTTACCCTAATCATGCAAAAGGATTAACAAAAATAAAAATAGGAGTTAATTTGGGTTTAGTAAAATATGTAAAAATATTCCCGTAACAACCCCAAATAGAACTCTAGGTTCTAACTCACCCTTTTAACCTAAATCGGCTAAAAGTTATAATTTTGTCTTTAATTGAAGTCGAAATGAAACGAAATTGTGGGGAAAATTAATTGGCAATAAAGAGATCACAAGGGTATCCTCAATTTGATTCAATTTGACCTAAATCAAAATGCCCCAAATTGGCTCTTATAAATCACCCGTGGGTAACCTAGAGAGTCAAATGAATCACCCTTATCATGCGATTGCACCAATAACTCATATACTAGAAAGGGACATTAAAATGAAATTTGAGAAATAAGCCATCACTGTCACATCCACCCAGCCGGTACCCCATTTGGAATACCCGGGAATGTGATCCACAGTCCAAGGATCAAGATTCATAGGTCCATGCCTCCAACATACGCAATGACATAATCATGAACAATGATAATCAAGGTAAAAACAACTAATACTAAGTATCATGAATAAGGTAAGATTAAATAAATCAGAGTGCGGAAGACAGATAATATCAAAGTGTGAACATAGTCATAAAGGTGAGAGAAGGTATGATAACCACCCTCTCAGAGCAACTGAAAAGAAGTGTAATAAAGTTAATTACATGTCCAAGTATTTAAAGATAATCCAAAAACAAGTTAATTACAGGTCCAAGTATTCCAAAAATACACTAGGGAAATGGGGCGCTAAGCTAGGGTTTCCTCTACTCTAATAATAGTCTCCTAATGGTACGGATGAAGTAAACCCAGCTTTGCCGCTCCCGCACAACCGTGGGGCTAACCCTGGTGCGAATAGTAATCCTCCTCGGCACTAACACTCGGATCTTCACAGATGCCACTACCCGAAGGGTAGTATGTGGAATCATAGTCCGTCTCGAAGGGGGTGCCATCATTGTCACATCCACCCAACCTGTACCCCATTTGGAATACCCGGGAATGTGATCCACAGTCCAAGGATCAAGATTCGTAGGTCCATGCCTCCCACATACACAATGACATAATCATGAACAATGATAATCAAGGTAAAAACAACTAATACTAAGTATCATGAATAAGGTAAGATTAAATAAATCAGAGTGCGGAAGACAGATAATATCAAAGTGTGAACATAGTCATAAAGGTGAGAGAAGGTATGATAACCACCCTCTCAGAGCAGCGGAAAAGAAGTGTGATAAAGTTAATTACATGTCCAAGTATCTGAAAGATAAATCCAACAAGTTAATTACAGGCCCAAATACTCCAAAAATACACCAGGGAAATGGGGCACTAAGCTAGGGTTTCCTCTACTCTAATAACAGTCTCCTCAATGGTACGGATGAAGTAAACCCAGCTTTGCCGCTCCCGCACAACCGTGGGGCTAACCCTGGTGCGGATAGTAATCCTCCTCGGCACCAACACTCGGATCTTCACAGATGCCACTACCCGAAGGGTAGTATGCGGAATCATAGTCTGTCTCGAAGGGGGTGCCATCATAGTGTTCGGTACCTGTAGAATAATCTAAAAACATTTGTACAAAAGGAATGAGTTCGAAGAACTCAGCAAGGTAGTTATACCATAACTAGAAATCATACACATACAGAAACATACATAATCCAATATGATATGGAACATATGATGCAATATGATTCTAACTCTATGAATGCTAATGTCTAGGGTAGACATGCTTTAAGTCATAGCACCATACTTTTTTGGGTGATCAGTCACTCCCCCTCAATCATACAAGATATCTTGGGTCTGCCAGGGAAGTTCGATAAAGTCATCTCAAAAACCATGGTAAGGGAATAGGTCACCGCTCTCTCACATCACCGTTTGGTATTAGTACTGGCGCATGTCACAGTAAAGCCTAGCCCAATGCAAGTCATCTAATCAGTCGGTCATGGCGATCCTCTCCGGTATCCTTCACACTAGAGTCAGCGAAATCCCGGATTTCGGACTCATCAACCCTATTGGTCATCCACAAATAGTAAACGGGAAGCTCTCACGTCCTCTCACGGATTGGTTACCAGTCTTGAGTGCCCGTGAGCCCAAGTCTAGCCATTTGCAACCCTACAGATAAATGGCCCCTTTCGGGTATCCGTAGTATGGTTTATGTCCCCTACCAAATTGGTTACCGGCCTAGAGTGCCCATCCAACCATACACTACCACGGGTTGTTCGGTCTCAATGCCCTTCCGATTCGGGTCTGACACGACAAGGATAAACATAGCCAACCAACCAGACAGTACTATGTATGTCATCCAATAACCCGGTAGAGTGTCGATAGGCACCATCGGAGAACATCCCATACTATTCCCTCCGGTGCCTAAGGACAGAAGTGTCAATAGAACACTCCCAATCCCAAGTTGTACGTAAACAATCACATATTCAAGTTCATCATCTTTCATGCATCCAATACATCTTATCATAATTGTTAAATCATGATATTGAAATGAATCATCATAGACAAAAGTAAACAAGAATAGTAATGTAACATGACAAGAGTATGAAGATTTTAACATTACTATTCTAACACATATATAACAGTCTTATAAAGATTTAAAAGTAATCAAGAGATTCTATTCATAAACAAGAACATAAATCATAAGTTGGTGGTTTATATGTTTATGGAGATAACCATCCTTACCTTGGGTTGAATTGATGATGAATTGAGAATACCAAGAAATAGTCCAAAAGGATTGTTAAGGCTCTAAACAAACATCAATAATGAGTTAGAGAAGACATTGGGAAGATTGGATATTAATTGGATCAAAACTGGCCAAGGTTGCTATCAGCAACAACTTTGGTCTATGGTTTTGACCAAAATTTCCTTCGAGACAGAATAATGGATTTTGGGTGTTTTCATCCGAAATTGGTTTTCCGGTGTTGGGATCAATCTGAAACTTGGAGGAATACTTAACAACAGTAGTAGGACACTATAAGTCAAGAAATTTACCCAATCCAATGGTCCAAACAAAAAGCCCCAAATTGAGCTAACAAGTTCAAGTGACAAACATCATGGCATAAGTTGGGATTGATTGCATTGACATGGAAATGGCATGCAGTAGCTAGGGGAAGTAATAGACTTTCGATTGGAATCATATAATAGTGAAAAACATGAACAGAGCATGTCCTATAACTCAGTTTGGTATAAAATGGCACGATGTTAATAGAAAATTTAAGGAATACATATGCTATGCATGAGATGGAGGAATAGCATCAATGGATGGTTAGGAAGATCATAGGTTAATCATGTGTAGACACTTGGAGTGGTGGTTCCAAGGTTGCAGCACCATTTCCAATGTCTCACCAGCAAGTTAGAAATAGAAAAGAATAGAAAATGGTAGGATAGAGAGTGGAATGGTGATTCATACCTTGGTGTGGAAGATGTAGACAAGAATCAATAGTAAACAATGAGTTTTTTATGAGGTGCCCTTCACATTAGCCAAGGAGATGCCTTGGGAAGCTCTCCCAACGATTTCAGGTGAGAAAATGATTGCAAAAGAGCTCAAGGCTCGAGCTTATAAGAAATAGAATGGGAATATTCCATGGAATCATTAACTTGGCAGACTGGGAAAATTTGGTCGATGGTTTGGTCGACCAAAATGTTTCTCAGCAGAAAAATAGGTTTAGTTCAACAACTTCAAGTAGGGATTTGAAAGGCTATACAAGGTCGATTTGAGTGAGGTTTTCTTCCACAATTCAATCAAGAAGTCTAGTTTCGAGGAATACCTTCGAATTGTGCACAAGAGGTCATTAGGTACATCAACTAGATTAATCTTCTCCAATGCACAGACTTTCCTTAAACACTGACAATGCATTTAAGCAAGGGGTATCATCATCAATGTCCATAGGCTCAGTCTCCGAATCATGATCATCAATCAGAATGGTCCATAAGTCTCTTCTACCATTGCTTCGAGTCTTCGGACCTAAATACAACAGTGGATCAAGGTTATGGTCAGGGTTAGAATAGGGTTGGATATTACAATCATAATCTTCCGTACTTGTAGGATAATCTAAAAACATTTGTACAAAAGGAATGAGTTCGAAGAACTCAGCAAGGTAGTTATTCCATAATTAGAAATCATACACATATAGAACATACATAATGCAATGTGATATGGAACATATGATGTAGAATGATTCTAACTCTATGAATGCTAGTCTCTAGGGTAGACATGCTTTAAGTCATAGCACCATACTTCTTTGGGTGGTCAGTCACTCCCCCTCAATCATACAAGATATCTTGGGTTTGCCAAGGAAATTCGATAAAGTCATCTCAAAAACCATGGTAAGGGAATAGGTCACCGCTCTCTCACATCACCGTTTGGTATAAGTACTGCGCATGTCACAATAAAGCCTAGCCCAATGCAAGTCATCTAATCAGTCGGTCAAGTAAGATCCAGATACGTCCATTCCTCGCCCCCGGCGATCCTTTCCGGTATCCTTCACTCTAGAGTCAGTGAAATCCCGGATTTCGGACACATCAACCCTCTTGGTCATCCACAAATAGTAAACGGGAAGCTCTCACGTCCTCTCACGGATTGGTTACCATTCTTGAGCGCCCATGAGCCCAAGTCTAGCCATTTGCAACCCTACGAATAAATGGCCCCTTTCGGGTATCCGTAGTATGGTTTATGTCCCCTACCGGATTGGTTACCGGCCTAGAACGCCAATCCAACCATACACTACCACTGGTTGTTCGGTCTCAATGCCCTTCCGATTCGGGTCTGACACGACAAGGATAAACCTAGCCACTTAACTAGACAGTCCTATGTATGTCATCCAATAACCCTGGAGAGTGTCGATAGGCACCATCGGAGAACATCCCATACTATTCACTCCGATGCCTAAGGACAGAAGTGTAAATAGAACACTCCCCAATCCCAAGTTGTACGTAAGCAATCACATATTCAAGTACATCATCTTCCATGCGTCCAATACATCTTATCATAAAAGTTAAATCATGATATTGAAATGAATCATCATAGACATAAATAACAAGAATAGTAATGTAACATGACAAGAGTATAAAGATTTCAACACTATTGTTCTAACATATATATAACAGTCTTATAAAGATTTAAAAGTAATCAAGAGAATCTATTCTTAAACAAGAACATAAATCATAAGTTGGTGGTCTATATGTTTATGGAGATAACCATCCTTACCTTGGGTTGAATTGATGATGAACTGAGAATACCAAGAAATAGTCCAAAATAATTTTTAAGGCCCTAAACAAACATCAATAATAAGTTAGAGAAGAAATTGGGAAGATTGGATATTAATTGGATCAAAACTAGCCAAGGTTGCTGTCAGCAACAACTTTGGTCGATGTTCTTGGTCGATGGTATCGACCAAAAGGATCGACCAAAATTTCCTTCGGGATAGAATAGTGGATTTTGGGGGTTTTCATCCGAAATGGGTTTTCCGGTGTTCAGATCAATCGGAAACTTGGAGGAATGCTTAACAACAGTAGTAGGACACTATAAGTCAAGAAATTTACCCAATCCAATGGTCAAAACAAAAAGGCCCAAATTGAGCTAACAAGTTCAAGTGACAAACATCATGGCATAAGTTGGGATTGATTGCATTGACATGGAAATGGGATGTAATAGCTAGGAAAACTAATAGAATTTCGATCGGAATCATATAGTAGTGATAAACATGAACATAGCATACCCTACAACTCAGTTTGGTACAAAATGGCATGATGTTAATAGAAAAATTAAGGAATACATATGCTAGGAATGAGATAGAGGCATAGCATCAATGGATGGTTAAGAAGATCATAGATTAATCATGTGTAGACACTTGGAGTGGTGGTTCCAAGGTTGCAGCACCATTTCCAATGTCTCACCAGCAAGTTAGAAATAGAAAAGAATAGAAAATGGTAGGATAGAGAGTGGAATGGTGATTCATACCTTGGTGTGGAAGATGTAGACAAGAATCAATAGTAAATAATAAGTTTTTGATGAGGTGCCCTTCACATTAGCCAAGGAGAGGCCTTGGGAAGCTCTCCCCACGATTTCAGGTGAGAAAATGATTGCAAAAGGGCTCAAGGCTCGAGCTTATAATAAATAGAATGGGAATATTCCATGGAATCATTAACTTGGCAGACTGGGAAACTTTGGTCGATGGTTTTGGTCGACCAAAATGTTTCTCAGCAGAAAAATAGGTTTAGTTCAGCAACTTCAAGTAGAAATTTGAAAGGCTATACAAGGTCGATTTGAAGGAGGTTTTCTTCCACAATTCAATCAAGAAGTCTAGTTTCGGGGAATACCTTCTGATTGTACACAAGAGGTCATTAGGTACATCAACTAGATTAATCTTCTCCGATGCACAGACTTTCCTTAAACACTGACAATGCATTTAAGCAAGGGGTATCATCATCAATGTCCATAGGCTTAGTCTCCGAATCATGATCATCAATAGAATGGTCCATAAGTCTCTTCTACCATCGATTCGAGTCTTCGGATCTAAATACAACAGTGGATCCGGGTTATGGTCAGGGTTAGAATAGGGCTGGATATTACAATCATAATCTTCCGTACCTGTAGGATAATCTAAAAACATTTGTACAAAAGGAATGAGTTCGAAGAACTCAGCAAGGTAGTTATTCAATAATTAGAAATCATACACATATAGAACATACATAATGCAATGGGATATGGCATGTGATGTAGAATGATTCTAACTCTATGAATGCTAGTCTCTAGGGTAGACATGCTTTAAGTCATAGCACCATACTTCTTTGGGTGGTCAGTCACTCCCCCTCAATCATACAAGATATCTTGGGTATTCCAAGGAAATTCGATAAAGTCATCTCAAAAACCATGGTAAGGGAATAGGTCACCGCTCTCTCACATCACCGTTTGGTATAAGTACTGGCGCATGTCACAGTAAAGCCTAGCCCAATGCAAGTCATCTCATCAGTCGGTCAAGTCAAATCCAGATACATCCATTCCTTGCCCCCGGCGATCCTTTCTTGTATCCTTCACTCTAGAGTCAGCGAAATCCCGGATTTCGGACTCATCAACCCTATTGGTCATCCACAAATAGTAAACAGGAAGCTCTCACGTCCTCTCACGGATTGGTTACCGGTCTTGAGCGCCCGTGAGCCCAAGTCTAGCCATTTGCAACCCTACCAATAAATGGCCCCTTTCGGGTATCCGTAGTATGGTTTATGTCCCCTACCGGATTGGTTACCGGCCTAGAGCGCCCATCCAACCATACACTACCACAGGTTGTTCGGTCTCAATGCCCTTCCGATTTGGGTCTGACACGACAAGGATAAACCTAGCCACCCAACTAGACAGTCCTATGTATGTCATCCAATAACCCTGGAGAGTGTCGATAGGCACCATCGGAGAACATCCCATACTATTCCCTCCGATGCCTAAGGACAGAAGTGTCAATAGAACACTCCCCAATCCCAAGTTGTACGTAAGCAATCACATATTCAAGTTCATCATCTTTCATGCGTCCAATACATCTTATCATAAAAGTTAAATCATGATATTGAAATGAATCATCATAGACATAAGTAAACAAGAATAGTAATGTAACATGACAAGAGTATGAAGATTTCAACACTATTGTTCTAACACATATATAACAATCTTATAAAGATTGAAAAGTAATCAAGAGATTCTATTCATAAACAAGAACATAAATCATAAGTTGGTGGTCTATATGTTTATGGAGATAACCATCCTTACCTTGGGTTGAATTGATGATGAATTGAGAATACCAAGAAATAGTCCAAAATAATTGTTAAGGCCCTAAACAAACATCAATAATAAGTTAGAGAAGAAATTGGGAAGATTGGATATTAATTGGATCAAAACTGGCCAAGGTTGCTGTCAGCAACAACTTTGGTCGATGTTCTTGACCATCAACCAAAAGGATCGACCAAAATTTCCTTCGGGATAGAATAGTGGATTTTGGGGGTTTTCATCCGAAATGGGTTTTCCGGTGTTCAGATCAATCGGAAACTTGGAGGAATGCTTAACAGCAGTAGTAGGACACTATAAGTCAAGAAATTTACCCAATCCAATGGTCCAAACAAAAAGCCCCAAATTGAGCTAACAAGTTCAGGTGACAAACATCATGGCATAAGTTGGGATTGATTGCATTGACATGGAAATGGCATTTAATAGCTAGGAAAACTAATAGAATTTTTATTGGAATCATATAGTAGTGATAAACATGAACATAGCATACCCTACAACTCAGTTTGGTACAAAATGACATGATGTTAATAGAAAAATTAAGGAATACATATGCTAGGCATGAGATAGAGGAATAGCATCAATGGATGGTTAAGAAGATCATATGTTAATCATGTGTAGACACTTGGAGTGGTGGTTGCAAGGTTGCAGCACCATTTCCAATGTCTCACCAGCAAGTTAGAAATAGAAAAGAATAGAACATGGTAGGATAGAAAGTGGAAGGATGATTCATACCTTGGTGTGGAAGATGTAGACAAGAATCAATTGTAAACAATGAGTTTTTGATGAGGTGCCCTTCACATTAGCCAAGGAGTTGCTTTGGGAAGCACTCCCCATGATTTCAGGTGATAAAATGATTGCAAAAGGGCTCAAGGCTCGAGGTTATAATAAATAGAATGGGGATATTCCTTGGAATCATTAACTTGGCAGACTGGGAAACTTTGGTCGTTGGTTTTGGTCGATGGCATCGACCAAAAGGATCGACCAAAATGTTTCTCAGCAGAAAAATAGGTTTAGTTCAGCAACTTCAAGTAGGTATTTGAAAGGCTATACAAGGTCAATTTGAGTGAGGTTTTCTTCCACAATTAAATCAAGAAGTCTAGTTTCGGGGAATACTTTCGGATTGTCCACAGGAGGTCATTAGGTACATCAACTTGATTAATCCTCTCCGATGTGCAGACTTTCCTTAAACACTTACAATGCATTTAAGCAAGGGGTATCATCATCAATGTCCATAGGCTTAGTCTCCGAATCATGATCATCAATCAGAATGGTCCATATGTCTCTTCTACCACCGCTTCTGGTCTTCGGACCTGAATACAACAGTGGATCCGGGTTAGGGTCAGGGTTAGAATAGGGCTGGATATTACAATCAACCTAACAAACTTCCCTTTCAAGATTCCTCAAAAGGGAAGGAGAGAAAATACTCACAAAATTGTGAGTAAGAGAAGGATTAAAGAAAACTAACCTTTCGTGAAATTTTCTTGAAGATTCGAATTACAAGATGCCTCCGGAAGAATGAAAATTGCCCACTCTTTCATTTCTCCTCTTCCTGTAGCCTCAAAGTCGTTCTTGTAAAAATAAAATGAGGCTACGGATGAGTTAAAACATAAAATAGGGTTTTAAAATCCGAAATTCCATTTTTGCCCCTAAATAGATAATAGGGTGGGGGTTTGGTTCACCCAACCGGTCCAACTTTCCATCCATGGTTCCCAAACGGACTCGGAATTCAGTGATTTTTGGCTCGTTGGAAAGGTCTTTCGATGATCTTCGATTTGATACCTTATTCGCATCAATTGAATTCTCCATCACTGATCTACAGATATTCCAAAATTACCCTTTTTACACTATCGAGACTGATCTTCTCTCTTCACTTAAACTCTAGGAGAGTTTTTGAGTCATTATAAAGGTTATCTGCCAACATTGGTTCAGTTTCCAATCCTTCGGGCTCGAATTGAATGGTCCACAATTGTCGCCGAATCAAGACCCAGGTTCTAGGTCTTAAAACCACGGGTTAAAGGGGTAGAAATCTGGGGGATTTCACACATGAACACTACAGGAGCATTAGTCAAACCAAAGGCATGACTCTGAACTCATAATGGCCGTACCTATTTCGGAAAGCTATCTTGAAGATATCACTTGGCTTCACTTTCAACTGGTGATATTCAGATCTCAAGTCAATCTTCGAGAACACAGCTGCACCCTTCAACTGATTGAAGAGATCATCAATTCTGGGCAGCGGTATCTATTCTTGATGGTTAGCTTATTCAACTCACGGTAGTCGATGCACAGACGCATACTACCATCTTTCTTCTTGACAAACAAAACCGGAGCTCCCCAAGGTGACACACTAGGTTGTACGAAACCTCTATCAATGAGCTCATTCAACTGGTTTTGTAACTCCTTCAACTCAGTAGGAGCCATCCTATACGGATCCTTAGATACCGGGGCGGCACCAGGGATGAGATCTATGGAAAACTCAACATCCCTATCTGGAGGCACTCCCGATAGATCATCAGGGAAGACATCAACAAAGTCACAGACAATCCTGACTTTGTCAACTCTTTTCTCCACTTTACCCTTGCCTTCAGATGAAGCATCATCCACTAGGGCATAGACTTGCATCAGTGCAGACAGTATCTTCTTACAAACCCTTCTTTTCTCACCTTGAAATTCAAATACCGGACTTCCACAAATATGGAACTGAATCTTCCTTGAGGAACAAAGAAACACAGCTTTGTGGGCTGTTAACCAATCAATCCCCAAAATGACATTGAAGTCCTTCATATCAAGAAGTACCAAATTGGCTTCCAAGTTCTTCTCGCCAATCAACACAGGACATTTAACTAACCCTTTATCTAGTTTCACAACAGGACCAGTAGGTGTACTAATCAATAAACAACTAGACAATTTCTCAGGGATTAGGTCAGTCTTCTTGATGAATGCAGATGACATGAACGAATGATATGCACCCGTATCAAATAAGACAAATGCAGGAATAGAAGCGACTAACAATGTACCTGTAATCACATCGTGGCTTGCTTCTTGCTCAGTACTGGAAATACTGAACACTCTACTAGAGGGAGGAGCAGGAGCATTCTTCACCACAGGAGCAAGCTGCTGGGCAGGCCGCTTCGGACAGGCATGAGCAAAATGTCCAGCTTGCTTACAGAAAAAGCAAACAGGATTGGGGGGTCCAACTGGAGTAGCTGCAACAGTGGGCTTTTGAACAAAAGGCCTAGGATTCGCATTCACAGGCCTAGCACTAGCATTCACTAGTGGTCGGTTCCCGCCATACTGTCTAAACTGGCTTGGCTACTGAAAACCAGGGCTTTGACCTACACTCATAGGCTGAAAAGCAGGAGTGGGGTAGGGTGTAGGTCTCACAAAACGCCGATCATTACGATCCAACAAACCAGGGTTCCTAGGCTACCAAGGCCTTTGCACACGTGCATTCTCCTTCTCAGTTTCTTCCAACTTCTTCGAGTTCTGCACCACTTGGGCATAGCTCACTATAGGCTGAATAGTGAGGTAAGCTTTAATGGCCGGGCACAGTCCTTTGAAGAACTTCTTTGCTTTGGCGAGATCAAGCTTTAGAGAATCAGGAGCAAAGAAATGAAGCTCCTCAAACTTCTATTGGTACTCCAACACAGACAAAGATCCTTGCGTGAGAACCATAAACTCAGCTTCCTTCGCATCTTTCACCGCCTCAGGGAAGTAATTCATGCAGAAAGCTTCTTTGAACAACTCCCAACTTACAACACCTGCATGCAAACCTTCCAAAACAGGCCGAGTGGAGGTCCACCATGCGTCAGCTTCATGTTGCAACTTCTGCTTAGCAAACAGAATCTTCTGAGCTTCCGAACATTGTAGATGTCGAAAAGCCTTCTCCAACTCAGGAAGCCACTTGTTAGGAAACAAGGGGTCCTTGGTAACTCCAGTGAAAGTGGGCACTTGCATTTTCAGAAAACTCTCCATCAAGCGAGTATGAGGAGTTCCAGCTAAACCTCCCGCATTTAGGACTGCGGCATGAGGATTCACATTAGCACCAACACGAGTCTCATTATGCAGAGTCATGAAACCCGCCAACATTTGGTTGAACTGAGCTGCTTGCTGTTGCATCATATTGCCCATGATATTGGCAATATCACGAAAGCTTCCAACATTCGGGGCACTGGGTATGTCATGGGTACCCTGATCATCATTGTTGGTCTGCTGATCATGACCACCATTAGGTATCTCATCATGACCACCATTGTTACTGGATCCACCACGTCCACTTCTCAGAGTAACCATTCTGCAAAAACTGAAAACATCAAAAAACACCGAATTTTGAAGTTTCATCATAATCCACAAGTCCAAATGATTTCAAAATTTAACTCATGCTTAAATACATCCATTTAGTCATCAAACAATAATCCATAGGACAAAAATCACATTTTCCAAAAATTCAACAGAAAATGAGGTCACTGGGTCCATTGGTCGATTGGATTGGTCGACAGGTCCAGTTGACCAATGAGTCGACCAATGCTCACTGAATACGAAAATTCGCATTTTAAGCCTCATTTCCACATTCTAACTTCATTCTACCTTCTTCCAAATGTGAGAGAGCTCTGGGGAAAGTCTCCAAAGGTTCTTCCAAGTGTTCTTGAGGTGTTTTGGTGCTTTAACAACAACACATCAACACACATTCATCACATACAAGGTAAATCTTTCATTCCTTCTTCCATTTCCATCTTCTCATGCTTGCATTTCAACAAAAACCATGTTTTGCTTGTATCCAACGTTAGAAATCATGCTTAGGAATACTTAGAAACATATTCCCTAGGTTTTAAACACAATGACATGCATAGACAACAAGTTCTAACACATTCTTGCACATCTCATAACGTTTTCGTACAAAAATCGTTAACTTTAGAAAAAATTCGATTTCTCACAAACCGCTTGGAGTTTTCGCACGAATTCAAATGCTACATGCTCAAGAGATGTAGATAGCCATATATTTGATTCAACCAATTTCAACTTTCAAAGTTCCATTTTGACCAATTGCAAAATCCCCAATTTCCTTCTTGCGAATTTTCCACTTTAACCAGTTTGTGTTTACTTCAATAAGTTATGATTGTTCGTTTGTGTTGGTTTCACAAATTTTCCCATTTGATTTTCCGTTGATATTTGGGAATCATGAATACACTACTGCTGTTTGTTTCCGCTCCGCGGGGCGGGCGAGGTGAGGTTGTGGTCGTATTGGGGCACTCGGGGCGGGTCGGTTCCTTCGGCCTGACGAGGTTCGGAGCCGCTGTTCGTCCACGGCCGGTTCTTGTCGGGCCTCTTCGTCTGCCTTGGGGGCGTCTCTTCCCTCGTCCTCGGTCTTTGGTTCGGGTTCGCCTTGCGGGCACTCTCTTCCCGGTTTGCCTTTTCGGGCTGTGGGTTGTTTTCCTTTCCGGGGTCTCGGGTCCAGGACATCCTCTTCGGCTAGTCCTCAGGAGCAAGGTCCTTCAGACACAGATCCGCTTCTCCATGAGATCATTGGCTGAGATCTTGCGGGTTCCTTATTACCCACGGCAGTGCGTGTGGATACCTGCGGGGGCAGGGATCGACAGTTACTTGATGCCGTATGAGCTGCACGAGATTTGCTCTACACCGTGGGATAGTCGCCGATGCCACACTCCGTGGACCAGCGGGCGGATGACAGATTCAGCACGGATCATCGGTCGCATTGTCGGCCAAAACATTATGCTGAAGGCTGGACATCACCATCGGGTCACAGTGATGGAGGCCTTAGTCATCTACCGCATCTACATGGGCTTCGAGATAGATCTCTCTTTCATCATTCAGCAGGTCATGCTGGACCTGGTTCTGCAGCCTAGCATGCAGAACCTTTGCTATGGGAGGCTACTGACTTTGATCTTCCAGCATTTCGGAGTGAGTTTCAAGGATACACCAGTGGACACTAGTTCCCAGGGATACACGATCGGGACTAGGACCATTCGCCAAATGAGGCTGAGACAGACAGTGAGATCTCCTGGTCCAGAGGATGATGAAGAGATAGAGGATGAGGAGGATGAGTCAGAGGATGGAGGAGAGGATATCGGTCTTGATAGTGATGATCAGGCCGGAGATGATACAGAGATGCACGAGGCTGATCCAGTGCATCACAAGTTTCCTTCATCGCACTTTGAGACAGGTGGCCCTTCTCATGCAGTTCCAGAGACTTCAGATCTTGGGGCACAGATGAGATCGATGACTTCCATGCTAGAGAGGATGGAGGTCAGACAGGAGCAGATGTATGAGAGGATGGAGTCACGACAGGATAGGATAGAGCATCAGGTGACTTAGCTAGCAGAGGACTTTAGAGCAAATAGAGATTAGAGGAGATCACCTAGATAGACTATACATTAGGATTTCCATTTATGCATTATCTGATGTAATCGTTGTAAAAGCTTTTGAAATTAATGAAGTTCATTTTGTTTCACTTAATTATTGTGTATTATGCACTTTTCTTTTATTGCATTAAGTGACATTTGTTTAAGTATAATTATGGTATGTTATTCAGAAATGTTCAGTTATGCTTCATTGGTTAAGTTTCTAATCCAAGTGTTCTATTATTCACTTCTAAGAGTAGAGGAGTCATTTTAGATCTATGACTCAGGAATGTTTCGTTATTGTTTTCTGTGGTTAGGATTTCCTTGAACTTTGGGCTCTGATACAACTCTGTCACATCCACCTAGCCGGTACCCTACCTGGCATACCCGAGTGTGTGATCCACAGCCCCGAAGACCAAGTATCGAGTAATCAACCTCCCACATAGACAATAACATAATCATGAACAATAATAATCAATGTACAAAAGATAAACCAAAGATCCAAATAAGGAAAGAATAAACCATATATAATCAGAGTACGAAAGACAATCAGAATGTCAAATCAATAAAGTAAAGTGAGGCAGAATCCCACTCTACAACCAGCGGAAATGTAGTACTAAAAGAAATGGAAAAGAATGAAAACTAATCCCAATAGCAGGTACAATAGGTAACTAAATTGTTCTCAATCTTATAGACAACATCTCTATAAGTATAAATCTCAAAAATGGCGCAAGGGCGCTTCCACTCTATGGTCGGACTAAGCATCGTATGCAGCATAACCACCCGCGGAATCTTCAGTGTAATTGTCGTAACCGCAATCACCTACCTAGAGATATGCCTCTTCTCCTTGCGCTTCTTCATACGAGCAGTCATGATACTCAGAACCTGTAGAGTAGTCTAACAAAACATTGTACAAAAGGAATGAGTTTCAACGAAACTCAGTAAGGTAGTTAATCCATAGCAACATAAATGGCAGAATTTCAAAGCAAAGTGAAATGCTATATGACATAAAACACATGATGAAATATGATTCTAACTCTATGTATGCTGGTTTCTATTGGCTGACATGCTTTAAGTCATAACACCGTACTTCTTTAGGAAGGTCTCATCACACAACGCCTTTTGGTAGTGGGTCCTGCATCCCTCGCGACATTCCATGGCTGGGGGTATAGGTCACCACTCTCTCACATCACCATTGGTCTAAGTACCGGCGCATGTCAGGGTCAAAGCCTAGCAAAATGCAAGTCTCCTACTCAGTTACATCAAGTCAGATCCAGATACGTCCATTCCTCGCCCCTGGCGATCCTTTCCGGTATCCTTCACACTAGAGTCCTCATAGTCCCTGACTACGGACTCATCAACCCTATAGGTCATCCACATATGGTAAACGGGAAGCTCTCACGTCCTCTCATGGGTTGGTTACCGGTCTTGAGCGCCTGTGAGCCCAAGTCTAACCATATGCAACCCTACCGATAAATGGTCCCCACAAAGTGATTCCTGTCCTTTCACGGATTGGTTACCGGTCTTGAGCGCCCATGAATCCCCATTGCTACCACGGGTCATTCGGTCTCAATACCCCTCCGATTAGGGTCTGACATAATGGGACATCCTAGCCAAACACTACTAGACAGTCCTAAATATGTTATCCAATAGTTTAGAAAGGTGTCCAGAGGGCATCTCTGGAAACATCCCATAATATTCCCGTAGTAGTCCAAGGACAGATTTGACACTTCTCCTTTCCAAACCATAACTTAAGCATACACAAGCATCAATCCATAACATCACATATATGGTAACTTCATATATGGAAAGAAATCAATAATAACATCCAACTTGTATAAAACTGGTAAGTAAATCATACATGAGTCAATTTAATATAAACAAGTAATGCTACTGATATCAAGATAATACAACAGTAGTATAACATTGTAAGAATCTAATTAAAGAAATAAACTAACAATATTCAAATATAGAAACTAAGATATGGAATCTTTGTAGTTAAGGAAGTAACCATCCTTACCTTATATAAATCGCAAAGGAATCTTAAGAATTCAAGTAAGATCTTGACAAGACTTGAGAAGAAGGTCCTAAACAAGTGTATACAACATATTAGGAAAGATACCTAGAAGGAAAGATATCAAAACATCCAAAACAGACCAAATCTGGAGTTGCTGTACTCATTGGTCGATTGGATTGGTCTACTGTCTTAGTCAACCAACCGAGATAGTGGCCTACAAAATCAGAGTTTTGAGAATAAAGAACTGAATTTGGTGGTTCAAAAGGGTACTAAACAAGGGGTATAACTACAATGGTAGCATCCTAGTATATAGAGGACTTCAAAACACTAATCAAACCAAGTTTTCAAGTTACAAATTAGGAAACAAAATTTATCATAATTAGATCAATCATGGTTCTTGAAGAATTCAAAGTACAAATCATGGACAAGAACAATAGGATGATGGATCATTGATTGTGATAAAGAAATCGTGAAAGGCATGCATAGATCTTCAAGAAAATAGATCTAAGACTGAAGAACATGGATCTAAATAAGGAAACAAAACTTACCATAGATGTATCAGTCATGATTCTTGAAGAAAGCATGGTATGATAAAGGAGAAATAACTAGAGATTGATAGATTATGGATCATGTAAAGAAAACACAACGATTGACTACTAATATGATCAATAAAATAGATCTAAAAAGATCAGAATTTAAATCAAAGATGAACGAAGACAAGATCATGATTTAGATCATGATTCCTTCAAAAGCTTGCAATGATCATGATTAAGAACATTGCATTAGCCATTAATCCTTAGGAAGATCATGAGAGATAAGTACAGAGATGTTTGCAACAGAGGATGCAACATCTTCTCTACTGTCTCCACCCAAAAAGGAAAGAAAACAAAGATGAAGAAGAAGAAGAGAGTGTAGACATACCTTTTTGTGTAAGAACACGAGTTTTGACGAAGATCCATCAAGATAAACACCAAGGACGCAAGGGAGATGACTTGCAGAGGTCTGGTACGTTCCAAAGAGTTTGGAGGCAAAAAATATGAAGTAGACTCAAGATTGGACTTAAATAGAGCAAGCAAGACCTAATTAGCAAAGACAGAACCCATTGGTCTATTGGATTGGTCCACTGGTCCAGTCGACCAATGAGTCGACCAATCAGAAAAGCAAGTCCAAAACAAGAAATTGAAGGCTCAGATCAAATACAAACATAAAGGGGTTTTGCCCACCCACCAAGTGACTTACCTAGTAGGTAGAAATGCCTTCGAACCATGACAGAGAGCACTCCAAGTCCATCAACTAATCCGATCTTCATCAGGATTCAGTTTCCATAAATGGAACACTAGCATCAACACTCATGGATTCAAAGCCAGTCACCAAGTCTTCCACTGGGATGGCCCATAGCTGACTTCTTGCTTTACTTTGGGTTGTCGAACCTACAAACAACAGGGTTTTCGGGTCAAGGTTAGGGTGGGTTTCACACTTGTAGCCCCAGTCATATGATTAGAAGCTCCTGAATCAATAATCCATGGGCGAGATGTGGTTGAAAGGCAAGCAGTAGCATTACCTGTCTGAACAAGGGTGGCAGTAGCTGATTGTGGTTGAGTGGCCTGAAACTGAGTGAAACGAATATAATCTTCCTCAGTCATCTTTACAGTCTTACCCTCAGGATGAACTTTAGTAGTTGTAGACGCTAATTTAGAAGTGATAATTGCATTCGCCATGTGTGGGGGCTTTCCATGAAGCTTCCGACAGTATCGTTGAATATGTCCTGGACGACCACAATGATGACAAGTCTTAACTTGTCCTAGACTGTTAGTAGAGTTGTGTGACCCTGGATATTTTCCAGTATTATTTCCTCGAGTTCGTCCTATATTCTTTCCACCATAAGTGCCTCGAGAAACTGTTGCCAAAGCTGAATTTTCGGTAGAGTTATTGGTACTCTCCCTTGCAACACGAAGAACTCTTGAAAATGTGTCAGCTAACGTGGGTACATGATCACTACCAAGAATCTGTGCTCTAACTGCCTCAAACTCCTTTCCAAGACCTCCCAAGAAACCCATAACAGCTAATTGCTCTCTTTGATTTTGCATAGTTTTGACATTAGAGGAGATAGGCAGAATAGAGTTAAGTTCTTCATACATTCTTTTAAAATCTGCAAAATATTGGGTAATATCTCTACCTTTTCTATCTACTCGATAAAATTCCTGGGACAATTCGTAGATTCTAGCCAGATTATTCTGACCAGAATACAACACATTCAAATACTCCCATAATTCCTTCACAGTTTGTAAGTGAGTCACCAAATCTATAATATTATCGGCCAAGGAATTAAACATCTGCCCAAGTATTCGTGCATCAACAATTGCCCAAGTGTCATCATCTATGGGTACAGTCTTAGTCAAATGATCTATCTGTCCCTGTCCAAGAAGAACAATTTTAACTATAGCCCTCCATTGGTGGAAATTTGATCCACCCTCCAATTTCTTCTCAATTAACCGATGAGAGGATGAAGAAATAATTTTAGTCATAGTATTTTTACTTGAAGTTTCTCCCATATCAAACAATTTTAAAATAAAATCCCAGAAATCAGAAATCAGAAATCAAAATCAAAATCAGAATTTCCTAGATTAATCCTAGATTCAGATTAATCTTATAAACATAAATAAACCAACTTGGACCACTTGAACCAACTTAAAACAAAACCAAAGCAGAAAACTTATCTAAGGTCTTTCAACGATCGATCTCTCCTTAAAACCACCGAAACTCAAGACCAAACCTGAAAGCTGATCGTAGGTCTTCTCCTAAGAAGCAGAACTGAAAGGAACCACGATCGATCTCTCTCACTCTTTCTCGAAGTCTCAACACCATCGATTGCTTCTTCTCCTATGCAACAGAACCGATAGCAGCCACACCAGACAGATTCAAAATTGAATCCACAAAAAAAAAAAAAAAAAAAACGATTGCTGCTTCTTCTCCTATGAAGCAGAACCGATAGCAGCCACACCAGATAGATTCAAAACTGAATAAAAAAAAAAAAGCAGAAACGATTGCTGCTTCTCGATTGCTTCTTCTCCAGGTACAGTTTCTTTCCTTTCTATAGAATTGAAAGGAATAAGAGGACCTACTACCCTGATACCATGTTATTTTAAGAAAGAATAAGGTGACGAATGAGGGAGAGGAGAGGATGGAAGCCATAATGTAGTTGTGGAGGCTCATCTTTCTTATGAGCACTCCTCAAAATAAATTTTCTATTTATAGGCTAATTTACAAGTCTATTCTATATAGGAAAGCATAAACCTATTTCAATTGGTATAAAACTCTTAATTCCCACCACTCTTTCCTATTGAGAGTTAGCACAAAGTTCTAACTCTCGATGGATCAATCCCTTCCTAAATTGCCCTTTTCTAACAGAGAGCATAGCATTAATGGACATGGGAGAGGATCATAGGTTAAGCAAGAGTGAACACTTGGAGTGATGGTTGTAAGGGTTGCAGCATCAACTCCAAGGTCTCAACAGCAAGAAAAGGAATAGAAAAGAGTAGAAAAGAATAGAATAGAGAGTGAGAGTGATGAATCATACCTTGTAGTTGTTGATGGAGACAAGGAACAATGATTGACAATGATTTGGGTGGAATCTTCTTCACCAATGCCAAGGAGGTGCTATGGGAAGCTCTCCCCACGTTCTCAAGATTGGTAATGATTAGAATAGGGCTCAAAATACGAGGCTAGCATAAATAGGATAGGGAATATTCCAAAGAATCATTAACTTCGAGTCTAGGACACTTTGGTCGATGGCATCGACCAAGGAAGATCGACCAAAATAGGTTTCAGTAGAAAATCCAAAAATAGTTCAAAAACTTCGGATACAGATTTGGGAGGGCTATACAGAGTCAAATTGAGTGGGGTTTTCTTCTACAAGTCAATCAAGAAGTCTAGTTTCGGGAAATACCTTCGGATTGTGCATGGGAGTCCATTAGGTACTTCAACTGATTCACTCTTCTTCGATGCGTTGATTTTCACTAAACACCGACAATGTACTCAAGTAAGGGGTATCATCGTCAATGTCCATGGGCTCGGACACCGAGTCAAAAATATCAATCAAAAGGGTCCACAAGTGTAAAATCCAGCCTAAACCTAGCCAGGACACCCTATTTGTTTTGGGTGAAGAAAGACTTGTTTGATGTTAGACCTTGAATTTGGACCTTGATTTCAGTGTTATTATCTTTGAAAGCCTTAGGAAGTCATGCCAGACCTTTCCCTTAGGGTAGATCTGTAATGTCCGGCCTTATCCTAACCTTGACCCGGCCCGAAATCTGTTATGTTTGTAGGTCTGAAGACCTGAAGTGGAGGGAAAAGAGACTTGTCGTCCCTTTTGGTTGATGATTTGGTATCAGAGCCCAAACCCATGGACATTGACGATGATGCCCCTCACTTGAGAGCATTGTCAGTGTTAGTTTTGAATCTACGCACCAAAGAAGGGTGAATTAGTTGAAATACCTAATTAACTCCTGTGCTGAATCCGAAGGTATTTCCCAAAACTAGACTTCTTGATGGACTTGTAGGAGAGAACCCCACTCAATTTGACCCCATATAGCCCTCCAAATCCCTGTCCAAAGTTGCTGAACTATGTCTGGCAAATCCTGCTTGCACATCGAAGAAGGTGAGCTTAGTTGGTGGACGTAATAAACTCCCATGCTTGATCAGAAGGTATTTCTGGAAACTATATTTCTTTATTGACTTGTAGAAGAAAACCTCACTCAATTTGACCCCGTATAGACCTTTGAATCCCTGTCCGAAGTTGTTGAACTATTGCTGACTTTTCTGCTGAAACCTGTTTTGGTCGATCCTCTTTGGTCGATGCCATCAACCAAAGAGCATCGACCAAACAAGCCCAGATTCAAGAAAAAAGATGCTTTTGGATATTCCTTCCTCTATTTAAGTGAAACCTCGAACTTAGAACCATATTTTACTCATTTCAACACCTGAGAACGTGGGAAGGCTCCTCCTTGGCTTGGGTGATGATCTTCTACAAGAATCATTGTCTCTCTTCTCCAACTATCATCTTCTAAGGTATGATTCTCTCTCTTGCTCTCTATCCTACCCACTTCTCTTCTTCTTTTTACTGAGACCATGGCCAAGGTGCTGCAACCTTGCAAACACCTTGCCATGAATGTCTCTTCCCATTTATACTTGCTTTTCCTTCGTTCTTGCTATGCCTCGCTTGCATCTTGATCCTTGCATATGCATTACCATGATTCTTTGCTTAACAACTTGATTTCTTATACTAGACTGAAATGTGGAATATGATTAGCCTAACTTCTGGCTTGCAATTGATTGTAATCTTGTTCCTAACCCATTCCTCAACTTATTCTCTAGCTTCCCTTTCAATTTCATCAATTTCTCATGAATGCTAGGATTCTTGTGTTTAGAACATAGGACCTCAATTTGGGGGTTTTCATTTGGACCATTGGATTGTGATAATACTTGCTAGGTAGTGTTCTTACATTGTTATTAATCATCCCTCCAAGTTCCGGATCGATCCGAACCCCGGAAGACCAATTTCGGACCAAAATCCCCAAAACCCATTATGCAGCCCCGAAGACAATTTTGGTCGATCATCTTTGGTCGATACCATCGACCAAAGAGCATCGACCAAACATGCTGCTGTCAGCAACCTTGCTCCGTGTTGACCCGTTCGACCTCCGATTTTCTCGATTTCTTCTCTAATCTCTTATTTATGCTTGTTTAGGGTCTTAACACTATTATTGGATCATTCCTTTGTGACTATTGGATCATCATCAACTCAACTTAAGGTAAGGATGGTTGTTACCATAACTACATAGATTATGCGATTCTTGCTTCTATGTTAGAGACTTAGTAGATTTACCTTCTTTATCGTACTTCCTATAGTATATGACTGTTATAAGTACTTCAAGTATAGTAGTGCCATGTTTACATATTCTTTTGTTATCATGATTATCTATTTTTAATAAATTCATATGTAATTGATCATGTTATGGTATGTATCTTTCTATATGATGAAATGTCATTTATGTATGATATAATGGAATTCAGAATGTGATTGAATAGGTATGATTTGGGATTGGGGAATGTCCTATTGACATTTCTGTCCTTGGACATCGGAGGGAATAGTATGGGATGTTCTCCGAAGATGCCCATTGACGCTTTTCCGAATTATTGGATGATATACTGTCACATCCACCCAACCGGTACCCTATCTGGCATACCCGAGTGTGTGATCCATAGTCCACAAGATCCAGTAGTTAATGAAATCATCCTCCCACATTCACAACAATATAATCAAGAACAAGACTAAATCAATGTTAATAATATTATTGAAATGGATCATAGATAAGTAACGAGATAATCATCAAGAGTGGGAAAAAATACCAATATATATATAAATCAAAAGTAGAGTGAGGCGGAATCTCACTCCACGAGTACATCAGAATGTAGTTCGAAAATCAAATGGGATTACAACTGATTCTAAAGACAAGAAAGAAAGATATAATCTAACTAAACTAGAGTCTTTTCTACTTTATAAAGGATGTCCTCATAAACGTAGACTTCGTCGATGATGCTCAGACGCTTCCAATCCACAGTAGGGCTAATCCTGGTAATAAGAGAGACCACTTAAGGGATCCTCACAGTAATCTTCGTAATCGCCAACACTTTGCGTATGGTACGCTTCTTCATCTTGCGCTTCCTCATATTGCGCTTCATAGCCATCAAAACCTGTAGAATAGTCTAACAAAAGATATTGTACAAAAGGAGTGAGTTTCAAAAGAAACTCAGCAAGGCAAGTTATTCCATAATAGCATAAATAACATAGTATCACAAACAAAGCAATAAGTGATATGATATGAGACAACAATGCATGTATGAGTCTAACTCTATGTATGCTGGTCTCTATAGGCATATATGCTTTAAGTCATAGCACCATACTTCTTTGGGTAGGTCTTATCACACAACGCCGGTTGGTAGTGGGTCCTTCATCCATCTTGGACAATCCATGGTTAGGGGTTAAGTCACCTCTCTCTCACATCACCGTTTGGTCAAAGTATTGGCGCATTTCAAGGTAAAGCCTAGCCCAATGCAAGTCTTCTACTTAGTTACATCAACTCAGATCCAGATACGTCCATTCCTCACCCCTGGCGATCCTTTCCGGTATCCTTCACACTAGAGTCAATGTATTCGACTCTCTCAAATACGGACTCATCAACCCTATAGGTCACCCACATATAGTAAACGGGAAGCTCTCATGTCTTCTCACGGGTTGGTTACCGGTCTTGAACGCCCATGAGCCCAAGTCTATCCATATGCAACTCTACCCACAAATGGTCCCCACAATGTGATTCATGTCCCCTCACGGATATAACTCATCGGTCTTGAGCACCCATGACTCCCCATTGCTACCATGGGTCGTTCGGTCTCAATACCCTTCCAAATCGAGTCTAATATAACAAGGGTGTAACCTAGCCAAACACTCCTAGACAAGTCTTAGGTATGAAAGCCAATAATCCGGGAAAGCGTCAAAGGGCAACATTGGAAATATCCCATACTACTCCCAATGAGGTTCAAGGACAGAAATGTCAAAAGGACATTCCCCAATCCCAAATAATACCTAAGCAATCACAATCATAATTCAGTCATATCATCCACAACAAATATCTCATCATATGAAAGAGTATAATAAGACAAGATTAAATAAATAAGAAAACATACATGAGTAAGTATTCATACATAATCAAGTACATAAAGTAAATAAGGAAATAAGATTCTAATGTACTTGTAGCATTCATAGCATAATAGAAACTAACATAACAGTAGCAAATCTAAGTAGTTCCCAATTTAGAAACTAAATCTATGCAAATCTATGTTAATATGGTAACAACTTTCCTTACCTTAAATAGATTCGAAAGTATTCCAGACGGACAAGAGGATGAATCCAAAGTTAGCAAATAAACCCTAGAATAGCATCACACAATCATTAGGAAGTAGTCCTAAAAGAATAAGCATGAATCGAATCAAATCGGACGAAGAAAACAGATTCTACTGTTGCGGGTTGATTGGCTGGGTTGAGTGCTCCAGTCAACCTAGGCAATCTGCCCAAGAGCAAATCCGAGAATAAAAATAGAATCTTGATCCGAAACCTATGCTACACAAACCGGAATGCGACGAAACTTGAAGGGATTGTCTAACACAGTAGTCTAAGACTAAAAAGCATAATTTAGACATCAAACTACCATTATAACATTACTTACTAATTTAGAACCATAGTTTCTATTTTGGTAAAAATCATAGTTTTCATTGGAAACGTGCTATGAATGAAAGAGATGAACTAGAGATGATTAGATCTCATTCTAGTACAATAACATAGTAGATCAGAGGTATGAATAATCATGGAGAAGCATCTATAATGCTAGAATGAATCAAAATAGGAAATATTATCATAGTTTAAGAAGAAATCATAAGAATCATGTCAAGAATGAATGAGATGATCTTAGCACAAGAGAATGAAAATAGATTGGAAAGATATGACTACAAGGTTGCAGCATCTTCATCATAATCTCAGTTTAGGGATGAGAGTGATCATGGAAAGAATAAATCATTAACATAAAAGATAGATTACTAACCTTTAATTGAAGAACAAGAGAGAGAGTTTGCAAGATTGCAAGATTAGGTCTTCTTCTTCACTCTTGGAGGCTTGGAGATGGTTTCCCTTCGTTCTCTAAGTGTTATGGAGGCTAGGGATACTAAAATCATGAAGTCATGGGGTATATATAGCAAGATTCTCAAAACAGAAGATTCTGTTCGAGTTCAGCAACTCTGGGTCGATTGGCTGGGTAGCGTTGGCCAGTCAATCCAAGCACTCGACCCAGGCTGACAGCAAGGCCAAAAATAGGGATTTGAGGGTCTTCCACTACTCAGAATCAAACGAAACTTTAAACACATATTCTATAACATACCTAGCATGGAAAAATGGCTTTAAATCATATCCCACCAAGCTCTAAGGTCATCAACTAATCTTCTATTCATCAAGGTGTAGTCTCTTCTCTATATCCAACATTGTCTTCAAGTATGGGGCATCATCTTCAATCTCCATAGGTTCGGAGTCAAACACTATATCTTCTACCAATATGGCCCATAGTTGACTTTCACTTCTTCTACTTCGGGTCTTCGGACCTACAATCAAAGAGTATCCGGGTTAAGGTTAGGGCCGGGTTTCACACATACATAGGACTTGTCTAGATGTATGGCTAGGATGTCCCTGTCGTATCAGACCCAAATCGGAAGGGCATTGAGACCGAACGACCCGTGGTAGTAGTGTGGATTTGTGGGCGCTCAAGACCGGTAACCATCCCGTGAGAGGACATAAATCGCATTGTGGATACTCGAAAGGGGACATTTATTGGTAGGGTTGCAAATGGCTAGTGTCACATCCCGCCCTTAATCCACCCAGGGGGTACCCTATCTGGGTTACTCGGGAGTGATCCACAACCCAACAGATCCAGTTTAGGAACGATCATAGTCACTTAGCACAATAATATAATCAAAAGCAAGAACAATTCTTTGTATTCAAATAATTTAATAATAAAATCAAGAAAGGATCTCAGAAGGTTTCACTAATAACATCAGAGTGCGGAAATGATTCAAATAGGATAAACAGTCAAGTGTGAAAAGGAGGGAGGAAACCCATCCTATAATAATAGCTGAAGGTAGATCGACTAAAATTAAGGTTTACAACCGGTTCCCAAAATGACAAGGGAACAAACTAAACTATGGTCTCGACAAATCAAATAAAAAGATTAAAAGGAAAATGGGACAATATCCCAACACTAGCACACAAGTGCAAAGGCCGAACTGCTCTAGATAAGTCTCAGTCTCAGACTGCTAGTCTTCACCAATGTAGTCACCGTAGTCAAAGTGGTATGAGTCACCAACTTAGTCCTCAAGTGTTGACCATCATAGTCAACAGTAGTAGTACTTGCAGAATAGTCTAAAAAAATATATTGCAAAAAGGAGTGAGTTCAAAAGAACTCAGCAAGGAAAGTTATCCCATAATAACATAAATCATATGATGCACAACATAGCATGATGCAATATGATATGAGACAATGATGATATATGATTCTAACCCTAAGTATGCTAGTCTCTAAGGTAGAGATGCTTTAAGTCATAGCACCATACTTCTTTAGGTAGTCTCAGTCACTCATCACCGGGGGAAAATTGGGTCATGCATCCCTTTCGAACAAATCCATGGTTGGGGGTTTTGGTCACCACTCTCTCACATCACCATTTGGCCTAAGTATTGGCGCATGTCAAGGTAAAGCCTAGCCCAATGCAAGTCATCTACTTAGTCATATCATGTCAGTTCTAGATACGTCCATTCCTCCCCTCTCGGGATCCTTTCCGGTATCCTTCACACTAGAGTCACGGATATTACTCACTGGATTCATCAACCCTATTGGTCATCCACAAATAGTAGACGGGAAGCTCTCATGTCCCCTCACGGATCAAGTCTAGCCATTTGCAACCCTACCAATAAATGGCCCCTTTCGGGTAATCGCAATGCAATTCATGTCCTCTCACGGAGTGGTTACCGGTCTTGAGCGCCCACAAATCCACACTACTACCACGGGTCGTTCGGTCTCAATGCCCTTCTGATTCGGGTCTGATATGATAGGGACATCCTAGCCAAACATCACTAGACAAGCCCTATATATGTCATCCAATAACCCGGGAAAGCGTCGATGGGCATCTTCGGAGAACATCCCATACTATTCCCTCCGATGTCCAAGGACAGAAGCACCAGTAGGGTACTCCTCAATCCCAAGTTATACCTAAGCAATCACATGCTTATTTCCATCCATTACATATCAACAATACATTATCATATTGAAAACATGTCATAACATCTCATAATACAATGTATAAATAAATGACAAGAATAAGTAAACATGATAAACCAAGTAATTAAGCATGGTGCTACTGTCATAAGGTAACTACAATAGTCCTATGATGTCTAAAATCCACTAATAAGTTAAGTCTACTAAGTTACCAACAACAGTGTAAAAGTCATATAGTCTATGTTATATGGCAATAACCGTCCTTACCTCAAATTGTAAAGAAGATGATCCGAAGTCACAAGAGAATGGTCCAATTATAGTCTTAAAGCCCTAAACAAACATACATGAAGGATTAGAGAAGAAATCAGAACAATCGGAGATCGAACGAATCAAAACTGGGCAAAAGTTTATGATAGCAACCTTGTTGGTCGATACATTGGGTCGATAGTATTGACCAACAAGCATCGACCAAAAGAATCTCGGACAGCAAGCTGGCTTTTTGGGTTTTGGCCCAAATTTGGTCTTCCGGATCTTGGATCGATACGAAACTTGGAGGGAATGCTAGGAATAGTAGCAGGAGACTATGTAGCAAGAATTAACATGATCCAATGGTCAAATTGAAAACCCCCAAATTGAGGTCCTAGGTCCAAACTTGCAAGAACCATGTTCTTCAATGAAATCAATTGTAGTTGCAAGAGAATTTAGGACTTCAATTAAGGGAATGATGGGCAGTAGATTAGAGATACATACTAACATATAATCAGACCTAAATAAAAGAGAAAATCAGATTAAGAGATGAATTCATGTTGTAAAGAAGAGAAAAATCAAAATAAGAAGGCAAGAACATCATGTATGAGAATCATAGCATGGAAAGGGTGAAGAGAGGTTTAATCAAAGCAAAAGAGCTTGTAGAAGAGGTTGTTACAAGGTTGCAGCACCTTCTTCACGAACTCAGTAGCAAGAACAAGATGAGGTAGAAGTAGATTAGAGAGAGAGTGAGAGATTACATACCTTGGAGAAGAGATTAGAGAAGAGAGACAATGATTATTGAAGAAGATCAACACCCAAGCCAAGGAGGAGGCTTAGAGGAGCTTTCCCATGTTCTCAGATGTTGAAAATGAGTGAAATAATGATTTAGGTTCGAGGTTTCACTTAAAAAGGAGAAAGGAATATCCAAAAAGCATCTTTTTATTCGAATCTGGGCTTGTTGGTCGATACCTTTGGTTGATAGTATTGACCAACAGTATCGACCAACAGAGTCTCAACAGAATTTTCAAGAATAGTTCAGCAACTTTGGATGTGGATTCGGAGGGCTATACAAGGTAAAATTGAGTGAGGTTTTCTTCTACAAGTCAATAAAGAAGTCTAGTTTCCAGAAATACCTTTTTATGAAGCATGGGAGTTAATTAGGTCCATCAAATAACCTCACCTTCTTCGATGCGCAAGCAGGATTTTCCAGACATAGTTCAGCAACTTCGGACAGGGATTTGGAGGGCTATATGGGGTCAAATTGAGTGGGGTTTTCTCCTGAAATTCCATCAAGAAGTCTAGTTTTTGGAAATACTTTCAGATTGATCACAGGATTTCATTAGGTATTTCAACTAATTCACCCCTCTTCGGTGCGCAGATTCAAAACTAACACTGACAATGCTCTCAAGTGAGGAGCATCATCGTCAATGTCCATGGGCTTGGGCACCGACACCAAATCATCAACCAAAAGGGTCCACAAGGACTTTTTCCATCACTTCGGGTCATTGGATCTACAGACAATACAAATTCCGGGCCGGGTCAGGGTAAGGATAAGGCCGGACATGGCCTCCTAAGGCTTTCAAGGATAACAACATTGAAAACAAGGTCCAACTTCAAGGTCTAACATTAAACAAGTATTTCTTTATCCCAAAACAAATAGGGTATCCCGGGCTAGGTTTGGGCTGGATTTCACAGCTAGACTTGGGCTCATGGGCGCTCAAGACTGGTAACCAACCAGTGAGAGGACGTGAGAGCTTCCCGTTTACTATTTGTGGATGACCAATAGGGTTGATGAGTCTGTAATCTGGGATTACGCTGACTCTAGTGTGAAAGATACCGAAAAGGATCACCCGAGGCGAGGAATGGACGTATCTAGATCTGAGTAGAAGACTTGCATTGGGCTAGGCTTTGCCGTGATATGTGCCAATACTTAGACCAAATGGTGATGTGAGAGAGTGGTGACCGAATCTCCTACCATGGTTTGAGAGGACTTTACCCAACTACCACGGCAATCCCAAGATATGGAATTGGTTGAGGGGGAGTGACTAACGACCCAAAGATGTATGGTGCTATGACTTAAAGCATGTCTACCTTAGAGACTAGCATTCATAGAGTTAGAATCATAATTGCATCATGTGTTTCATATCATATTGCATCATGCTATGCTTTGTATCATGTATCTATGTTATTGTGGAATAACCTGCCTTGCTGAGTTCTTTTGAACTCACTCCTTTTTTTGCAACATCTTTTGTTAGACTCTATTGCAGGTACTACTACTGTTGACTTTGACAATCAACACTCTGAAAACCAAGTTGATGACCCGTACCCCACAGGTCACAATGTACAAGTTGATAAAGACTAGTAGTCCGAGATTGGGACTTATCTGGAGCAGTTTAGTCTTGTACTTATGTGTTAGGGATGGGATTTAACCTCATTCCCTTTTTAACCTTTTTATTTGAATTGTCGAGATTGTAGTTTAGTTTGTTCCCTTGTCATTTTGGGAAACTTTTGTAACCCTTAATTTTATTCGATCTACCTTCCGCCAATATTGTAGAGGGAATTTCCACCTCATCTACGCATGTTGATCATTTATTTTATTGGTATCTTTTCCGCACTCTGATGTCCTTTGTGATCCTTCTGAGATCCTCTTGTGACTTTTATTATTAAATTAGTTGAATACAAAGAATTGTTCTTGCTTTTGATTATATTATTGTGCTAAGTGACTATGATGGTTCCTAACCTTGATCGGCGGGATCGTGATTCAGTCCCCGGGTAATCCAGATAGGGTACCCCTTGGTGGATTTAGGGCGGGATGTGACAACAAGTCTCTTCTACCACTGCTTTGGGTCTTCGGACCTATAAATAACAATGGATCCGGGTTAGGGTCAGGGTTAGGATAGGGCTGGATTTTACAATCATAATTACTAGATGACATACCTAGGTAGAGTCTATAGTTGCATGGCTAGGTACCCCACATACTACTACCCTTTCGGTAAGGGAATTGAAGCCAGATGACCCGTGACGACGGTGATGTGACTCTGTTTCATCCTACAACAGTAACCAGTCCTTGCGGAGACTCAGTGGTCCACTGTTGGTCATACAATGGTAGGGTTGCATATGTTAGGGTTGGGTCATGGACGTCCAAGGAGCGGACCGGGTGTCGTGAGGAGTCATGAGAGCTTTCCACCCCAGCAATATGTGGATGAGCATAGGGTTATGGAATGGAGTCCAATAGCAGTAGCCAATTTGTGAGGGTTCTCATTCCTAAGTTGCAAAAGATACTGAACCGAGTTGGTTGATGCCATAGTGGATGTATCTGGACTTCATGTAGTATGTCACCATTATGACTTGCATTGGATTAGAAACCCCAACATGCGCCTGTACTCATGCCAATGGTTGTGGTGAGAGAGTGTTGACTTAACCCCAACCATGGTTTGAGAGCCAGGTATGGACTTACCCTTTTTCCCAAGATCCCTACAGAGGTAACCAGTCCTTGCCAGATTAGAGTGACTAGACCTACCCAGAGGAGGGCTGGTGTATATCTTAAAGCATGTCAACTGTTAGAGAAAGGCATAGTTAGATCTTAGTGGCATTCATACTTTTGTACTTCATACATATCATATATGCATTTCTGATGGTTTGACATATGGATGAGAATTATGTTGTTCTTACTGAGTTCATTAGAACTCATTCCTTTATTTTCTATGTTATATTAGCCTGTACAATTGGAGGATATGCACCGGAAGATGGATTGGTTTCCCATGAAGGAGCCTTCTCGCATGAAGAGGATGTCGCACCGGCAATGGGAAATGGAGATAGCCTGCGTGGGAGCTCCTGCGAGTGCATGGAGTGCACTTATAGCACCCATTGATGGACAGAGGAGACAGGTTGCTAAGCAATTTGCCCATCGTATGGAGAAGAATTGGAGAACCCCTTCTCTTGATAAACATGAGAAACATTTTCTAGCTTTAGAGAAAGAAATTGGAAAGAAGATTATTTAATTCTTTTTGATTGCTTCCGTTGAACTTATATTCTTTTTGATCATTTATTCTTTCCTTGATTATTTATTGGAGTATTTGGACTCTTGTAATCCTTTCAATTAATTATTGAACTTATTCTTGTTCACGATTATCTTTACTTGCATTTATTATTATTGGTGGGTAAGACTGTGGATCCTGTGACGGATCACTCCCACGGGTTGTCGGGTTGGTAACCGAGACCAGCGGGTGGGGTGTGACAAGATGCATGTGAGTCTTCTTTTATTGGATTGTTACCTGCAATTCAGTTTATGAGTGTGGTCTCATTACTAAATTTGTCTTGTTTTAGGGAAAATGTGACAAAGATAAAATTTATGAAATACAATTATTATAGTTTTGCAAAAAAATTGATTTCAATCATGCTCTCTAATAGGCACAATATGTAATAAATCTAACTGTTGCAATGGGTATCTCCTGAAACAATTTTTGCCATTAGAACTGATTATAAGGGAAGAAGAATCAGATTTTGTGGTTCTCTATCTTTCGTTGTGGGAATCCCCAAAACCAGCTCTCTCAAAAGAAGTGTTTTCAATCTCCAGTCTCATGATGGAAATTTCCCAAAACCAGGTGTGCTCTTTTATTTTTATTTTTTTCCTTTTCCTCCCATGATCTTAAGTATGAAGGATTGGAGCAATCTATTGTATATCTGAGTGCTTGATAGGTTGTGGAAAAAGTCACCATTTCCTATTAACAATTCTCGAATTTTCATATCCTTGGGTATTTATTTGGATAAACATATTTTTTGCTCTCTTGGTTGGGTTCAATTTGGCCGTTGAATGTGTGATTCGCCTGAGATTGGTTGAGAATAACTGGTTGGTTTTAGATTTTATGTGCTGGAGTTGTTGTCAACTCTGCCAGTGGTTTGCTGCTGGTCCTAAGCCCGGGTAAGGGAGGAGGGTTGGTGCATCAGGTCGGCAGCCAGCACCGAAAAAAATCTAGCCAAACATTTTTTCATGGATTCGACCTTATATAATAAAAGCTATACTAGGGCATTCCCCGACAAATAATTAGAAGTGACACGCTACACTATGGCCTCGGTGTAGTGATAAGTGGGAAAGGGTTAGCTAGGGCGTCCCCTGTAAGCGACGCGTCGCATCGGTGCCCGGATGCGGTGATAAGAAGGCAAGGGTTCCCACGCCGTGGACGAGTGCAGGTAAAGAAGTGAGCCCATAAACATAGGATTAGATTGGCATTTTGGAACATAGGATCTTTAACTAGTAAGAGCTTAGAATTGATAGATGTTATGAGGAGAAGAAGGATTAATGTAGCTTGCATTCGAGAGACTAGATGGAAGGGTAAAAAGCCAAAGAGTTGGATGACTTTAAACTTTGGTATACTGGGGATAAAACAAATAAAAATGGAGTCGGTATAATAGTGGATAAAGATTTAAAAAATGGTGTGGTGGATGTTAAAAGAGTGGGTGATAGGATAATTGCTATCAAGCTTGTAATGGAGAAAGAGTTTGTAAATATAATTTGTGCATATGCACCTCAAGTAGGATTAGATGAAAGTCTGAAGCTAGAATTTTGGGAAAACATGGATTGATTAATGCAAGGAATTCATCAAGAAGAAAAGATTATCATAGGAGGTGATTTAAATGGACATATTGGAAAAGATCAAAGAGGATATGAGAGTGTACATGGAGGCTATGGTTTTGGAGAAAGGAATGAGGAGGGGATTTTAATTTTAGATTTTGATATTGCTTTTCATCTATCTATTACAAATACTTACTTCAAAAAGAGAGATGAGCATTTAATTACATTCAAAAGTGGACAACATAGAAGCCAAATAGATTTCTTCATAACTAGAAGGACTAATAGATTGTTGTGCAAGGATTGCAAGGTGATACTAGGGGAAAGCTTAACTGCACAACATAGACTTGTGGTTTTGGATATGTGCTTAGTCCCAAAAACACATAAAAGGTCCAAGCTAAACTATCTCAGAATAAGATGGTGGAATTTGAAAGGAGAGTGCTCAAAATCCTTCGTTAATGAAGTAGTCAAACAAGGAAAATGGGATTTTAAAGGGGATACCATTGCAATGTGGAATGAGATGGCTATGTGTATTAAGAAGGTGGCTAAAGATGTCCTAGGTGAATCAAAAGGAAAGCTTTATTCTTATAGAGAGACGTGGTGGTGGGATAGCGAGGTTAAAGCTACCTTTAGGAAAAGAAAAGCTAGTTTTAAGACGTGGCAAAGAACTACAGATGTTGAGGATCTTCAAAGGTATAAGTTGGATTGAAATGAAGCTACGAAAATTGCGGGAAAAGCAAGGGAAAAGAAGTATGAAGAGTTATACAATAAGTTGGGCACGAAGGAAGGGGAAAAATCTATTTATAAGATAGCTAAGATGAGGGATAGGAAGAGTAGAGATCTGTACCATGTTAGATGTATTAAAAATGGAGATGGTAAAATTTTATTTTGTGAGGAGGACACTAAGAAAAGATGGGAAACCTATTTCTCTAGTTTACTAAATGAGCATTCTTCAAGCAATTATGACTCGGATGATTACACCTTTCACCAAGGCACCAATGTCCAAACTTATATACGTAGAATTTCGATGTCCGAAGTAAAAGAAGCTTTAAGTGTGAAATCCAACCCTATTCTAACCCTGACCTTGACCTGGAAACCCAGTTGTTTTTAGGTCCGAAGACCTGAAGCAAAGGAAGAAGCCAACTATGGGCCATCTGAGTAGAAGACATGGTGTTTGACCCAGAACCCATGGAGATTGATGATGGAGCTCCATACTTGGAAATCTGTGCAGATCTGGAAAGAAAGCTGCAACTTGGAGAAGGTGAGTCTAATTGATGGACTTGTAGTATAGTTAGACATGATTCGAAGGCATTTTTCTATACTAGATAAGTCTTATGTTGTGTTGGGAGAAGCCCATGAGGTTTGGACTTGAGTTGGGCCGCCAATTCCCTGTTTGGGCCTTGCTGACCAGCTTGGTCGATTGGGCCAATCGACCAAGCAGTCGACCAACAGGGTGTTAAATCGGAGAAAATCCAATTTTAGGGTTTTTCACTTCCTATTTAAGTTAACTTTGTGTTCTTACTATCCTCTGCCTCCAAAACTCTCTGAGAACGTGGGAAGAGTCTTTCAAAGCTCTCTATGGTGAATTCGAAGGATCTTTGCGAGATCTAAAGCTTCTCATCTCCGATCTATCAATCCAAGGTTAGTAATCATTCTCTGTTGTGAATTATTCTTCTACAATCTTATTCTTGATTTGAGATTGGGAAGAAGATGCTGCATTCTTGCAACCATCTCTTCCATGATCTCATTCTATTCCTAAGGGTTTATGATAAACATAATAATTTTAACCTTAATCCTTGAGAATCTCTCCTTTTGAAACCCTAATTTTACCCTTTATAATCACTTTCTTAACATGATTGAATCTAATTTCATGAAGGAATTGTGAATGACTTCTGATTATCTTCTAGAATTAGATCTAATCTCCTTTAATCTTTCCCGTGGATTCATAGTATATTTTTCATCAAATTCTAGGGTTTTCACCCAACTGGGGAAACCATGATTTCAAATTAGAAGGTAGTGATTTTAATCATTATTAAGGCCTAATCTATACTCCTTTAGTGTTAGAATACTGTTCTAAAAGTTTCTTCCAAGTTTCATGAAGTTTCGCATCTTGTAGATTGAGTTTCAGATCAAAATCCACTTATTTGCTTCATACTAACTCAGTTGGTAGACTAGTTGGTCGACTGGGTCAGTAGACCAAGCAAGTCAGTAGCTCTGTTTTTCACTCAGTTTGATTCGTTTTCTCTCTAATCTTATAGGCTTCTTTCCTAATGTTGTATCTATGATTGTCTAGGGTTTATTTGCTAGGTTTGGAACCTCTCTCTTTGATAATTAGATAATCATCAACACTAATTAAGGTAAGGATAGTTATCTTCATAATGACATAGATTGCGAGTATGTTTGTTTCTGATTTCGGAAACTCTTGGATTTGCTACTGATATTGTGTTTTCTAATTATGATGTACTGTTGTAAGTACAGTAGTACCTTACTTATGTTGTCTTTTCATTATTCAAGTATATAGGTATGTACTCATGTATGTTGTTAATGAACGCTTTTACATATTCTCTTATGTGATGAGATGTCGGTTATGTATGATGTGACTGATCTATGAATGTGTTTGAATAGGTATGATTTGGGATTGGGAAGTGTCCTTTTGACATTTATGTCCTTGGATATTAGTGGAAATAGTATGGGATGTTTCCAATGATGCCCCATGACACTTTCCTGAATTATTTGTTGTCATACCTAGGGTTGTCTAGCAGTGTTTGGCTATAATGTCCCCGTTATATCAGACCCAATTCGGAAGGGTATTGAGACCGAATGATCTGTGGTAGCAATGGGGATTCCTGGGCACTCAAGACCGGTAACCAATCCGTGAGAGGACATGAATCACATTGTGGATACCTGAAAGGGGCCATTTATTTGTAGGGTTGCATATAGCTAGACTTGGGCTCATGGGCGCTCAAGACCGGTAACCAACCCATGAGAGGACATGAGCGCTTCCCGTTCACTATATGTGGATGACCAATAGGGTTGATGAGTCCGTAGTCAGGGACTATGCTGACTCTAGTGCGAAGGATACTGAAAAGGATCTCCAGGGGTGAGGAATGGACATATCTGGAACTAAGTTGATATGACTGAGTAGATGACATGCATTGGGATAGGCTTAACCTTGACATGCGCCAGTACTTAGACCAATGGTGATGTGAGAGAGCAGTGACCTAACCCCCAGCCATGGATTGTCCCGAGGGATGAAGGACCCACTACCAACCAACGTTGTGAGATGAGACCCTCCTAAAGAAGTACGGTGCTCTGACCTAAAGCATGTCTGCCAATAGAGACCAGCATACATAGAGTTTAGATGCATACATACATTGTCTATTTCATATTGCATTGCATTTTGTTATGATCTGCAGCATGTTATTTATGTTGTTATGATTTAACTTGCCTTACTGAGTTCATTCGAACTCACTCCTTTTTGTGCAACCTCTTGTGCTAGATTCCTTTACAGGTACTAATTTCTATGAAGGGCAATATGAAAAAGCACCAATTTAAGAAGCGTACTACACGCAAGGTGCTGGCTACAATGAAGATCACATTGATGATCCCACGTTTGGTCACGTTGCATACTATGATTAGACCTAATGTGGAGTGGGAACGTCTTAGTTGGATTGATGAAGTCCACTATTTTGAAGACGTTATCTATAGAGTAGAAAACTCTTAGTTTAGTTGATTTCCATTCCTTTACTTTCTTTTGAGAACATTTGTATTCTTTTAGACTTATGTGCTACATTTCCACTGTAATTGTGGAGTGAGATTCCGCCTCACTCTACTCCTTTTTTATGTTTACATTTGGTATCATTTTTCCGCACTCTGATTATACTATTATTCATTTCCTTGTTTGGATCTTTTATTTATAATATTATACATTGATTATATTTGTTCATGATTATGTTGTTGTCTATGTGGGAGGTTGATTTCCTCGATAATTGATCTTCGGGGCTATGGATCACACACTCGGGTATGCCAGATGGGGTACCGGCTGGGTGGATGTGATAGAGTGGTATCAGAGCCCAAAGTTCAAGGAATTCCTAACCGCAAGAAAACAATAACAGAATTCTGAGTCATAGATCAAAAAATGACTCAATTACTCTTAGAAGTGAATAATAGAACACTTGGACTATAAACTTAATTAATGAAGCATAATTTATTATTTGAATTATACACAATAATTATGATTGAACAAGTGTCATATAATGCAATAAAGGAAGTGCATAATACACAATAATAAAGAGAAACAAAATGAACTTCATTAATTTTAAGAAAAGTTTACAACGATTACATCTGATAAAGCATAAAGGGAAATCCTAAGTACAATCTATCTAGGTGATCTCTTCGATCTCTTGAATGCTCTAAAGTCCTTGGCCATCTGAGTAAGCTGAGACTCTATACGCTCCTGCCATGACTCCATAGTACTGTACATCTGCTCCTGTCTGACTTCCATCCTCTCTAGCATGGAAGTCATCGATCTCATCTGTGCACCCAAATCCGAAGTCTCTAGAACTGAGTGTGAAGGACCTCTAGTCTCAAAATGTGATGATCTGGGAATCTCATGATGCTCTGGATCAGCCTCATACATCTCAGCATCCTCCTCTGCCTAATCATTAGAATCTGGACCAACATCACCCTCCTCAGCTGGAACCTCATCTTCATCCTCCTCAGTATCATCATCATCCTCACCCTCTGGAACCTGGAGATCTCACAATCTGAGTAAGCCGCATCTATCTGATAGTCCTCGTCCCTATCGTGTATCCTAGTGCTCTAGTGACTACATCTGCGCCCTCTAGACTCACCCCGAAGTGTTGGAAGACTAATGTCAGCAATCTCCCAAAGCATAGGTTCCTCATACTCAGATTTGCCACCAAATCTATCATGATGTTCTGGATTATGTAGGACAAGTCGATCTGGAATCCCATGTAAATGCGGTATATGACTAAGGCCTCCATCACTGTGACCCTGTGATGATGTCCGGCCTTCGGCATGATGTTTCGTCCCACAATGCGACCGATGATCCAAGCCGAATCCGTCATCTGCCCGCTGTTTCATGGAAGGTAACACTCTAAGTCACTCCAGAGAGTGGCACATATCTCATGAAGCTCATAGGACAACAGGTAGCGATCCACCTCAACTCCTGAGGGTATCCATATGCACTATCGTGGATAGTGAGGCACCTAAAGAATCTGTGCCAGTGTCCTCATGGAGAACCAGATCTCTGTCTCCATGATCCTGCTCTCAATGATCAGTCTGAAAGGACGGCCCTGTCCTCTAGCCTCCTCGACAGACGTGAGGTTACTGAAGAACAACCTCACTAACTCTGAGTAGACAAGTAATTCTGCCGTGAAGAGATGGGTCCACTCTAAGGTGTCGAACCTCTAACGGATCCTGAATACCCGTAGCTCTCGTAAGTGGAGTAGTCGCCCGTACTCGATGCGACAGTACTTGAAGTACGCCTCGTACAGGAACTCTACCTGCGGCGTATCGAAGCGGTCAAATCAAAGTACCTCCACTCTCGGCTGAGCAGGAACTCGACCTTTGCCTCTCCGAGCTCCAACTAAGCGACCTTGTCCTCCTCTCTGCATGGTGTGAATGTCTGTGGAAAAGACAAAGGACCTGCTTGTTAATGTTGTTTTAAAAAAAAATTCAGCTAGAAGGGCATTTTCGTAAATTTTCCCCCAAATTTGAAAATTTCGTAAAATGCAAATTGAACATAATAGCATGTGCGAAATACTTGTAATTGCATGATTATGAAGTTTATTTGAAGAAAATGATCGAAATCTTGGTTTAAAGTTAAAAATTCAGCAAGAAGGAAATTGGGAATGGTCAAAATTGGATTTTTAAAAATTATTAAATTTGTGGAATCAAACTACATGTATACATCCACAACATCATTTCAAGCATGTAGCAATTGATTTCGTGCGAAAACTCCATGCGGTTTGTGAGAAATCGAATTTTTTTAAAAGTTTGGCGATTTCGGTTGCGAAAGCGATGTGAAAGTGAAAGATTGTATTAGAACTTGTTGTCTAAGCATGGCATTGTGTTTAAAACTCATGGAACATGTTTCTAAATGTTCCTAAACATGATTTCTAGCAATAGACATAAGCAACACATGGTTTTTTATGAAATGCTAGCATGAGAAGATGAATTTGAGAATGGGAACGAGTGTTTACCTTGTGTGATGATCTAAGTGAGATGTAGTGTTGTTTTTGAAGCACCAAAATACTTGGAAAACACTTAGAAAGACCTTAGCACTTCTTCTCCAGAGCTCCCTCTCAAGTTTGCAAGGTTTGAAATGAGTTTGGAATGAGATTTTGGTGTTCAAAAGCCTGATTTTCGCGTGTTGCCAGGCTTGGTCGACTGGGCCAATCGACCAAAGGACCCATGTCACATCCACCCAGCTGGTACCCCATTTGGAATACCCGGGATGTGATCCACAGTCCAAGGATCAATGATCTGAGGTCCATGCCTCCCACATACACGGTAACACAATCATGAACAGTAATAATCAATGGTAAAAACAGCTAATACTAAATATCATGAATAAGATAAGACTAAATAAATCAGAGTGCGGAAGGCAATAACATTAAAGCATAATCATAAGGGTGAGAGAAGGTATGATAACCACTCTCTCAGAACAGCGGAAAAGAAGTGTGATAACGTCAAATACATGTCTAAGTGTCAAAAGATAATCTCAAAGATAAGTTAGTTACAAGACCAATGGTTCCACAAATACACCAGGGGAATGGGGCACTATGCTAGGGTTTCTTCTATACTAATGGTAGTCTCCTCAACAGTACGGATGCAGTAAACCCAGCGCTGCCACTCCCGCACAACTGTGGGGCTAACCCTGGTGCGAATAATAATCCTCCTCGGCTCCAATATACGAATCCTCACCGACGCCACTACCCGGAGGGTAGTATGTGGAATCATAGTCCGCCTCATAGGAGGTGCCATCGTAATCTTTGGTACCTGGAATGTAATCTAAAACATTTGCACAAAAGGAATGAGTTCGAAGAACTCAGCAAGGTAGTCATTCCATAAAATATAAACCATACAATACAAGCCATAACATGATGCAATATGATATGGAACACATGATGCAAGTATGGTTCTAACTCTATGAATGCTGATCTCTAAGGTAGACATGCTTTAAGTCATAGCACCGTACTTCTCTGGGTCGTCAGTCACTCTCCCATTTCCATATCTTGGGAATGCCCGGGGAAGATCGGTAAAGTCATCAAAACCATGGTAAGGGGAATCGGTCACCGCTCTCTCACATGACCATTTGGTCAAGTACTGGCGCATGTCACAGTAAAGCCTAGCCCAATGCAAGTCATCTACTCAGTCGGTCAAGTCAGATTCAGATACGTCCATTCCTCTCCCCCGGCGATCCTTTCCGGTATCCTTCACACTAGAGTCAGCGAAATCCCAGATTTCGGACTCATCAACCCTATTGGTCATCCACATATAGTAAACGGGAAGCTCTCACGTCCTCTCACGGATTGGTTACCGGTCTTGAGCGCCCGTGAGCCCAAGTCTATCCATATGCAACTCTACCAATAAATGGCCCCTTTCAGGTATCCGTAGCATGGTTTATGTCCCCTACCGGATTGGCTACCGGCCTAGAGCGCCCATCCAACCATACACTACCACGGGTTGTTCGGTCTCAATGCCCTTCCGATTCGGGTCTGACACGACAAGGATGAACCTAGCCACACAACTAGACACTCCTATGTATGTCATCCAATAACTCGGGAAAGTGTCGATAGGCACCATCGAAGAACATCCCATACTATTCCCTCCGATGCCCAATGACAGAAGTGTCAGTAGGACACCCTCCAATCCCAAGTCATACGTAAGCAATCACACATCAAATCTCATCATTTCTCATGCATCCAATGCATATTCATAATAGTACTCAAATCATGATATTGAAACGAATCATTATAAACATAAGCAAATCGGAATGATAGGGTAACACAACAAATGTATAAAGATTTAAATGTTATTGTTCTAACACATATGTATCAGTATCATAATGATTGAAAGAAATTTAAGGATTTCATTCTTTGAATAAAGCATAGTTCAATATTTGATGACTTATATGTTTATGGATATAGACATGTATCGACAATTACACTTGGATGAGTTGATGATGAATTGAGAATACCTTCTCTCACCCTATGATTATGCTTTAATGTTATTGCCTTCAGGCCCTATTTATTTACTTATCTTATTCATGATATTTAGTATTAGTGTTTTTTCCATTGATTATTACTGTTCATGATTGTGTTACCGTGTATGTGGGAGGCATGGACCTCAGATCATTGATCCTTGGACTGTGGATCACATCCCGGGTATTCCAAATGGGGTACCAGCTGGGTGGATGTGACATGGGTCCTTTGGTCGATTGGCCAACAATAGTCCTGCAACACGCGAAAAGTGGATTTTGGACACCAAAATCAGTCATTCCAAACTCATTTCAAACCTTGCAAACTTGAGAGGCAGCTACTGAACAAGAAGTGCTAAGGACACTATAAATGTTTTCCAAGGAATTAAGGTGCTCCAAAAACAACACTGGATCTAACTTAAATCACCACACAAGTTGACCGCTCCCATTCTCAAATTCATCTTCTAAAGCTAGCATGGCATGAGTTGGAATGTGATTGCATTGATGAGTAATAGCTAGAAATCATGTTTAGGAACATTTAGAAATTCGATTGGAATCATATGGCAATGTTAAACATGAACATAATACACTTTATAGCTCAGTTTGATATCAAATGGTATGATGTTAATAGGTAAAGCATGGAATACATATGCTAGGCATGAGATATAAGCATTAGCATCAATGAATGGCTAAGGGAATCATGGATTGAGCATGAGTAGGCACTTGGAGTGGTGGTTGCAAGGTTGCAGCACCATTCCAAATGTCCCATCAGCAAGATGACAATAGAAAAGAGTAGAAAATGGTAGGGTAGAGAGTGGAATGAAGAGTCATACCTTAGTGTAGAAGATGAAGGCAAGAATCAATGATAAACTAAGTGTCTTTGATGAGATACCCTTCACACTAACCAAGGAGCTGCTTTGAGAAGCTCTCCCCACGTTCCCAAGTGAGAAAAATGATTGCAAAAGGCTCAAGGCTCGAGGTCATATTAAATAGAAAAGGAATATTCCATGGAATCATAAACTTGGCAGACTGGGACATTTTGGTCAATGCTTTTGGTCGATGGTATCGACCAAAATCTTTTCAGCAGAAAACTCAAGTTTAGAATAGCAACTTCAAGTAGGGATTTGAAAGGCTATACAAGGTCAAATTGAGTGAGGTTTTCTTCCACAATTCAATCAAGAAGTCTAGTTTCGGGGAATACCTTCGGATTGTGCACAGGAGGTCATTTGGTACATCAACCATATTTGTCACATCCTCCCGCCGGTACCCTATCTGGCATACCCGAGAGTGTGATCCACAGCCCGAAGATCAAGTATCGAGTAATCAACCTCCCACATAAACAATAACATAATCATGAACAATAACAATAAAAGTGCGGAAGATAAACCATAGATCCAAATAAGGAAAGAATGAATCATATATAAATCAGAGTACTAGATATAATTAGAGTGTCAAACAGATAAGTAAAGTGAGGCAAAATCCCACTCTACAACCAGCAGAAAAGTAGCTCTAAAAGAGAATAAACTAGACAAAATCTAATCCCAGTAGCAAGTACAATGGGTAACTAAATTGTTCTCCACTTTATAGACAACATCCCTATAAGTATAAATCTCATAAATGGCACAAGGGCGCTTCCACTCAATGGTCGGACTAAGCATCGTACGGAGCATAACCACTCGCGGGATCTTCAGTGTAATGGTTGTAACCGCAATCACCTTCCTGGAGATATGCCTCTTCGCCTTGCGCTTCTTCATAGGGACCGTCATAATATTTAGTACCTGCAGAATAGTCTAACAAACATTGTACAATAAAGGAATGAGTTTCAAAGAAACTCAGTAAGGCAGTTAAATCCATAATAACATAAATGGCAGGATTTCAGAACAAACATAAATGCAATATGATATGAGACAAGCAATGAATGAATGAATCTAACTCTATATATGCTGGTCTCTATTGGCAAACATGCTTTAAGTCATAGCACCGTACTTCTTTAGGAAGGTCTCAATCACTCATCATCAGTTGGTAATGGGTCCAGCATCCCTCGGGACATTCCATGGCTGGGGGTTAAGTCACCGCTCTCTCACATCACCATTGGTCTAAGTACCGGCGCATGTCAGGGTAAAACCTAGCCAAATGCAAGTCTTCTACTTAGTTACATCAAGTCAGATCTAGATACGTCCATTCCTCGTCCCTGACGATCCTTTCCGGTATCCTTCACACTAGAGTCCTCATAGTCCCTGACTACGGACTCATCAACCCTATTGATCATCCACATATGGTAAACGGGAAGCTCTCACGTCCTCTCACGGGTTGGTTACCGGTCTTGAGCTCCCGTGAGCCCAAGTCTAACCATATGCAACCCTACCAATAAATGGCCCCCACAATGTGATTCCTGTCCTCTCACGGGTTGGTTACCGGTCTTGAGCGCCCATGAATCCCCATTGCTACCATGGGTCGTTCGGTCTCAATACCCCTCCGATTAGGGTCTGACATAATAGGACATCCTAGCCAAACACTACTAGACAATCCTAGATATGTCATCCAACAGTTTAGGAAGGTGTCCATAGGGCATCTCCGGAAACATCCCATAATATTCCCGTAGTAGTCCAAGGACGTAAGTGTCAAAAGGACACCTCTCCTTTCCAAACCATACTTAAGCATACACATGCATCAATTCATATCATCACATATATGGTAACTTCATATATGGAAAGAAATCAATAATTACAATCAACTTGTATATAATTGGTAAGTAAATCATACATGAATCAATTAATCATAAATAAGTAATGCTACTGTAATCAAGGTTATGCAACAGTAGTATATCATTGTAAGAATCTAATTAATGAAACATATCAATGATATTCAAATATAGAAACTAGATTCATGCTATCTATGTAATTAAGGAAATAACCATCCTTACCTTTTATAACTTGCAAAGAAATCCTAAGGAATCAAGTAAGATCTTGGCAAACTTGAGAAGAAGGTCCTAAACAAGTGTATACAACATATTAGGAAAGATCCCTAACAGAAAAGATACCAAAACATCCAACACAGACCAATTCCGGAGTTGTTGTACTCATTGGTCGAGTGGATTGGTCGATCGGGTCCAACGACCAATCAATCGACCAATGCAATGACAGTAGCCTAAAAAAACAGAGTTTTAAGATATAAAATCCGAATTTGGTGGTTCAAAAGGGTACTAATCAAGGGGTAAACAACATCAGTAGTATCCTAACATATAGGGGACCTCAAAACACTAATCCAATCAAGCCATCAAGATCCAAATTAGGAAACAAAAAGTTACCATAATTAGATCAACCATGGATCTTGAAGAATTCAAGATAGAAATCAAAGACAAGAACAATAGAAGAATGGATCATTGCTTCAAGTAAAGGTATCATGAAAAGCATACTTAGATCTTCAAGAAACTAGGCCTAAGAGCATAAATCTAAATAAGGAAACAAAACCTACCATATATGTAACTATCATGATTCATGAAGAAAACATGGTATGGTAGAAGAGAAACAACTAGAGATTGATAGATCATGGATCATGAAAAGAAAACACAGCAATTGACTACTAACATGATCAATATAGAAGATCCAAGGAGATCGGAATTCAAATCAGAAAGTTAAACAAAGACTAGATCATGGTTTGATCATGATTCCTTCAAAAGCTTGCAATGATCATGGTTAAGATCATTGTTTTAGCCATTAATCCTTAGGAAGATCATGAGAGACAAGTCCAGAGATGTTTGCAACAGAGAATGCAGCATCTCCTCTACTGTCTCAACTCAAAAAGGAAAGAAAAACAGAGATGGAGGAGAAGAAGAGAGTGTAGACATACCTTTGATGCAAAAGGAAGAGTTTTGACGAAGATCCGTCAAGAAAATCACCAAGGATGCAAGGGAGATGACTTGCAAAGGTCTTTGGTTCGTTCCAAAGAGTTTGGAGGCAGCAAATACGAAGTAGACTCGAGATTGGACTTAAATAGAGCAAGCAAGACCTAATCGCCAAAGACAACACTCATTGGTCGAGTGGATTGGTCGACTGGTCCAGTCGACCAATGCTGACAGCAATTCCAAAATAGGGAATTGAAGACCCAGATCAAATCCAATCCTAAAGGGGTTTTGCACACATAACAAAGGACTTACCTAATAGGTAGAAATGCCTTCAAACCATGATAGAGAGCACTCCAAGTCCATCAACTAATCCGATCTTCATCAAGATTCAGTTTCCATAAATAGAACTTCATCATCAACTCTCATGGATTCAAAGCCAGACACCAAGTCCTCCACTGGGATGGCCCAAAGCTGACTTCTTACTTTACTTCGGGTCACTGGACCTACAAATAACAAGGTTTCCGGGTAAAGGTTAGGGCTGGGTTTTACAATATTAATCTTCTCCGATGCGCAGACTTTCCTTAAACACTGACAATGCATTTAAGCAAGGGGTATCATTGTCAATGTCCATGGGCTCGGTCTCCGAATCATGATCATCAATCAGGATGGTCCATAAATCTCTTCTTCCACCGCTTCGGGTCCTCGGACCTGAATACAACAGTGGATCCGGGTCAGGGTCAAGGTTAGAATAGGGCTGGATATTACAACCCAGTAGCTCCAATTTCTGATGAAATTTAGAAAATGTGATTTTTGTCCTTTGATTGCATATTTGATGACTAAATGAAAGTATATGAGTATGATTTAAGAATTTCAATCATTTGGACTTGTGGATTTTGTTGAATCTTCAATTTTTGGTGTCTTTGACGTTTTGGTTTTGCAGAATGGTTCTGTTAAGAAGTGGTCATGGTGGATCCAGTAGCCATGGAGGTGGTGAGATACCTTTCGATTCTAAGATACCCCTTGATGGTTCTGATCAGCAGACCCACACTGGTGATCAAAGAACTCATTACGTGTGGTGCCCCGAACATCGGAAGTTTCCGTGATATTGCCAACATCATGGGCAATATGATGCAACAACAAGCAAACCAGTTCAATCAGATGTTGACAGGTTTCATGACTCTGCATAATGAGACTCGTGCTGGTGTTAATGGGAATCCTCATGCCGCAGTCCTGAATGCGGAAAGGTTGGCTGGAACTCCTTAGACTCGTCTGATGGAGAGTTTTTTGAAGCTGCAAGTGCCTATCTTCACCGGAGTGTCCAAGGATGCCTTGTTTCCAAACAAGTGGCTGCAAGAGTTAGAGAAGGCTTTTTGTCATCTGTAGTGTTCTGAAGCTCAAAAGATTTTGTTCGCTGAACACAAGCTTCAACACGAAGCTGACGCTTGGTGGAACTCTACTCGTCCTATCTTGGAAGCTTTGCATACTGGTGGACTGACTTGGGAAATTTTCAAGGACGCATTTTGTAAGAACTATTTCCCTGAAGCCATACATGATGCTAAGGAAGCTGAGTTTATGGCTTTGATGCAAGGATCACTATCTGTGTTGGAATACCAACAGAAGTTCGAAGAGCTCCACTTCTTTGCACCTAATTCTTCGAAGGATGATTGTGCTAAAGCGAAGAAAAAGCATATCTCACAATTCAGCCTATTGAAAGCTATGCTCAAGTGGTTCAGAATTCGAAGAAGCTGGAAGAGACTAAAAAGGAAAATGCTCCTGTGCAAAGACCTTGGCAGTCAAGGAATCTTGGATTTGTTGAGCGTCTTGAGCAGCGTTTTGTTAGACCTGCACCATATCCTACTCCTACCTTTCAGCCTAGGAGTGTAGATCAGAGTCTTGGATTTCAGCAAACCGGCCAATATAGTTAGTATGGTGGGAATAGACAAGATGTGAATATTTCAAATGCTAGTCCTATGAATGCAAATTCTAGACCTTTGGTTCAAAAACCCCCAGCTACAGCTATCCCAGTTGGATTGAAGGACGCTGTTTTCTTTTTCTGTAAGCAGACCGGTCACTTTGCTCATGCCTGTCCAAAGAGGCCAGTTCAACAGTCTGCTCCTTTAGTGAAGAGTGTTCCTGCCCCTCCTTCTGGTAGAGTGTTTAGTATTTCCGGTACTGAACAGGATGCAAGTCACGATGTGGTAACAGGTACATTGTTAGTCGCTTCTATACCTGCATTTGTTTTATTTGATACGGGTGCATCACATTCGTTCATATCATCTGCATTCATTAAGAAGACTGACCTAACATCTGAGAATCTATCTAGTTGTTTATTGATTAGTACTCCTATTGGTTCTGTTGTGAAACTAGATAAAGTGTTAGTTAAATGTCCTGTTTTGATTGGTGAGAAGAACTTGGAAGCCAATTTAGTACTTCTCGATATGAAAGGTTTTTATATCATTTTGGGAATCAACTGGTTGACAGCCCACAAAGCTGTAATTCTTTGTTCTTCAAAGAGAATTCAGTTTCAGATTTATGGAAGTTCAGTTTTTCAATTTCAAGGTGAAAGAGGAAGAATTGGTAAGAATACATTGACCGCATTGATGCAAGTCTGTGCATTAGTGAAAGATGTTTCATCTGAAAGCAAGGCTAAGGAAGAGAAGAAGATAGAAGAAGTCAATGTTGTCTGTGACTTCATTGATGTCTTTCCTGGTGATTTGTCAGGGCTGCCTTCTGATAGGGATGTTGAATTTTCTATTGATCTAATCCCTGGAGCTGCTCCAGTATCTAAAGCTCCGTATAGAATGGCTCCTACCGAACTTAAAGAACTACAAAACCAGCTGAATGAGCTCTTAGATAGAGGTTTAATACAACCTAGTGTATCACCTTGGGGAGCTCCGATCTTGTTTGTTAAGAAGAAGTATGGTAGTATGCGTCTATGCATTGATTACCGTGAGTTGAACAAGTTGACCATCAAGAATAGATATCCGCTGTCCAGGATAGATGATCTCTTCGATCAGTTGAAAGGTGCAGCAGTGTTCTCAAAGATTGACTTGAGATCTGGCTATCACCAGTTGAGAGTGAAGTCAAGTGATATTTTCAAGACAGCTTTTAGAACAAGGTATGGTCATTTTGAGTTTAGAGTCATGCCTTTCGGTTTAACTAATGCTCCTACTGTGTTCATGGACCTTATGAACTGAGTATTTCATGATGTGCTCGATAAGTTTGTGATAGTCTTCATCGACGATATCCTGATTTATTCAAAGAATGAAGAAGAGCACGTAAGGCATCTAAATTTCACTTTGCAAAGACTGCGAGAAAAGAAGCTTTATGCCAAGTTTAGCAAGTGTGATTTTTTGCTTAAAAAGTTAGTATTTCTCGGCTATGTGGTTTCAGCTGAAGGCATTCGTGTTGATCCCGAAAAGGTACAAGCAGTTGCTGATTGGAAAAGACCGAAGACTATTACTGAAATTAGAAGTTTTCTTGAATTGGCGGGATACTATAGAAGGTTTATTGAAACTTTTCTAGCTTGGCTGCTCCTATGACTAAGCTAACTAGAAAAGAAGAGAAGTTTGTTTGGTCTGACATTTGTGAGAAGAATTTTCAAGAGTTGAAAGATAGATTGACAAGTGCCCCGGTGTTGACTATACCTAATGACTCCGGCGGTTTGACAATCTATACTGATGTGTTAAAGATTGGTTTGGGATGCGTGTTGATGCAACATGGTAAAGTCATAGCCTATGCTTCTCGGCAATTGAAGGATTATGAGCGGAATTACCCCACTCACGATTTAGAGCTTGCCACAGTTGTCTTCGCATTGAAGATTTGGAGACATTCACTCTATGGTGAGAAGATTGCTATTTTCACAGATCATAAAAGTTTGAAGTACTTCTTTACCCAAAAGGAGTTAAATATGAGACAAAGAAGATGGTTAGAATTGGTCTCTGATTATGATTGTGACATTCAGTATCACCCTGGTATGGCGAATGTGGTTGCTAATGCTCTTAGCAGGAAAAATAAAAGAAAAGAATTTGATTTGAATGCGTTGAGTCAACCATTGTTGTGTTTAATTTCAGATTTTGGTTTCGAAGTTGTCCCTGAAGGTTCGGAAGTTGTTTTGTCTGCTATGACGGCAAGATCCACCCTTAGAGACAAAATTGTTGCTCTCCAAGCTTCTGATCAGGAATTGAAAGAGAAGATTGAGGAGATTTCTTCGAATCCTGATTCGGATCCTGACTTTAGTATATCTATGGACGGTGCCCTATTGTTTAAAGGTAGACTTTGTGTGTCTTCGGATGTTGAAATCAAGAAGGAGATTTTGAAGGAAACACACCAATCTATTTTCACAGTACACCCTGGAAGCACCAAGATGTATAAGGACTTAAGAAAACATTTTTGGCAGATTGGTATGAAGGCCGATGTAGAAGATTTTGTTGCCAAGTGTGAGACTTGTCAGCGTGTGAAAGCAGTTCGTCAACCCCCATCTAGATTACTTCAACCCCTTCCTATTCCTAGTTGGAAGTGGGAAGATATCTCTATGGACTTCATAACTAGCTTGCCTCGGACAAGTAAAGGCAATGACACTCTATGGGTAATTGATAAGCATGCATTTACCATTATTTATTTGATTCAATTCCCCATACTTATTTAATTAAAGAGAGCTAATTGAGTATTTTTGTGTATTTTTCAGGAATAAGGTGATTTTGGTTGTTAGAGATAATATGGAGTAAAGTTGGAAAATATATTAGATATTGGTGGATTTTAAATCATGGCATTCAATCTTGCTGCTCAAGAAATCATGAAAAGTGAGATCTTAGCCAAATTAGAAATAGGTGGAGGTCTAAGGAATAAAATTGGTAATAAATCTGAAAATCGGGTAAACAAACTACCTTCAGTGTTTTGGGCATATCTCTCTTGTATGATCTTGGATTGTGGTGATTCAAGATGCTATGGAACGATATTGAAAATATCTACAACGTTCTAGTTTTAAGTTGTTCCAAAATCCGAACGAATAAAGGTCAAATCGATGGGTAAAGAGAGGGGATTCATTGTGTGCGAGAGACATAAAAGAGAAACCAGCCACAGAGAAGAGAAAAAGACAGCGAACGTGACTCTCATCTCTCTCATTCCTAAAGAAGAAGACCACATATCTCTCTCTCTCTCTCTCTCTCTCTCTCTCTCTCTCTCTCTCTCTCTCTCTCTCTCTCTCTCTCTCTCTCTCTCTCTCTCTCTCTCTCTCTCTCTCTCTCTCCCTATGTTTCATCTGTTTTTCTTATGAACTTTGTGATAATGAGTAGCTAGTTCCTTTTCTTTGGGATGTAGATGAACTATGCTTATTTCATTAATTTGATTATTCTATCTCTTCTAGTTGATTGTGTTTGAGTCTGGCCAAAGATGTTCTATAGCTCAGCAAACTAAGAGTGCCAAGCTTCCGTGAAGGACGATAGTCTTGCAAAGATAGGGCATATTAATGAAGACCATCCCTAATTTACTTTGAAGTGTAGAGTTATATCGGTTAGAGAAAAGCATTGGGGATTCGGAATCCCAAAGATCTTCACGTATTCATAGTTAGTTTAGAGTCTTCAGCCAAACTCAATGAGCAACTCATGAAGAGTCTTGAGGCAAGTCTTCTAGGTCCAACTCCTCAATAAGTTGGCCACCAGCAAGGCCATCAGCAAGGCCATCAATATAGGGCTTTAGTCGTTGGCCATATCCTTAAAGGTTTGCCCATTTAGTGGGTTACGGATCTCTATCGCACCATGGGGAAATACTTGAACAATCCCATAAGGACCATCCCATCAAGATCGAAGCTTACCAGGAAATAAGCGCAATTTAGAATTAAACAACCACACTCACTGATCAGGCACAAAGGACTTCCAAGTAATATTTTTATCATGAAAAGCTTTGGCTCGGTCCTTATAAATGCACGAATTATCATAAGCATCATTACGCAATTCTTCTAATTCAGAAAATTGAAGACAACGAGTAGAACTTGTGAAACCCAGCCCTAACCTTGACCCGGAAAACTTGGTGTTTGTAGGTCCAACAACCCGAAGTAAGGCAAGAAGTAAGCTTTGGGCCATTTCAGTAGAAGACTTGGTGGCTGGATTGAAATCCTTGAGTGTTGATGTCAGTGTTCCATTTATGGAAACTGCACCTTGTTGAAGATCAGATTAGTTGTTGGACTTGGAGTGCTCTCTGTATTGGTTCGAAGGCATTTCTACCTACTAGGTATATCACTTTAGGTGTGTGCAAAACCCCTTGATGTTTGGACTTGATCTGAGCCTTCAATTCCCTGTTTTGAAGTTGCTGTTCTAATTGGTCGACTCATTGGTCGACTGGACCAATCGACCAATCAATCGACCAATTGATTCTGTTTTTGTAAATTAGGTCATGGCTACTCTATTTAAGTCTAATCTCGGGAATACTCTGCCTCATCTGCCTCCTAAGCCTCTGGAACGAGTTAGAAATCCATTCTAATCAATTCCCTTGAATCCTTGGTTGATATCTCGCAAGAATTCAAGTGATCTCCTTCCTCCTGCAACAAAGGTATGCTTATGTTCTATTTTTCTTCCCATCTCTGATTTTCTTTTCTTTGATCTATTCTTGGTTGAGATCAGGAAGATGATGTTGCATTCTTGCAACCATCTATTCCATGATCTCATTCGATTCTTTAAGATCTATGATCATCATCATGATCTTAACCCTAACCAGTTGAACTCTTGAAACCCTAGCCAATTAGATTCTTGTAACCCTAACCCTTGAATGATCTTTCTGGAAACCTTTTGGTAACCTCCCATGTGAAGGAAACCTCATGGGTAATATTTAGGTTAATCTAAATTTGATCTTCTATGTTTTTCTTGTTATTATTGGCCAACAATTTACTTCCCTTTCACCTGTGATCTTAACCTTTCATGAGAGCCAAAAAGGTTGAAACCCTAACTTCTTGGATATATGTTATTGACCCTGTTAATAGCCAATTAATGTGTTTTCCTTACAAGAACTGTAACCTATCATCCTCTAATTCTTTATCCTTGATCATACTATGTTTTCTTCATGATCCATGATTTAACCTAATTAGGTTAACTTTTTGGTTCCTAAGTTGTGACTTGGAAACTTGACTTGGTTGGTGGTTTGATGTCCTCTATATACTAGGATGATGCCATTGTAGTTTCCCCCTTATTTTGTACCCTTTTTAATCACAAGATTCGGTTTCTTTTTCTAAAAATTCAGATACTTGAAGGCCACTATCTCTGTTGGTTGACCCATTGGTCGACTGGGGCAGTAGACCAATCAATCGACCAATGAGTACAGCAACCTCATTCTTGGTCTGTTTTGATTGATTTGATATCTTTCCTTCTATGTATCTTTCCTAACATGTTGTATACACTTGTTTAAGACTTTCTTCTCAGGTTTAGTCAAGGTCTTACTTGATTCCCTAAGTTCCTTTACAAGTTAGAAGGTAAGGACAGTTATTTCATAATAACATAGATCGCATACTCTCTGGTTTCTACCTTATGAAACTATGAGTTTACCTACTGTTGTTATACTTTATATTTCTGATTTACTACTGTGAGAACAGTAGCACTTGCTTATGTTTTCTTTTTATTATTTAAGCTTATGTGAATTGCTTATTACTATATTGTTTAACGATTAGATCATGACTGTATACTCTCTTGTATATGATGAACTGTTGATTGTGTATGTCATGTCTGATCTAAGATTGTGTCTGATTAGGTATGATTTGGGATTGAGAGGTGTCCTTTTGACACTTCTGTCCTTGGACATTATCGGAAATAGTATGGGATGTTTCCGGGGTTGCCCATCGACGCTTTCCCGAATTATTGATTGTCATACCTAGGACTGTCTAGCAGTGTTTGGCTAGGATGTCCCCGTTGTATCAAACCCGAATCGGAAGGGTATTGAGACCAAACGACCCGTGGTAGCAATGTGATTCACAGGCGCTTAACACCGGTGAGTTATATCCGTGAGAGGACGGGAATCATATTGTGGGGGCCATTTATTGGAGGGTTGCATATGGCTAGACTTGGGCTCATGGGCGCTCAAGACCGGTGAGTTATATCCGTGAGAGGACATGAGAGCTTCCCGTTTACCATATGTGGATAACCAATAGGGTTGATGAGTCCGTAGTCTGGGACTATTAGGACTCTAGTGGAAAGGATACCGGAAATGATCCCGAGAGGGGAGGAATGGAAGTATCTGGACCTGAGTTGATGTAACTGAGTAGATGACTTGCATTGGGCTAGGCTTTACCCTGACATGCGCTGGTACTTAGACCAAATGGTGATGTGAGAGAGCGGTGACTTAACCCCCAGCCATGGATTGTCTCGAGGGATGCCGGACCCACTACCAACAGGAGCCGTACGCGTGACTTACCCAAAGAAGTACGCTGCTATGACTTAAAGCATGTCTGCCAATAGAGACCAGCATACATAGAGTTTAGATGCATACATAGATTATCTGTTTCATACTGCAAGCATCTTGCTATGTTCTGCCACATGTTATTTATGTTGTTATGGATTAACTACCTTACTGAGTTTCTTCGAAACTCATTCCTTTTTGTACAATCTCTTGTTAGACTATCCCACAGGTACTGATTACTATGACGGACAGTACGATGAAGTGCAAGCCAATGAAGCGTACTACATGCAAGGTGTTGGAGACAACCAAGATTACTTTGATGATCCCTCAGTTGATCAAGTTTCATACTACGATTAAAGGCAACGTGGAGTTGGAACATCTCCGTTGGATTGATGAAGTCCACTATTTTGAAGATGTCATCTATAGGATAGAAGACTCTTAAGTTTTGATATGTTTCTTATTTCCTTTGTTTTAGTTGTAATTCCTTTTAGACTTACATACTACGTTCCGCTGTAATTGTGGAGTGAGTTTCCGCCTCACATTACTTCTTTTGATATCTACAGATATCTGGTATCATTTTCCGCACTCTGACTATATTGTTTATTCATTTCTTGTTTTGAACCTTGTTTATAATATTAAACCTTGATTTCTCCTATTTATGATTATGTTATTGAATATGTGGGAGGATGATTTCCTCGATACTTGATCTTCGAGGCTGTGGATCACACTCTCGGGTATGCCAATTAGGGTACTGGCTGGGAGGATGTGACATAACTAGCATCAGACATATCAAAATTAAATGTCTTAATCGTCCAAAATGCTTAATGCTCTAACTCAACAGGAAGATGACAAGATTTACCGAAGACTAAACGGTATGGTGACATACCAATAGGAGTTTTATAAGCAGTCCGATAAGCCCATAATGCATCCTCTAATCTAACAGACCATTCTTTGCGGTCAGGTCTAACGGTCTTTTTTATGATGCGCTTGATCTCACGATTATAAACCTCCACTTGACCAGATGTCTGAGGATGGTAAGGAGTGGCAACCTTATGGGTAATGGAGTATTTCTTCAGCAAAGATCCAACCCACCAATGACGGAAGTGACTACCGCCATCACTAATAATAGCTCTAGGAAAGCCAAAGCGGCTAAAAATATGGCTCTGGATGAAGGACATCACTACCTTATGATCATTGGTCCTAGTAGCTTTAGCTTCTACCCATTTAGAGACATAGTCAACAACTACAAGTATGTATTCATGACCAAATGATTTAGGAAAAGGTCTCATAAAATCAATACCCTATACATCAAAAACTTCAACAACAACAATGGGGCTAAGGGCATCATGTTTCTATGGGAAATATTGCCAACCTGTTGGCATCTAAGACATGCTCTACAAAAAGAATGGGCACCTTTAAACAATGTAAGACAAAAAAAACCACTCTGCAGCACCTTTGCTGCGGTCTTATTACCACTAAAGTGTCCCCCACAGGCGAGAGCATGACAAAAGGATAAAATACTCCGAATCTCACTCTCAGGGACACAACGACGAATGACTTGGTCTAAACAATAATGAAAGAACTCAGGATCTTCCCAGTAATAGTACTTAAGTGAGGAGAAGAAGCGGTCTTTAGCAGCCTTATCTCAAGCAGAAGGAATCCTCCCCGTAACAAAATAATTAACAATATGAGCATACCAAGGCGTAGATGTAGAGGATATAGCTAATAATTGCTCATCAGGAAATGTCTCACTAATCAACTTAGAGGGGATAGAATCAAGAGGAATCTAAGATAAATGATCTGCTACAACATTCTCTGAGCCTTTCTTATCTCTAATCTCTAGGTCAAACTCTTGAAGGAGTAGAATCAAGCGGATGAGCCTAGGCTTGGCATCAGGCTTAGAGAGAAGGTGCCGAAGAGTTGTATGATCTGAATAGATAATCACCTTTGAGCCCAAAAGATATGAACAAAACTTATCAAGGGCAAAAACCACTACTAGTAATTCCTTCTCAATAGTTGTATAATGCATCTGAGCATCTGAGAGGGTCTTACTAGCATAGTAAAAAACGATTGGCTTCCCATCTACCTTTTGACCCAAAATAGCACCAAAAGCAAAATCAGATGCATCACACATAATCTCGAAAGGGAGATACCAATCAGGTGACTTCAAGATAGGTGCTTTAGACAATAAATCTCGAAGGGTATGGAAAGCATGAAGGCATTTTTCATCAAAGGTAAAAGGGGCATCCTTTGCAAGTAAATTGCATAAGGGTCTAGAAATCAAGCTGAAGTTTTTAATGAAACGCCTATAGAATCCAGCATGGCCTAAGAACGATCGGACTTGCTTAACAGAAGTGGGAGGGGGTAGTTTGGCAATAACATCAACCTTGGCCGGATCGATCTCAATACCACGTGCAGACACTATGTGTCCAAGGACAATTCCTTCTTGAACCATAAAATGGCTCTTCTCCCAACTTAAAACAAGGTTGGTCTCCACACATCTTTTAAGAACTTGTGATAACCGATTGAGACACTTGTCAAAGGAAGATCCAAACACGGAGAAATCATCCATGAAAACCTCTAAGGATTGGCCCACCATATCAAAAGAGATGGCCATCATGCACCTTTGAAAGGTGGTTGGAGCATTACATAATCCAAAAGGCATGCGTCTAAATGCAAATGTACCAAAGGGGCAAGTGAAGGTTGTTTTCTCTTAGTCAATAGGGCAAATGGGAACTTTGTTGTAACCAAAGTAACCATCGAGAAAACAATAGTGGCTTTGCCCGGCTAGTCTCTCTAGAATCTGATCAATAAACGGCAAGGGGAAGTGATCATTTTTGGTGACTGTGTTCAACTTTCGGTAATCGATGCAGACACACCAACCTGTAGTGGTACAAGTTGGGACGAGATCACCATTGTCATTCGGAACCACAGTAATGCCGAATTTCTTAGGGACAACCTGGGTAGGACTGACCCATTCACTATTAGAGATTGGGTAAATAATTCCGGCATCTAACCACTTAATCACCTCATTTTTCACCACCTCTCTCATATTAGGATTCAGACGACGCTGAGGATCCCTACAGGGTTTCGCTCCATCCTCACAATATATCCTATGCATACATATGGTGTGAAACCCAGCCCTAACCTTGACCCAAAAACTCTGTTGTTTGTAGGTCTGACAAACCGAAGTAAAGCAAGAAGTCAACTATGAGCCATCTCAGTGGAAGACTTGGTATTTGGCTTAGAATCCATGAGAGTTGATGACAGTGTTCCATTTATGGAAACTTGTTCAGGACTGAAAAGGAAACTACACCCTGATGAAGATGGAATTAGTTGATGGACTTGGAGTACTCTATGACTTGGTTCGAAGGCATTTCTAAATACTAGGTAAGCCACTTGGTGTGTGTGCAAAACCCCTTCAAGTTTGGATTTGATCTGAGCCTTCAATTCCCTATTCTGGACTTGCTGTCTTGATTGGTCGACTACTTGGTCGACTAGGCCATTCAACCAATCAATCAACCAATGGGATCTGTTTTGTTGAATTAAGTCTTGGCTTCTCTATTTAAGCCCAACTTCGAGTCTTATTCGTCTTTTGTGCCTCCAAACTTTCTGGAACGAACTAGAGCTCTCCTCAAGTCATCTCCTCTGCCTTGGTGGTTTTCTTGTTGGATCTTCGTCAATTCTCTTACATTTACATCACAAGGTATGTGATCATCCTCCTCTCTTCTCCATCTTTGGTTTTCTATAGTTTTTCTTTCCTTTTCTGTTTGAGAACAGTGGAGTTGATGTTGCATCTCTGTTACAACCATCACTCTACTCATCTTCTCTCTTTTCCTAAGGATTTAAGGCTTGATGGATGATCTTAATCAAGATCATCACTTGCTTTTGAAGGAAATCATGTCTTCATCTTCTTTCCCTTTTTAGATTCAAAGTTTTTCAATCTTAGATCTGTTTTTCTAGAAGTTCTATACATATTTTCTATGAAATCTTTATCAGATTAGTAATCCATCATTCTATAGTTTTTCTTCCATGAATTTTCCATGATTCCTCCAAGAACCTTGACTAACCTATTTATGGTAAGTTTTTGTTTCCTATTTTGTGACTTGAAGACTTGATGTTATTAGGGTTTTGAAGTCCTATATAGACCAATACACTATCATTGCATATTCCCTCTTGTTTGGTGTCAATTTGAATCACAAAATTCGGATTTTGAATCAAAAATCTCTGATTTTGTTGGTCACTGACTCTGTTGGTCGACTGAGTCAATAGACCAATCAATCGACCAATGAAGACAGTAGCCTCTATTTTGGTTTTTGGTTGATTTGATTCCTATCTTCTGGAGATCTTCCCTAATAAGGTATGTACACTGTCTAGGATCCCCTTCCAAGTTTAGAAAAGATCTTCCTTGATTCCCAGGATTATGTGCGAGTTATTTAAGGTAAGGATAGTTATTTCTTTAATTACATAGGTTGCATGATTTAGTTTCCATTTTTGAATCTCTCTGATTTATTTCTATAAATAGATTCTTATATTGATGTAATACTGATGCAACTACTCTAATTACAATAGCATTACTTATTTATATTAATTAGTTCATGTATGACTTTACTTGCCAATTATATATGAGTTGGATCATGTTCTTGATTACTTTCCATATGGGGAGTTACCATATTTGTGATACGATTGATTCATGGTTGTGAATGATTAGGTATGGTTTGGAAAGGGGAGGTGTCCTTTTGACACTTCTGTCCTTGGACGTCAACGGGAATATTATGGGATGTTTCCGGAGATGCCCTTTGACACCTTCCTAAATTGTTGGTTGTCATACCTAGGGCTGTCTAGAAGTGTTTGGCTAGGATGTCCCATTATATCAGACCCTAGTTGGAAGGGTATTGAGACCGAACGACCCATGGTAGCAATGGGGACTCGTGGGCGCTCAAGACCGGTAACCAATCCGTGAGAGGATATGGATCACATTGTGGATACTCGATAGAGGACATTCATTGGTAGGGTTGCATATGGATAGACTTGGACGCATGGGAGCTCAAGACCGGTAACCAACCCGTGAGGGGACATGAGAGCTTCCCGTTTACCATATGTGGATGACCAATAGGGTTGATGAGTCCGTAGTCAGGGACTATGAGGACTCTAGTGTGAAGGATACCGGAAAGGATCGCCAAGGGCAAGGAATGGACGTATCTGGAACTGAGTTGATGTAACTAAGTAGAAGACTTGCGTTTGGCTAGGCTTTAACCTTGACATGCGCCAATACTTAGACCAATGGTGATGTGAGAGAGCAGTGACCTAAACCCTAGCCATGGAATGTCCCGAGGGATGCTGGACCCACTACCAAATGGCGTTGTGTGATGAGACCTTCCCAAAGAAGTATAGTGTTATGACTTAAAGCATGTCTGCCAATAGAGACCAGCATACATAGAGTTAGAATCATAATGCATCATATGTTTCATATCACATTGCATCATACTTTGCTTGGAAATCCTGCCATTTATGTTATTATGGATTTAACTACCTTACTGGGTTTCTTTTGAAACTCACTCCTTTTGTGCTATGTATTGTTAGATTTCTCTACAGGCTCAGAGTATTATGACTGCTCGTATGAAGAAGCGCAGGGAGAGGAGGCATATCTCCAAGAAGGTGACTGCGGTTACGACGATTACATTGAAGATTTCGCGGGTGGTCATGCTGTGTACAATGCTTAGCCCGTTGATAGAATGGAAGTGCCCTTGTGCTATTTTTGAGATTTACACTTATAGAGATGTCCTCTATAAGATTGAAAATGATTTAGTTACTCATTGCACTTGTTATTGGGATTAGTTTTGATCTCTTTCCCTTTTCTTTTTGAACTACTATTCCGTTGTTGATAGAGTGAGATTTCCACCTCACTTTACTTTATGATTTTGACATTATTCTTACCTTTCGTACACTGATGATGCATGATTTTATTTCCTTCATTATTTGGATCTCTCATTTATACTTTGCACATTGATTATTTACGTTATTGATTATGTTATTGCTTATGTGGGAGGATGATTTCCTCGATACTTGATCTTCGGGGCTGTGGATCACACACTCGGGTATGCCAGGTAGGGTACCGGCTAGGTGGATGTGACATATCTATGCCCTTAAGATCAGCTAAGGACTAGACGATGGCTAACTTGAATTCAGAAAGCACTCCTAAAAGGTGGTCTTCTTGCCTAGGTGATAGATCAGAAGAAATAATGACAGGAAATGTTTCATTTTCCCCTAAGAATACATACTCTAGATTGGAAGGGAGAGGTTTAAGTTCCAACTTAGGGGGAGATATGAGGGTTGGGGAGATGCAGCTAATGGAGGTAGAGGCTCAAATATATTTGTAAATGGTGGCTGCTCCAAAGGAGTGGAAGAGTCCAACAATGTGTTGACTTCCTCAATATTCAGGTCAAATTCTCCAAATGTCAAGTAATGTTTTAGGGGATCATCAATAAGCATGTTTGGAATATAATCCGCCACTTCTTCATCAATAAGGTTATTCACAAAGCACTCTTCATCTCTATTTGGGCTTAAGGATGCATTGAAGATGTTGACTCTAAGTTTCTTATTTCCAAATGATATATCCATGACACCCGATCTACAATTGATGCAAGCATTCACAGTGGCTAAAAAGGGTCGTCCAAGAATGACTGGTGGTAATTTATTGGTAGTTGGATTATCCATATCTAGGATCAAAAAATCTACAGGAAAATATAGATCATCAACCTTTACCAAAACGTTTTCAAGTAGCCCACGAGGTCGTTTGATTGAGCGGTCTGCTAATTGTAGTATCACATCAGTGGATTTCAAATCTCCTAGGCCAAACCTATCATAAACTGAACCGGTAAAATATTCACATTGGCTCCCAAATCAAGCAATGCTTTGCTTATGGATAGATCTCCAATGACACATGAAATTAAAGGTGTACCTGAATCTTTATGCTTAGGGGGCAGTTGGTTGGAAATTATAAAGCTAACTTGTTTAGTTAGGTGCACAGTTTTAAGAGTCTGAGTTCTCAACTTACACTTTTGGGTGCATAGATCTTTTAAGAATTTAGCATAAGCTAGGACTTGCTTGATAGCATCCAATAGTGGGAGATTGATATGAACTTGTTGGAATAAATCAATCATTTCTTGCATCTTAGCATTCTTTCTAGGATCTAGAATTAAGGACTAAAGAGCTTCAGGGAAGGGGGCTTTGGGAGTGTAAGATTTAAGAGTAGGACCATCTACAATCAGAATGTGCAACCCCTTATGAGGAAATTGATGGGTAATACTCATAGGTGGTGTCTCTTTACTAGGCTTGTGTGCATCATCAAGTGTCTCATGGGTCAAATCAACCTCTTCTCGACTCTCAAGATCGATGGGCAATGGCTTAGGAATGGACAAAGGTGAATAATATTCCTTCCCACTATGTGTCACAGTAGAAACTGGTTGGACTTGTTCTTTCCCATACCCAATTTGATGATTAGGGTTACCTATTGGTTGACTAGGTAATTGGCTAGCCTCCCTCCTACTAATGGCATCAACTAGTTGACCAAGTTGGGTTTCTAATTTGTTAATAGACTGAGAATGAGAATGTAACAATTGAATATTTTGCTCTAGTCCACTAAGTGCCTTTAGTACCTTATCTTCAAATGATGAATTCTGTAAGGGTTGCGGAGCTGATGGTTGCTCATTCGTATAGGCATTTTGTTGCATATTAGATGGAGGTGGCCTATAAGGTATTTGATAAGAGGGATTGGGCATTGGTTTTTTCCATGAAAAATTAGGGTGGTCTCTCCATCCTAGGTTGTAAGTAGTGGAAAATGGGTCATTGCTCAGTTTAGAAACTCTTTGGGCCAAATGTGCATGCTCTTGAACGAACTCACGGTGTTGAATAGCCAAATAGCAATCAGTGACATTGTGGGAAAGGCTAGAACATAAAGCACATGCTTTAGTCTGATTAGGTGGAGAGAGACTTGTAGGAGATGGATATGGGGTTTGTTGTCCTAATGACAAGAGATAGTCTAATTTCTTAGATAGCAAGTCAACCTCAGTGTTCATTTCAATAGTAGGATTGATCTCATAGAGACCGCTCCTTGTTGGATGCCCAATGGGTGGAATCTTAGTCCTAGTTGTTGAAGCATGGTATTGGGAATTTTCACTAAGAGTCTCAAAAAGTTCCCATGCCTCTTTCTCATTCTTGTGCATGAAAGTCCCACCACAAGAAGAATCAACCATTTGCCTATATCGGTCTCTAAGGCCATCATAAAAGCATTGAACCAATTGCCATTTAGGAATAGCATGGTGGGGGCACTTTTGAAGTAATTTTTTTAGTCTTTCCCATGGCTCATGAAATTGTTCTCCTTCTTGTTGGGAGAAACTTGTTATTGCTCTCCTAATGCTATTGGTACAACCAATGGGGAAGAACTTTTTAAGGAACTCCTGTTGCATTTCTGCCCAAGTGGAAATTTTAACATTGTCCAAAAAATGAAGCCAATGCTTAGCTTTATCTTTAAGGGAGAATGAGAAAAGAAGTAACATTAAAGCATCAACTAAGAGGTTTTGAATTTTAATCGTGGAGGATACCTCTAAAAACTCATATAAGTGCTTATAAGGCTCTTCATTGGCAAGTCCGTAAAAAGATGGTAGCATTTGAATCACACTAGATTTGATCTCATATTGAGCCGCCTCTATGTCAGGCAACTTAATACAAGAAACCGGAGTATATATCGTAGGAATGAAATGCTCACTCAAGGGCCTCATTGGAGGCTCATAGTTTGCCATGGTTCTTTGCCTTCTAAGGTTGGCCAAGGTCTCTTCTAACTCTAAGTCAAGTGGGGTCAACTCAGGGTTTAGGGTTCGACGACCATGCATACACACAGAAAACAAGCTAAATAAATAAAATTAGATGAAAATAACTACATGAAAAGAGAGAGTTTAGGACGTACCTGAAGCGTAATCCACGTGATCTTTCGAACAAAAGTTACACATGTGGGATCTGAGGGATGGGGATTTTTAAAAAATTAACCTAAACAACCCAATCTAATGTAAAAACTACAATTGAAATGTCCTAAATACAATTATATCAAAGAAATAAAAGATAACAACCTAAACTAATTATCAAATCGCTACTCTTGCAGTTACCTACAAAACAAAAGAAAAAGAGATTAGTTAAATAATCAAAGAAAAAAATTAGAAATTAATAACTTTAAAATTACTTTAAAATTATGTCTAATTGAAAAAAATCAATCCTAGCAACCGTGCTTTGGTTCCCTGGCAACGGCGCCAAAATTTGATCGTGTCGCTAACCAATCAAAAATAAAATCCTATACTAATCTAGCAAGCGAAAGAACGGGGGTCGAACTATGGGAAACTAAAAGACTAAGTCACTAAGATTGAATTCAACAAAACTAAATTTAAACTAAATCTACTAATTAATGCAAAAATGCTAACTATGAATACATGAAGATCTTTGGGATTTCGAATCCCCAATGCTTTTCTCTAACCGATATAACTCTACACTTCAAAGTAAATTAGAGATGGTCTTCCTAGATATGCCCTATCTTCGCAAGATTATCGTCTCTCATGGAAGCTTGGCACGCTTAGTTTCCTGAGCTATAGAACATCTTTGGCAAGACTCAAACACAATCAACTAGAAGAGATAGAACAATCAAATTAATGAAATAAGCATGGTTCATCTACATCCCAAAGAAAAGGAACTAGGTACTCATTATCACAAAGTTCATAAGAAAAATAGATGAAACATAGGGAGAGAGAGAGAGAGAGAGAGAGAGAGAGAGAGAGAGAGAGAGATGTGGTCTTCTTCTTTAGCAATGAGAGAGATGAGAGTCATGTTCGCCGTCTTTTTCTCTTCTCTGTGGCTGGCTTCTCTTTTATGTCTCCCGCACACAATGAATCCCCTCTCTTTACCCGTTTATTTGACCTTTATGCGTTTGGACTTTGGAAAAACTTGAAACTAGGAAGTTGTAGATAATTTCAATATCGTTCCATATCATCTTGAATCACCGCAATCCAAGATCAAACGAGAGCGATATGCCCAAAATACTAAAGGTAGGTCTGATTACCCGATTTTCAGATTTATTACCAATTTTGTTCCTTAGACCTCCACCTATTTCCAATTTGGCTAAGATCTCACTTTTCAAGATTTCTTGAGCAGCAAGATTGAATACCATGATTTAAAATCCACCAATATCTAATATATTTGCCAACTTTACTCCATATTATATCTAATAACCAAAATCACCTTATTCCTAAAAAATACACAAAAATACTCAATTAGCTCTCTTTAATTAAATAAGTATGAGGAATTAAATCAAATAAATAATGGTAAATGCCTGCTTATCAAATACCCCCACACTTGAGTGTTTGCTAGTCCTCTAGCAAAACGAAACAAAAAACGTAATACGGAAAATAAATAAAGAAAAACCTAACTCTCTTTCGTAGGAATCACAGTTGCACTTAGCATGTGCAACAAGCCTTTAAACCCCTAGGTTACCCTAGTGGACGAGTTGTGTCTCGTGAGTGTTTGCAGAGAATATACACACAAAATTCTTAAGTGCTCTTCTAATTATTCTGGCAATAGTAAGAGTAGAAAGACAAATTCCAAGACAAAGACACTCCATTAAAGATTGAAGGGCATATAGGTACCCCCACACTTAAGCTCTTTAAACCCTCTCTTGAGTCTAGCTCTAGGCAAATAATTCAATCGAGAAGTCTCCTCTTATCTTCAGTCTACCAGTTCTAGTTGGTAGAGCATTGTCACAAAGATAAAAAGTGCCCAATTTTTTCTAGCTTTGGTAAGATAAATGTTTTAATTCCTTGCTTAGATACAAAATGAGAGTTTAAGTGTTTTAAAAATCCCATCTGATGTAATGAACACCCTCTTGAGAGAATAGTAATGGGTTTTACATTTTGAGACTGAGGTTGAATCGGTAAATAGGAACTCCAGGTAGTCCAAAAGGTTTGACCATCTAGTTATCTTGTATTGCCTTGTGCTTATGGTGACAAGTTGAGACCGATTTTAGACTATTTAAATGTGAAGTGAATTGAAGTATAATGTGAAAAAAAAAAAAAAAAAAAAAAGAATCTACTGAAGTTTAAAGTTTAGACCTCCTTCTTAGTAACCGGGTCTTGGTGTCACCAACATCGTGCCTCGCGTCAAACAGTTGGGGTGTCATTGGTCTAGTCTTGGCCTGTAGCCTAGTTGGCTTGAGTAAGTAAGTTCGAGGGGTATTCTACACCTAGTCCCTTAAGGCCATCTGGCTTGAGAGCGGCTAACCCAACACTCGTTACATAGGCCATCTAGAAAGCTTAAGAGGCAAGACATTGCACAGACTAGAACTGTGAGCATTAAAGAAAGAAGTGAATTAATGTGCTTATAAAGGTGAAATGTCTAAGAAGGTCAATATTGCTTCGATCTTGAGTTCTTGGTATTATTTGGTACAAAGTTTAGTCTTATCTGAGGGTGAATTGGTAGACTAAAGATAAGAGGAGACTTCTTGATTGAATTGTTTGCCTAGAGCTAGATTCAATAGAGGGTGTAAAGAGCTTAAGTGTGGGGGTGCCTATATTCCCTTCAATCTTTAATGGAGTGTCTTTGTCTTGGAATCTGTCTTTTTACTCTTACTATTGCCAGAATAATTAGAAGAGCACTTAAGAATTTTGTGTGTATATTCTCTGCAAACACTCACGAGACACAACTCGTCCATTAGGGTAACCTAGGGGTTTAAAGGCTTGTTGCACATGCTAAGTGCAACCGTGATTCCTACGAAAGAGAGTTAGGTTTTTCTTTATTTATTTCCCGTATTGCATTTATTGTTTTGTTTTGCTCGAGGACTAGCAAACACTCAAGTGTGGGGGTATTTGATAAGCATGCATTTACCATTATTTGTTTGATTTAATTCCCCATACTTATTTAATTAAAGAGAGCTAATTGAGTATTTTTGTGTATTTTTCAGGAATAAGGTGATTTTGGTTATTAGAGATAATATGGAGTAAAGGTGGCAAATATATTGGATATTGGTGGATTTTAAATCATGGCATTCAATCTTGCTGCTCAAGATATCATGAAAAGTGAGATCTTTGCCAAATTGGAAATAGGTGGAGGTCTAAAGAACAAAATTGGTAATAAATCTGAAAATCGGGTAAACAGACCTATCTTCATTATTTTGGGCATATCTCTCTCGTATTATCTTGGATTGCGGTGATTCAAGATGATATGGAACGATATTGAAAATATCTACAACTTTCTAGTTTTGAGTATTTCTAAAGTCCGAACGAATAAATGTCAAATATACGGGTAAAGAGAGGGGTTTCATTGTGTGCGTGAGACATAAAAGAGAAGCCAGCCACAGAGAAGAGAAAAAGATGGCGAACGTGAGTCTCATCTCTCTCATTGCTAAAGAAGAAGACCACATCTCTCTCTCTCTCTCTCTCTCTCTCTCTCTCTCTCTCTCTCTCTCTCTCTCTCTCTCTCTCTCCCCCCCTATGTTTCATCTATTTTTCTTATGAACTTTGTGATAATGAGTAGCTAGTTCCTTTTCTTTGGGATGTAGATGAACCATGCTTATTTCATTAATTTGATTGTTCTATCTCTTCTAGTTGATTGTGTTTGAGTCTGGCCAAAGATGTTCTATAGCTCAACAAACTAAGCGTGCCAAGCTTCTGTGAAGGACAATAGTCTTGCAAAAATATGGCATATCTAGGAAGACCATCCCTAATTTACTTTGAAGTGTAGAGATTGGGGATTCGAAATCCCAAAGATCTTCACATATTCATAGTTAGCGTTTTTTCATTAATTAGTAGATTTAGTTTAAATTTAGTTTTGTTGAATTCAATCTTAGTGACTTAGCCTTTTAGTTCCCCATAGTTCGACCCCGTACTTTATGCTTGCTAAATTAGTATAGGATTTTATTTTTGATTGGTTAGCGACACGATCAGTAATTGTTGATAGGTTGACCAAATCAGCCCATTTCATTCCTATGAAGATCACTCATACTTTGGATAAGCTAGCTAGGATTTATATGAACAATGTAGTTCGTTTGCACGGAGTGCCAGTGAGTATAGTTTCTGATCGTGATCCTAATTTCACCTCAAGGTTTTGGAACAGTTTGCAAAAGGCCTTGGGAACCCAATTGAATTTGAGTATATCTCATCACCCACAGTCTGATGGACAGTCTGAGCAGACAATTCAGATTTTGGACGATATGCTCAGATCTTGTGTTGTTGATATGGGTGGCAATTGGGATGAACACTTAGCTTTGGTTGAGTTTGCCTATAACAATAGTTATCAAGCAACAATAGGCATGGCTCCATTTAAGGCATAGTATGGTAATACTTATAGAACGCCTTGTATTGGACTGAGACCAATGAAAGAAAAGTCTTAGGTCCGTAAATGATTGAAGCTACAAGCACAATGGTCGACATGATAAGAAAAAGGATCAAGTCTTCCCAGTCAAGACAGAAATCTTATGCTGATAAGAGAAGGACGGATTTGGAATTTCAAGTTGAAGAGAAATCTTTCTTAAAGGTTTCACCTATGAAAGGTGTGATGAGATTCAATGTTAAGGGAAAGCTTAGCCCTCGTTTCATCGGACCTTTTGAGATTCTTGAAAAGGTTGGACCTGTCGCATATCATTTGGCCTTGCCTCCATCTCTTGCTGGAGTTCATAATGTGTTTCATGTTTCAATGCTTCGAAAGTACATAGAGAATCCGGAACACATACTACAGCAAGCACCCGAAGGACTTAGTGCTGATCTTACTTATGATGAAGAGCCAGCCGAAATCCTAGATAAGAAGGACAATTAGTTGAGGAATCGCACCATCCCTTTGGTGAAGATTCGGTGGAAGAACCATACCCCTGAAGAAGCTTCTTGGGAGAAGGAAGAAGATATGAAGGAGAAGTTTCCTCATCTTTTTGGAAGTACAAGTACGCTATCAATTTCAAGGACGAAATTTCTTTTAGGTGGGGAGAATGTGAAATCCATCCCTATCTTAACCCTGACCTTGACCCGAAAACCCGGTTGTTTGTAGGTCCGAAGACCCGAAGCAAAGGAAGAAGCCAACTATGGGCCATCTCAGTTGAAGACATGGTGTTTGACCCAAAACCCATGGAGATTGATGATGGAGTTCCATACTTGGAAGTCTATGCAGATCTGGAAAGAAAGTTGCAGCTTGGCGAAGGTGAGTCTAATTGATGGACTTGTAGTATAGTTAGACATGATTCAAAGGCATTTTTCTATACTAGATAAGTCTTATGTTGTGTTGGGAGAAGCCCATGAGGTTTGGACTTGAGTTGGGCCTCCAATTCCCTGTTTGGGCCTTGCTGACCAGCTTGGTCAATTGATTGGTCGATTGGGCCAATCGACCAAGCAGTCGACCAACAGGGTGTTAGATCCGAGAAAATCCAAGTTTAGGGTTTTTCACTTTCTATTTAAGTTAACTTCGTGTTTCTCAGTATCCTCTGCCTCCAAAACTCTCTGAGAACATGGGAAGACTCTTTCGAAGCTCTCTCTAGTGATTTTGAAGGATCTTTGCGAGATATGAAGCTTCTCATCTCCGATCTGTCAATCCAAGGTTAGTAATCATTCTGTGTTGTGAATTATTCTTCTACAATCTTATTCTTGATTTGAGATTGGGAAGAAGATGCTGCATTCTTGAAACCATCTATTCCATGATCTCATTCTATTCTTAAGGGTTTATGATCAACATCATAATCTTAACCTTAATCCTTGATAAACTCTCCTTTTGAAACCCTAATTTTACCCTTTCTAATCACTTTCTTAACATGATTGAATCTAATTTTCATGATGGAATTGTGAATGAATTCTGATTATCTTCTAGAATTAGATCTAATCTCCTTTAATCTTTCCCGTGGATTCATAGTCTATTTTTCATCAAATTCTAGGGTTTTCACCCAATTGGGGAAACCATGATTTCAAATTAGAAGGTAGTGTTTTTAATCATTATTAAGGCCTAATCTATACTCCTTTAGTGTTAGAATACTGTTCTAAAGGTTTCCTCCAAGTTCCATGAAGTTTCGAATCTTGTAGATTGAGTTTCGGGTCAAAATCCACTAATTTATTTCGTACTGACTCAATTGGTCGACTAGGTTAGTAGACCAACCAATCGACTAAGCAAGTTAGTAGCTCTGTTTTTCGCTCAGTTTGATTCGTTTGCTCTCTAATCTTTTAGGCTTCTTTCCTAATGTTGTATCTATGATTCTCTAGGGTTTATTTGCTAGGTTTGGAACCTCCCTCTTTGATCCTTGGATAATCATCAATGCTAATTAAGGTAAGGACAGTTATCTTCATAATGACATAGATTGCGAGTATGTTTGTTTATGATTTCGGAAACTCTTGGATTCGCTACTAATATTTTATTTTCTAATTATGATGTACTGCTGTAAGTACAGTAGTACCTTACTTATGTTGTCTTTTCATTATTCAAGTATATAGGTATGCTTACTCATGTATGTTGTTAATGAATGCTTTTACATATTCTCTTATGTGATGAGATGTCGGTTATGTATGATGTGACTGATCTATGAATGTGTTTGAATAGGTATGATTTGCGATTGGGAAGTGTCCTTTTGACATTTCTGTCCTTGGACATTAGTGGAAATAGTATGGGATGTTTCCAATGATGCCCCTTGACACTTTCCCAGATTATTGGTTGTCATACCTAGGGTTGTCTAGCAGTGTCTAGCTAGGATGTCCCCGTTATATCAGACCCGATTCGGAAGGGTATTGAGACCGAACGACTCGTGGTAGCAAAGGGGATTCACGGGCACTCAAGACCGGTAACCAATCCGTGAGAGGACATGAGTCACATTGTGGATAATTGAAAGGGGCCATTTATTGGTAGGGTTGCAAATAGCTAGACTTGGGCTCATTGGCGCTCAAGACCGGTAACCAACCCGTGAGAGGACATGAGAGCTTCCCGTTTATTATATGTGGATGACCAATAGGGTTGATGAGTCCATATTCAGGGACTATGTTGACTCTAGTGCGAAGGATACCGGAAAGGATCGCCAGGGGCGAGGAATGGATGTATCTGGAACTGAGTTGATATGACTGAGTAGATGACATGCATTGGGCTAGGCTTAACCTTGACATGCGCCAGTACTTAGACCAATAGTGATGTGAGAGAGCGGTGACCTAACCCCCAGCCATGGATTATCCCGAGGGATGAAGGACCCACTACCAACCAGTGTTGTGAGATGGGACCCTCCTAAAGAAGAACAGTGCTCTGACTTAAAGCATGTCTGCGAATAGAGACCAGCATACATAGAGTTTAGATGCATACATACATTGTCTGTTTCATATTGCGTTGCATTTTGTTATGATCTGCAGCATGTTATTTATGTTGTTTTGATTTAACTTGCCTTACTGAGTTCATTCGAACTCACTCCTTTTTCTGCAACCTCTTGTGTTAGATTCCTTTACAGGTACTGATTTCTATGAAGGGCAATATGAAGAAGCACCAGTTGAAGAAGCGTACTACACACAAGGTGTTGGCTACAATGAAGATCACATTGATGATCCCACGTTTGGTCACATTGCGTACTACGATTAGACCTAATGTGGAGTGGGAACGTCTTAGTTGGATTGATGAAGTCCACTATTTTAAAGACGTTATCTATAGAGTAGAAAACTCTTAGTTTAGTTCATTTTCATTCCTTTACTTTCTTTTGAGAACATTTGTATTCTTTTAGACTTATGTGCTACATTTCCGCTATAATTGTGGAGTGAGATTCCGCCTCACTCTACTCATTTTTTATGTTTACATCTGGTATCATTTTTCCGCACTCGATTATACTTGTTATTCATTTCCTTGTTTGGATCTTTTATTTATAATATTATACATTGATTATATTTGTTCATGATTATGTTGTTGTCTATGTGGGAGGATGATTTCCTAGATACTTGATTTTCAGGGCTGTGGATCACACACTCGGGTATGCCAGATAGGGTACCGGCTGGGTGGATGTGACATTAAGGAGGATGAAACTCAGCAAGACACAAGATGCTTATGAAATCCCAATTGAAGTATGGAAGAGCTTAGGAACCCATGGACTAGTTTGGTTGACTAAGTTGTTTAATAAGATTATGAGCACAGGAAAAATGGCCGATGAATGGAGGAGAAGCGTCATGGTTCCAATCTACAAAAATAAAAGAGATATTCAAAGTTATAATGACTATAGGGGCATTAAATTGATGAGTCATACAATGAAATTATGGGAGAGGATAATTGAAACCCGTTTGAGACACTTAACTCCAGTTACAGAGAACCAATTTGGGTTTATGCCGGGAATATGTACAACGGATGCTACTTACCTAATTAGGAGACTTATGGAAAGGTATAGGGAATGTAGGGAAGACCTTCATATGGTATTTATTGACTTAGAAAAAGCTTATAATAGAGTCCCTAGAGCGTTAATTTGGCAAGTACTAGAGAAAAGAAGTGTTGCAAGTAAATATGTAGATATAGTTAAAAATATTTATGATGGTTCAGTGACTAATGTTAGAACAGTGGTGGGACAAAGTAATGAATTCTCGATAACAGTTGGGCTACATCAAGTCAACTTTAAGCCCATATCTATTTGCACTGGTAATGGATGAATTAACCAAAGACATTCAAGATGTGGTCCCCTGGTGTATGCTTTCTGCGGATGATATTGTGTTGATTGATGAAACCCAAGTGGGGATTAATACCAAATTAGAATCATGGAGAGTAGCTTTGGAATCACAAGGCTTTAAACTTAGTAGATCGAAGATAGAATATCTAGTTTGTAACTTTAGTCATAATCGGGCAGATGATGAGGTGGTGATACTTGATGATAAAGAGATTCCTCAAAGTGATTGTTTTAGGTACCTAGGTTCAATCATAAGTAAAAGAAGTGATTTAGAAGATGAGGTTTCCCAAAGAACTAAAATAGGGTGGATGAAGTGGAGAGGTACGTCCAGGGTCTTATGTGATCGGCGTATTCCATTAAAGCTTAAAGGAAAATTTTATAGGACCGTTGTTCGACCAGCTATGATATACGGTGCATAATGTTGGGCTATTAAAAAGAATCATATAGATTAACTCAGTATAGCAGAAATGAGGATGCTAAGATGGATGGGTGGCAAAACTAGGATAGATAAGATAATAAATTATCATATTAAAGTTGGCCTGGGAGTTGCTCCAATAAATGATAAGCTTCGAAAAAGTCGTTTGAGGTGGCACGGCCACATTCAATGGAGACCTATAAATGCCCCTGTACTGTGAAGTGATATAATCCATATTGAAGGAACTAGAAGAGGAGAAGTTGTGAGAAATGATAAGTATAGATTAGGTCTTGTATCTAGCATGGCCTCGAACAGAATTGATTGGAGGGCAAGAATCCATGTAGCTGACCCCATTTAGTTGGGACAAGGCTTATTGTTATTGTTGTTGTTGTTGTTGTTGTTGGGCTAGAGTTGTTGTCCTTTGCTTTCTTATTCCCGTTGAGATCCTGAGATTGTTATATTACAGCTCTTGCTGCCATATTAACAGTTACAAATTTAGTTTGCACTTTACATGTTTTCCCGATAATGTCTAAGTTGAATCCGAATAGGGTATCAAATTGAAATCCGAAGATTGGTGTATTGCAGAGGTTAGTGTCATGGCAAGTTGCACTTAACAGGTTTGAATGTTGACATCAATTCGAATCAAGAGAGGCGTCATTCTTACAATCCGTGATGTTCGCACCAGTAATCCTTCTGCGTCTCTGTTTTGTTAGTTTTCATATCTGGGTTTCTATTTATGTTTTGATTTCTGCGTGAGCTTTTGGCATTTTTGACGTTTTAAAGCTCCTCTTAGTTTTTCACTAGGATGGGTGTTTTGCTAGCTGATGATATGCAGGTGGGTTTTTAATATAACGAGTCTGGAAACTTTGGGTTTTGGTTTTGATTTCTGCATGGGTTTTTGGTATTTTCATGATTTGAAGCTCCTCTGTGTTTTCCATTAAGATGTATTTCTATTGGCTGATTATGGCTAGGTGTGTTTTAAGTATAATGAATCTAAAAATTTTGGATTTCTCTTTTTGATTGGGTTGCAAATGGAACGGATCTAGGTTCTGGCTAATTTTCATTATTTTTTAGACTTCTTTGGATTTTTCTTCCTATGATTAAACATTTGTGGAAGCCTCTTCTTCTGTAATATGTGCCTACAACTCCATTTTGAGAACAAGATGATGGGTTGCCTAATCATTTGGTTTTTTGTTGAAATCTTTTCAAACTGATATTTTAAAGAATATGAGAAAAGGAAGATGAAATTTGTATAAGGTGAACCAAAGAGATTCAAGGTTACCTCTTTTTATATCCAGAACCAATTTTGACAGCATACCATATGGTGATCAGTTGATGGCATGCATGAGATATGTTTTTTCAGCTTTGAGCATGGTTCTAAAAATCTTCTGGATCTAATTCCTGCCGAAAAATCTTCCTTTTCTGTATGAAAATTTTGTGAAGTATAACATCATAAACTACAGACTGAATCAACCAATGCTACTGGAGTGATTTTATACATTTACAGATGCAAGTTGTTGTTGTTGTTTTTTTTTTTTTTTTCATTTCATCATTCAGTAAGTAGTTTCGTCAAATGAAAGATTTACTAATTTGATCAGTGAGGGAAAGTTCATGTCACGAGACCAAATTTTTTTTCTTCTTTTACAATCTCAAGGTTGAGAAATTAGTTCATTAGGTTTCTTAATTTTCATATATTTTCTTTCGGAGTTGAAATTTGATTTTTTTAAATTACGAAATAGTGGCCTTTGCCGGTTAATTATTCAGCTTATATCTTGGTTTAATAGTTTCTTCTGGTGTGTGAAATTGAATAATTACTGCAGAAACTACAGACTCATGTGATAAATAAGAGCTGCAATCCCGAGTGGAATGAAGACTTGACTCTCTCTGTTCAAGAGTCTGTTGTTCTAGTCAAGCTTGTAAGTATTGCTTACATGCTTTTGTTTGCCTCACATATAGGGTTATGGCATCTGATGGCTAAATTCTTTTGTCATCACTTCATGTGAACCTTTTGCTTATTTATCTCCTTAGACCAAAGATGGTTTTTTTTTTGTGTAAAATAGATTTCAATAGTTGCTGAAGATTCTGGTTCTCTAAGTTATTGTCACCTGCCATAGGATTGCTTTAAGTGTAACCGGGTAAGTGAGCCTTTAGGAATACCTTTTCATATGAGATGTCATACTACAACTATTTTGTAATTTATAATGATGGATCTTTGATACCTTTGGTATTAGGTTTCTAATTCTTAGATCTGGCCTGTTTGTTAAATTTTGAAAACCTTAAAAGTTGGTTTCAGCATAGAATTCTCTTTTCCACTCCAACTAAATATGAGAGAGAAACCAGAAAATTGGTGGTATTATGATCTTGGAGTGATGATTTTATTTTCCATATTTGGGGGGAGATCTTGTCTCCGAAAGGAGGTTGCCCATGGCCTTCGAAAGTCCTATTGTTTCTAAGTTTCCACTGTTTATATGATGGGCCTCACATTAGGCTCCACAAATGCCTCTTCTTAACTAAAACTTGACTTGGATCAAACACCTGGAGAGCTTCTTCTATGTTTTCCTCTATTAATAATCAATTGTCGTATGCTGAGCTAAAGTTAAAATCATTTAATGAACTGTATCTTACTTCCATGGCATGGTGGCATTTTAGAGAAGATCACTTGTTGATTCTATGATAACTGAAAGGCATTGTGGAGGTGCAATTTCCTTTGATAATCAAACTAATGGTTAAGAACCTCTAAACAAAAAATCCACCTGAAAGAGTAAACTTTGGGCAATATGGATTAGGCCCTAGCTCTTAACTGAGTGAGGCCCAACTAGGATTTAAACCTTCCTTTTTTTTCCCCAACAAAATTCGTGAATATATGATATGTTATTCTCTTTTGAGTTTAGCAATTGGTTTTCCTTTCTGCCCTCATTGTGATGGTTTTGTGTGATTGCAGACTGTATGACAATGACACATTGAGCGAGAATGACAAAATGGACAGAGTTCAAGATCAACACCTTTATTGTTGCACTAAAGATGACTCAACTTCAACGGGCCCTTCATTTCCCAGTGGTTCAACTTTGAAAATAGGTTTAAATTCAGGAGTATTCCAAATTCAGCTGTCTTGAACAGTCATATAGTAGTGTATCCCTATATGTAGTTTGCATATTAGGGGTGTTTCTGAAGTAATAATGTAAGCATATATTTTTTGGGGGGAGGGGGGCATGTAAAAAATGTTATAAGAAACTACTTGATCAGTTGTTTACAAAGAAAACATATAATTTTTAGACTTAAATTCACTCAACGAACAAAAAAAGTTGAGTTATACAAATAAAAATTATATTTGAGAACACATCACACGTGCATATGCACGTGTGTCATCACTAGTATAAACAAAATAATCAACTCTTTGCTGCCCGATGTAAGACTAAATTTTTCATTATAGAAATCATAAGATAAAAGACATGATTAAAACATATATTTAAATAAAAAATAATATACATTAAGTTTTAAACATTTTTTCAATAGACTTCAAATGACAAACTCTAGATAGGCAAATATATCAACTACCTTTAAAAAGCATCATAAAATTTATGGCCTTCATTCTTCTTCTTTTTGTTGGAGGGCAGAGAGCTCACGAGATGCAACAAGGTTCTGTTTACTTTTTCTTCTTTTGAACCAACTTTGTGTGTTACTAAAGCTTTCTGCACTTTCGGTTTGTTGATTATTACTTTCTGTTTCTTTAATATGTAGACAGCGCCAGGTGATGTATTGAACCATTTTTGAGAAACAAATTAGATCAGACCAGTTCTTGATCTGCAGAGGGAACTAAGTCAATGCTGGCGGTTCGTAGGGATGTAAATAAAAACTTATTCAGCCTGAACCGGCCTGAACCTGTCCTCCCAGCACATCGTTTTAATCCAAAGGTTGGGTTTGGTTACAAATTAACTAACTTGATAGGGTCCAACAAGGTTTGAGTTTAATTATTCTCAGGTCAACTCGGTTAGGCTCTACCTGATTCTGTGTTAATTTAGTTAAATTAAAATTATATATAAATTGAGTTTGAATAATTATTTAATTAATTATTTTACTAACCACCTAAGGGTTTAATTCACTTGACAAACATGAACACTTCAGAATTAAAAGATTTAGAGTTTAAACTTCCTTAGTGCTACTAACTCATGCATATTGATTTGTTTTCAAGATAGATAAAAATTAATTTGGGCAAATAAAAGGAAACAAACTATAAGTGAGTATGGCATTGGGGAACCATTGGCTGGGTAGAGTTTGGATTTGAGACTCTCAAACCCTAGCAAGATTTAGTACAGTTTGGATTTGGAATTCAGATTGGCCCGACCCAAGCCTACCCATTAACATCCCAAGTGGTTCGACTACTTTAATCAGATCAATCACGGACGATCAATCACGGACGCATTAAAAAAACAGAATCACAAGAAAAACCTAATTTTCAACCAAACCAGATCGCACCAGTCCTTGGTTAGCAGAGGGGACATAGTTAATTGGCGGTTCAAATAATTTAATCAGATTCCTGGTTCTTTCTTCTTTCATTCTCCACCTCACTATACAAAGAGGATGTACTCCATAACAAGGGTCTTGGTGTCGGTCTGGCTTGGTCAAGCTTAACCTCATTCTCTTCCAAATTCTTTATTTTGTTTTATTTATTTATAACCTACGACATTGTCGCTGTTTTACAACATATTGAGAGAGTTGAGCAAGCAAAGAGAGAGGATCCAACAAAATTTATTGGTCTCACGTTGCCAATCTGGCTAAATAATCCACACACCTATTAGTTTCCCTAACTTCATACACCAAAATACACTCCTGAAACAAAGATCTCAAGTGAAGAATATCCTCAACAATGTATAGTATCACCCAATGTAGGCTGTAAGTACCCATTAAAGTCCTAATTGCCACTTTGGAATCTGAATACACAAAAACTTTGTTCATATGGATTTAATTACGTTAGATCAGCCAAAAATTATACATTAGTTAACACGTATACCAATATGAATCAACAAATCCAATATCAAATTCTATTTTGGTTGATTAAAACATAAATAAATTGTTCTATCGTACCACAATTTGAAGGGACTTGTTCAGTTGGTAAAATAGTAATTTATACTATAAATTCAACGACTTCAAACCTTTTTTGACACGTGCAACAAAAACCACCATATATTTAACTACTTCATAAAACCATTTCGGAGGACAGTAGTTAATAGGCAAATCTCAGTCAAATAAATTCGTTGATTTTTTTTTTTTGAAAAAAGAAAAGAATCCAGAAATATTTAAGGGACACGTGTCCAATTCTAAACATACATGCATGTGAATGATGGATTTTTATTGCGGCAGCTGGCTGCTGCCGATGGCTCTGATCGAGCCACGTCATCAAAATGAAAATCAACGGCTGAGATTAACATGGGTTTTGTATGATTTCTTCCCCTTCCTCAGTTTTCTTTTCCTCCGGTCCTTCTTCCCCGTCCCAACCCTCTCTTCGTTTTCTTCCCCACCCCCCGCGTGTTTTTGGGCCGATTCGAATCGCCTCCGGTGCTCCCCCCGGGGTCGCCTCGTTCTCGCTTCGTGGTCCCTTTCTCGCGGCGTTCATCGTTTTTTTCTTTTCCTCTTTTAAATCCCCGCTCTATAATCCTTCTTTCCTCTTTTATCCCTCGCTCTATAATCCATCCCTCGCCAATAATCATGTTCGCCATCCCGTTGGCCTTGGTTTCGCTGAGCCGTCCATTTGCTAATTTTAGATCTTCTTTCCTGGTTTTTCTTTGCGTCCGTGAGCATATTGGATTCCGGGCTTCGCCCTGCTTGTTTGTGCGGGACAATGCCTCATTACCTCGGATAGCTTGATTTTATCCGTAGATTTGATTTCTGGTTGCGTCTTGCGATACAACAACAATTAGCCATGGTCTACCCCGGTCTTGTTGAGTGCCGTTCCCCATTGGCCACTTAATGCTCATCAACCCTTCATCTCGCGGATTTATTTACACTGGGGCTTGTGGTTCCGGGACTGTATTCAAGTAACTGTACAATGGAGGACCATTCTTGGTGTGTCGCCGCTTGCGCCTTCCGGCGGGGTTCGGTGCCCGATTTCTCGGTCGTGCTTCCAATCCGGCCGGTGTGGGGAGCAGGGGGGTTTGGGTTCGGGTGATGAGGCCTGTTTTGTTTGGTAACTTTGGTTAGTGTGAGGATAATATTTACAATCACCTTTTATTGTTTAAATCTCAGCCATTGATTTTCATTTTGTGTGTGGCTCATCGGCCGTCGGCGCGCCGCGCTGCTGCCGCTATCCGTGATGATAGCGAGAGTTGAAAAATGTTAAATGGTGTTAGTATGCATATCTGGCGAAAAAGAGAGCTTCATATTTCCTTGGAGTTGAAAATTGTGAAACCTGTGGATCTTCAACTCCTCTAGATTCACTACCCCAGGCCACCATTAACTATGGAATCCATAAATTCATCCACCGATTCTGGTGACGCCGACACGCTTTTCGATGATGATGATATAAACATCTCATTTCCAGACCAGCCTGACTATGAGCCAACTCCGGCAACTGTTCCATTGCTACTCCGGCGATCCTATCTCCAATCAAAACCGACAACCATCCATGATGATGAGCTACGTAACTTCCAAATAAGCCTCAAGTGGTGTGCTCTTGATCATTCCTCTTGTGCAGGCAGGTTCATTTCCTATGTCACCTTCATCATTCTCACAGTTGTTGTCCCACTTGTTAGCTCTCTCACAGTTAAAGTACCAGCTGCAACTGCTTCACCCAAGGATTATGACCTAATTTCCTTAAACAAACTGGTTCAATTTCCAGAATCCAGCCTCGCCATTTTCGCATTTTTTACGCTTTCCTCGTTCTTCCGCCGATATGGCCTTCGACAGTTACTCTTCCTTGATGAAACACTTGAAGATGATTCTCCCTTTGTTCGGCGCGGTTACAAAAGAGAACTAGATAAGGCCTCTAGACACCTTGCAATCATCTTGCTGCCTTCGTTTTTCGTTGAGCTTGCACATAAAATCATATTCTTTTCCACTGTAAAAGTATCGATACCTTATGTAACTGCATCAATTCCGGCCAATTCGATCATGTTTATCGCCGTTTTGGCTTCGTGGGTTTACAGGACTGGTGTGTTCTTGTTGGTATGTGTGCTTTTCAGACTTACCTGCCAGCTTCAAATTCTGAGATTTGAAGGGCTTTATAAGTTCTTGGAAGGGAATACATCAGACGATGAAGTTATATTCCAGGAGCATAAGAGAATAAGAAGGCAATTATCTGTTACCAGCCATAGATACAGATATTTTATCATTGGTTGCTTGATTGTTATCTCAGTTAGTCATTTGGCAGCCTTGATGCTGGTATTGGAATCAAAATCAGAAAAGAGTTTCTTCAATTCAGGAGATATTTTGGTAAGTAGCCAAGAAGCAAAGCATCAAATTAACATGAAATGTTTCAGTTTGATTCTCAAAACTAAGATGCTTTTGTCTAGTTATTTGCTTGAGATATACATCAATTATCGCGAGCACCTTATTTCTTTCATGATGAAATTACAGAGATCTTTTGATTATGAAGATCTCAGCAATAGAATTTGATATGATTTTGTTCAAATGATGTTTTAGGTGTGCTCAGTTGTTCAGCTAAGTGGTTTCTTCTTGTGCCTAATGGGAGCTGCAAGAATCACACATAGAGCTCAAGGGATTGTAAGCGTTGCCACAAGATGGCATATACTGGTAACTTGTGCCTCCGCTAACAGTTCAGAGTCAGGGAAAGACATACTAGTTCCGGTGGCTAACGACACCCCACTGCCGCCATCAACGGCCTTAAAATGTTCGGGTGCTTCTGAATCTGAAGTTCGGAAACCAATCTCCTCGCAGAACACATCTTTCCAAACCAGGCAAGCTTTAGGTGAGCAGCAGTATTAAAATAAATTTGACACAAGTAACATGTTTTTCTACAAAAAAATTGACACAATTAACATGTTTATCCTACTCATCTATGTATATATAGTTTCTGAATCTTTTACCATGCTTGCAGTATCTTATCTGCAACACAACAATGGAGGCATTACGTTGTTTGGGTTCGCACTTGATCGTGGATTGCTTCACACACTTTTTGCTTTTGAACTTTCGCTAGTGTTATGGATCTTAAGTAAGGTGGTTAATCTATCTTGATCAAGGAAGTAGGCCATGGATTTTGAGTTCTTCTCATTATTCATTTCATCTTGTAACATATCTTAGTTGCATCTCTGTGTTGATTAATTAGATTTAACTAATTAAGGATTCCACCACAGAAAAAGAAAGAAAATTGTCCATTTTAATTTCCTGTTTCATCTGTAATGTACATGTAATTCCCAATTCTCAGAGTTACCTCATCAGAATCAGAATCTCAGTTGATGGATGTGCTTCTATAATTTTTATTTGAAATTAGTGCTATTTCGGAACAACGAAAAGGTCCTACGATTTGCTGGGGCTAGTAAGCTGTTATTGTTCCTCTATGTTTATCTCTCTATTGAATCATGTGTTAGGTACATAATTGATATTAACAAGTCTCTAGAAAGTTGAATTGCTTTAAGATATAACACCAGCCATCTTCTAGGTAAGTCTAGTCACTCTGATCCCTCGCGGACTAGTTAACTCTGTTGGGATCCCAGGTAAAGGGGTTCAGCCTCGCCAATCAATCATGGCTGGGGTTTAGGTCAACATTCTCTTACCACAACCATTGGCATGAGTATTGGCGCATGTTGAGGTTTCTAATCCAATGCAAGGTCATATGGTAACATACTACATGAAGTCCAGATACTTCCCCTATGGCACCAACCAACTCGGTTCCGTATCCTTCTCTACCTAGGAATGAGAACCCTTACGGATTGACTACCGTTGTTGGACTCTATTCCCTAACCTCTATGATCATCCACATATTGTTAGGGCGGATGCTTGGCGCTTCACGACTCCCTGTCCGCTCCTTGGATGTCCATGAGCCTAAACTCTAACATATGCAATCCTACCACTGTATGATCAACAGTGGACCATTGAATCTCCGCACGGACTGGTTACCGCTATAGAATGAAATAGAGTCACGTCACTTCTATCACAGGTCATTCGATTTCAATTCCCCTACCAAAAGGGTAGTAGCATATAAGGATACCTAGCCATGCAATCTAGACTCCCTAGGCATGTCATCTAGCAATCATGATAGTGTTGGGGGCATCAGTGAGCATGTGTCCCATACCACAGCCCTCTGATATCCCAAGCAATGGATACCCAAATGGATACCCTTCCATCATAGCTACATTGCATCAACTATTATATCATAATCATTCAATCTTTATCACAAAGTGATAAAGTATATGAACAACATCATTTACAACATACATTTAATTACAATTCAATGACTCATACAACTATAGAAAGTTACATAAGCAATGAATAATATAAGAATTAGACAATTCATCATATAGCATATCATCACATATAAATAAGAATGTGTGTCTTTACCTGTAAATATGTAAAAGCTTACTAGAATGCAAATAAACTTCACCCACAACACTTCTAGTAAACTCAGAGAACACCTAAACATAAAGTTGTAAGAATATAAAGAAGACATGAGTCAAATCAAAGCAAGGACCAACTTCACAAAGCTACTGTGACCCAGCCGGTCGCTTGGGGCGGTTGGTTGGGTTAAGCGACCGCCCCTATTACAGACAATTTCCAAGTCCGAAATTTTGACTTTTGATCTTCCAATTTTAATCCGATTTTGGGAAGATTAAATCCAAATTTTGTCCTAAGAAGTCTACAACACAAGCATGAAACAACAACCCTAAAATTCTAAAGATTCAATGTTCAACTCATCTCCTTCAATTAGATCTATCCTTTATTCGAATGCAAGGATCCATTTTCGGACAGGATCTTAATCAAAATCACTGATGGGGAATAGAACCAATGCAATTTAGTCACCACCAACAAAAGGGAAAACATCCACACCATTCCAAAAGATGATGAAAGAGAATGGAGAGTGTGGGGACCACTTTCCTCTTCAAGATTCGCAAAACGAACGAAAGATTGGATCTACTTCGCAAACCAAGCTTCTCTCACCTTCCAACAAGTTTCCTCTACCTCCTAACCGTCCACAGCAGCAATCTCGAGAATAATAATGAGTAAAAAGGTCGGGGTTTGCTATATATATGGAACTGGGGGCAAATTAGGGTAAAACTCCCACAAGCATAGCTGGCAGTGGCGGTCGCTTAGGGTAGTTGATTGGCCAATCAACTACCTTAAGCAACCGCCCTATATTACTTTTCAATACTTGGGTGTTTTGCTCAAGGGGTTGATGTGAAATCCAGCCCAAACCCTAACCCAGAAAATCTTTTGTTTGTAGGTCTGAAGTGAAGGTAGAAGACAATTGTGGGTCATCTAAGTGGAAAACATGGTGTTTGAATCAGAACCCATGGAGATTGATGATGGAGTTCCCTATTTGGAAACATTGTCTGATTTGGTGAAGAAATTGCATCTTGATGATGAAGAGCTTGGTTGATGGACTTGAGACCTAGTTGGACATATTTTGGAAGGTCCCTTAATGCTAGGTAGGTCACTTGTTTGAGTTGGGAGAAACCCCTTTGGAATTTTGAGGTTTGGAGCTTGAAAACCTTGTTTTGGGCTTGCTGTTAGTGTTATTCGATCACTTGATAGACCAAGTGAGCGACCAACAGGGTCAGGGGCTGTTTTGTAAATCTTTGATTTTCAGGTTTTTGATGCTCTATTTATTAGAACTTCGTGGTAAACAACCCCATATTGTTGCTAAGCCTCTAGAGAACGTGGGAAGCCTCTCTCAAGCTTTCACAATGGAGTTTTGGAAGATTCTCATCGAATCCTTAAAGTTTTTCGGCGACTTTTCTTCCTTAAGGTTGGTATCACTCCTATTCTCACTTGATCTATGATGAATACATTTATGTGTGAAATCTTAGGGCATAAAGCATGCATTTTATACACTTAGAGTGGAGTTACCTTGGGTTTTATGTTGTTTTTGCAGATTTTAGGACTTTTCAAGATTTAAGCAAATATTTGGAGTTTTGGGCTTGAATCATGCTATTTTACATGTCAAGAAGTCCATTCAAATTCTCAAATGCGAAAATGGGCCTGATCTGGAGCATGATGGGCTAGAGATGTGTGATTATGGGCCAACTCCGAAATATTGAAGAGATAAAGAAAGCAAATTTGATCTATGGCTGCGATTTTAAATCAAATCTACAGAGATATTATTGAGAGAGTCCAAATGGAAAAGAGTCCTTGCATACCTCAATATCTTATCTCCTATCTTGGATTTAATTAAAAAAAGAAAAAGAGGAAAAAGAATTATATTCAGAAAGAAAAAGAGGAAAAATCCCGTTTTTGAATGCCTCTATCCAGTTTCGATGAAACCCTTCATCGAATGGTCATCCGATGTCCATCGTGCTGATTTTTGGAGGAGAGCTTCACGACTACTTATACCTCAAATCCAACGGTGGAATTATGCATCTGATCTCTCTAAGTTGGCGCGATTACTACGTCAAAACCCTAATTGGTTGAGTCATATAGAAACCCTGAGTTTTATTCAAATTCAGTCGTGCTTCATATCTCATGTAAACTCTATAAAAGGAGAGCATACTCCATCAAAGGAGGACGTGTTCTAGAGCTTAGTAGAAGCATTCTTTCTTCTCTCTTCAGTTTATTTAGGTTTTCTCTAGTTTTCTTTGCTTGCATTAGTGAGATTTAAATTTCTAGATTCAATGTTTAGGTTTAATCTTTTATGTAATGCAATTCAAGTTCAAGCTTCAAGTTCAAGTTCAAGTTTTAATTTTTTTAGATTCGTTTTTCTCTGGGTCTAGCAATTGCAGATTTAGATCATTCTAGATCTAGATCTGGTTGTTAGGGTTGGTTGAGATTCAAATCATTTGTTCAATTCGCAAGTAAGTAACCTTCTTTATTAATCTTCTCTCCTCCTTCCAATCCCGCTTCTATCTACCCATCCATATTCTTAATTTAGGATTTACTTTTAGCATTATTTATTGTTCTCCTTTCCCCTGGATCCTTGATCAAAGATGCCTACAGTCGTGCCTCTCTTTGATTAAGGCTTCCTTTTCCTTTTATTGCTTTGTTATTTACTTTCTGCCTATTCATTCATAATCTCGGACCACATAACCGGAGCAAGCTTATAGTTGTGCCTCTGCTTCTGGTGACGGGTGGTGTTGTATCTGCATTTTAGCTATAAACTAAATTTTACTGACTGCTTTAACATACTAACTGGTTTTTTTTTTTTTTTTCCTTTTTATTTTTATTGTTCGCATTTTTTTCCACCTGTCTTTTATTTATGCATTGATTGTGTAATTTATTTTTCGTTTCAATTCGATTGCATTAGACATATAGATTAGGATCCTTTAGTTTAGTTAATTAGTTAACAAAAATTGAATCATTCCACTCTCGCATTACTATTAAGAAATTGAATTATAAGTGGCATATCTCCTTGAGATCGACCCATTAGCTACACGATACCGTGTGCTTGCAGTTACTTTTAAAATTCACAGACAATCTACTCTCCTATTGAATTTTTCTATTCTCTATGATCAAGAGGATGATCATATGTCATTCCCATGACTGATCCTCCAATCTCAACTATTCTAGAGTGGATCTCCATACACTGTATAACTTTGTGAATCTCCACATGATGATTTCAAAGGGAAATCATGTGTGATCTCCATGTTGGATATCCACTCTAGGTTTTTGATTTTTAAAGCATGCTAGATTCATTCTCATGATTATTCTTGACTCAGATCTACTGTTCTTTTCTCTCTAGAGTGAATTCTCATTCTCTCTAACCTCTCTGTAGAATTCACGGATTGATTTTGGTAAAACCTAGCTTTTGATTAATTTAGAATTCTACTCTAATGATCATTGTTGATGTCTAAGCTATCCTAGATAGTCTTAGTCTACTATTCTAGAGTTTCCTTAAAATTTTGGAGTGTTTCGAATCCTGGAAGTTGAGTTTTGGATAAAAAAATTAGGGTTTCTATCCGTACAGAACATTGTTGGTCGATCGCCTGATCGACCAACAGAGTCAGTGATAGTAGGTTTGGTCTGTTTTGGTCCATTTCACTTCCAATCTTCAAGGGTTTGTTCCATATGCTTAACCTATGTTTGTGTAGGGTTTATTTGCTAACTTTGGACCTGTCCTCATTTCTTTTCTCTGGAATTCTTTGAAGTTAAATAAAGTAAGGACGTTTGTTCCCAATTAACCTAAAATGCATGATTGCTTATATTTGATTCGAATTGCATGATCATACTACTATTCTTATAGTTACATTGCTGCTGTAATTACAGTAGGACTTGCTCATGTGATTTGATTATGTATGATTGATTATTTCTGTCACATCCCTCTAGCCGGTACCCTATCTGGAGTACCCAGAGGTGTGATCCACAACCCCAAAGATCAAGTTTGATACCACTCTGTCACATCCACCCAGCCGGTACCCCATCAGGCATACCCGGATATGTGATCCACAGTCCCAAGGATCAAGTATCGAGCAACCATGCCTCCCACATACGTGATAACATAATCATGAACAATAATAATCAGGGTAAAAACATATAGTAAAAGAATCATGAATAAGATAAATCAGAAAAATCAGCGTGCGAAATAAAATGATACCAAATATATATAATCCAAAAATAGACAAAGAGTGAGCAAAAGTCACTCCCTCACTGGCAACGGAAAGTAGATAATTCAAGTTAAGTTACAAGTCTAAAAATTCAAGGAGTATATTAGTGAAAGTTAAATTACAGATCCAAGTTCCAAAATAGCAATGTAAAGGCCTAAGCTAAGGTCTCCTCGATCTTATACAATGTGTCCTCATAGGTGTACTGTCACATCCTCCCAGCCGGTACCCTATCTGGCATACCCGAGAGTGTGATCCACAGCCCGAAGATCAGGTATCGAGTAATCAACCTCCCACATAAACAATAACATAATCATGAACAATAATAATAAAAGTGCGGAAGATAAACCATAGATCCAAATAAGGAAAGAATGAATCATATATAAATCAGAGTACTAGATATAATCAGTGTCTAAGACATATAAGTAAAGTGAGGCAAAATCCCACTCTACAACCAGCGGAAAAGTAGTTCTAAAAGAGAATAAGCAAGACATAATCTAATCCCAGTAGCAGGTACAATGGGTAACTAAATTGTTCTCAACTTTATAGACAACATCCCTATAAGTATAGATCTCATAAACAGCACAAGGACGCTTCCACCCAATGGTCGGACTAAGCATCGTACGGAGCATAACCACTCGCGGGATCTTCAGTGTAATTGTTGTAACCGCAATCACCTTCCTGGAGATATGCCTCTTCTCCTTGCGCTTCTTCATAGGGGCCGTCATAATATTCAGTACCTGCAGAATAGTCTAACAAACATTGTACAATAAAGGAATGAGTTTCAAAGAAACTCAGTAAGGCAGTTAAATCCATAATAACATAAATGGCAGGATTTCAGAACAAGCATAAATGCAATATGGTATGAGACAAACAATGAATGAATGAATCTAACTCTACATATGCTGGTCTCTATTGGCAGACATGCTTTAAGTCATAGCACCGTACTTCTTTAGGAAGGTCTCAATCACTCATCATCAGTTGGTAATGGGTCCGGCATCCCTCGGGACATTCCATGGCTGGGGGTATAGGTCACCACTCTCTCACATCACCATTGGTCTAAGTACCGGCGCATGTCAGGGTAAAGCCTAGCCAAATGCAAGTCTTCTACTTAGTTACATCAAGTCAGATCCAGATACGTCCATTCCTCGTCCCTGACGATCCTTTCCGGTATCCTTCACACTAGAGTCCTCATAGTCCCTGACTACGGACTCATCAACCCTATTGGTCATCCACATATGGTAAACGGGAAGCTCTCACGTCCTCTCACGGGTTGGTTACCGGTCTTAAGCGCCCGTGAGCCCAAGTCTATCCATATGCAACCCTACCAATAAATGGCCCCCACAATGTGATTCCTGTCCTCTCACGGGTTGGTTACCGGTCTTGAGCGCCCATGAATCCCCATTGCTACCACGGGTCGTTCGGTCTCAATACCCCTCCGATTAGGGTCTGACATAACAGGACATCCTAGCCAAACACTACTAGACAATCCTAGATATGTCATCCAACAGTTTAGGAAGGTGTCCAGAGGGCATCTCCGGAAACATCCCATAATATTCCCGTAGTAGTCCAAGGACAGAAGTGTCAAAAGGACACCTCTCCTTTCCAAACCATACTTAAGCATACACATGCATCAAATCATATCATCACATATATGGTAACTTCATATATGGAAAGAAATCAATAATTACAATCACTTTGTATATACTTGGTAAGTAAATCATAAATGAGTCAATTCAATATGAATAAGTAATGCTACTGATATCAAGACAGTACCACAGTAGTATAACATTATAAGAATCTAATTAAAGAAATAACTTAACAAGATTCAATTATAGAAACTAAGATATGCAATTTATGTTGTTAAAGAAGTAACCATCCTTACCTTTTATAACTCGCAAAGGAATCCTAAGAAATCAAGTAAGATCTTGGCAAACTTGAGAAGAAGGTCCTAAACAAGTGCATACAACATATTAGGAAAGATCCCTAACAAAAAAGATACCAAAACATTCAACACAGACCAATTCTGGAGTTGCTGTACTCATTGGTCGAGTGGATTGGTTGACTGGTCCAGTCGACCAATCAGTCGACCAATGCAGACAGTAGCCTAAAAATCAGAGTTTTGAGATATAAAATCCAAATTTGGTGGTTCAAAAGGGTACTAATCAAGGGGTAAACTACATCAGTAGTATCCTAACATATAGGGGACCTCAAAACACTAATCGAATCAAGCCATCAAGATCCAAATTTGGAAACAAAAAGTTACCATAATTAGATCAATCATGGATCTTGAAGAATTCAACATAGAAATCAAAGACAAGAACAATAGGAGAATGGATCATTGCTTCAGGTAAAGGTATCATGAAAAGCATACTTAGATCTTCAAGAAAATAGACCTAAGAGCATAAATCTAAATAAGGAAACAAAACCTACCATATATGTAACTATCATGATTCATGAAGAAAACATGGTATGGTAGAAGAGAAACAACTAGAGATTGATAGATCATGGATCATGAAAAGAAAACACAACAATTGACTACTAACATAATCAATATAGAAGATCCAAGGAGATCAGAATTCAAATCAAAAGTTAAACAAAGACTAGATCATGGTTTGATCATGATTCCTTCAAAAGCTTGCAATGATCATGGTTAAGATCATTGTTTTAGCCATTAATCCTTAGGATGATCATGAGAGACAAGTCCAGAGATGTTTGCAATAGAGAATGCGGCATCTCTTCTACTGTCTCAACTCAAAAAGGAAAGAAAAACAGAGATGGAGGAGAAGAAGAGAGTGTAGACATACCTTTGATGCAAAAGGAAGAGTTTTGACGAAGATCCGTCAAGAAAATCACCAAGGATGCAAGGGAGATGACTTGCAGAGGTCTTTGGTTGTTTCCAAAGAGTTTGGAGGCAGCAAATACGAAGTAGACTCGAGATTGGACATAAATAGAGCAAGCAAGACCTAATTGCCAAAGACAGCACCCATTGGTCGAGTGGATTGGTCGACTGGTCCAGTCGACCAATCAGTCGACCAATGCAGACATCAATTCAAAACAGGGAATTGAAGACCCAGATCAAATCCAATCCTAAAGGGGTTTTGCACACATAACAAGTGACTTACCTAATAGGTAGAAATGCCTTCAAACCATGATAGAGAGCACTCCAAGTCCATCAACTAATCCGATCTTCATCAAGATTCAGTTTCCATAAATAGAACTTCATCTTCAACTCTCATGGATTTAAAGCCAGACACCAAGTCCTCCACTGGGATGGCCCAAAGCTGACTTCTTACTTTACTTCGGGTCACTGGACCTACAAATAACAAGGTTTCCGGGTCAAGGTTAGGGCTGGGTTTTACATGTACACAAAGGAAACTAAGTAGGGCCTTTCCCACACCAAGGTTGGGCTAATCTAGGTATGAAGGGTAACTACCCTCGGTATCTTCACCGTAACTTTCATAATGGCCAAGACCTTCAGTGTAGTATGTGGGATCCTGGTCCGCCTCGAGGTATGAGCCATCAGCTTCTTCGGTACCTGTAGAGAAATCTAACAAAACAATTGCACAGAAAGGAATGAGTTCAAAAGAACCCAGCAAGGTAGTTATTCCATAATACACAAGTCATATGATACGAAACATAACATGATACGAAATGATATGAGACAGATGATGCAAATATGATTCTAACTCTACATATGCTAGTCTTTATGGTAGACATGCTTTAAGTCATAGCACCATACTTCTTTGGGTAAGTCTCAATCACTCAAGCCGATGGGAATTGGGTCATGCATCCCTAGTGACAAATCCATGGCTGGGGTTTAAGTCACCGCTCTCTCACACCTCCATTTGGTCTAAATATTGGCGCATGTCACGGTAAAGCCTAGCCCAATGTAAGTCATCTACTCAATCATATCATATTATGTCAGATCCATATACGTCCATTCCTCGCCCCCGACGATCCTTTCCGGTATCTTTCACACTAGAGTCGG